>NC_135795.1:13165000-13465000 GCF_051106095.1 Pogona vitticeps
TTTGTCTTAATTAATGTGGCACCACAGTGGCAATAACACCATACCCTTCTGTGCTTTATGAGGCAATAAACCATTTCCCCTTCTGTGAGAAATGTAAGGCTGAATTCTCAAGGGACTCAGATATATTGTGCCTTGCAAATATAGAGGCAATTACCAGTTAATTTTGGGTATAGTAAATGGTGCAGTCTCCTCTTAGCTGCCAAAACACAATGGAAGAACTGCAAAGGAGAACTAACACGGAAAATAAATCATAAGGTGACCTTGTGCTGGCCCCCATCTCTTCATCTACCCTACTTTACAGGATTGTTGTGAAGATGGGAGGGAATCTTATTGCCCAGACCCCCCATGTTATACAGTCATGCCTTGCTTAACGATTGCCTCGCTTAACAAGGAAATCGAAAACAATGTTTTAAATGGGGCTTTTTCATTTAACGATGATCAGTTCCCTGCTTCGGGAACTGATTTTCACTTTACGATGATCAGCAAACAGCTGATCGTCGGGTTTCAAAATGGCCGCTGGCTGAAGAAAATGCCCCCCTCCACTGTTTTCTAGGACGGATTCCTCATTTTGCAGGCACCGAAAATGGCCGCTGCATGGAGGATATTGACTGGATGAGCAGGTATTCAGCCCATTGGAACACATTGAATGGTTTTCAATGCGCTTCAATGGGTTTTTTCATTTCGTTTGACGATGTTTTTGCTCTACAGCGATTTCGCTGGAATGAATTAACATCGTCAAGCGAGGCACCACTGTATTATATTTATAGGAGAAACATGTTTAGAATATTGCAATCTCACTAGAAATATGCAGATGACCAAAGACTTCAACCAGGCAAAAGTCGTGCTTTCCCAATTTGTTGTTCTCATATAATATTGCATAGGCAAGACCCCTGCTCTCATTTCTTAGGGATCTTTATCTTTAAATCAAGAACCTGTAGGGTGCAGGAAATAGAGTGCAGAACAAATCGGGGCTCAGCCATGGAAACTCACTGGCTGGTGGAACCAGTAAACCACACCTTGAACATCTCACATATCTTGAAAACTTATTAGGGTCTCCATACATTTGAAGGGGCTTGACAGTACATAAAAACATGTTGGCTAAAATCAAGTAAAAACTCACAACTAGCATAGGCCTGCTGTTGTACCAGTGGGGATTTTGTGAGCCAACTCCTCTGTAACTTCTAGTGATTCAATGGGCCTACTTTAGTTAAGACTTGAGCCACTAGTGGAACTCTCTCTAGATGTCGAGCTGGATTAACGCATTGGCAAAGCAGCTACCATGTTCCCTAGACTCACAAAGAGAGTATGGCTTAATAAGAAACTGGCAGCATATACCAAAATCCAGGTCTATAGAGCCTGTGTCCTGAGTACACTCCTGTACTGCAGTGAGTCCTGGACCCTTTGTGCACGGCAGGAGAGGAACTTGAACATGTTCCATATGCGTTGCCTGACGCATTTTATGGTATCACCTGGCAGGACAAAGTTCCAAATAGAGTAGTCCTAGAATGAGCTGGAATTTTTAGCATATATACATTACTGAAACAGCAACGTCTATGTTGGCTTGGGCATGTTGTATGAATGGCTGATGGTCAGATTCCAAAGGATCTCCTGTATGGAGAATTAGTGCAGAGAAAGTGCCCCAGAGGGAGACCACGGCTGCGATACAAGGATATCTGCAAGCAGGATCTGAAGGCCTTATTAACGGACCTCAACAGATGGGAAATCTTGATCTCTGAGCGTTCAGCCTGGAGGCAGGCGGTGCAGCATAGCCTCTCCCAATTTGAAGAGACCCTTGTTTAGCAGGCCGAGGCAAAGAGGCAGTCCCAAAACCAGCAAAATCAGGGAGCTGGAAAGGGGACAGATTGTATCTGTCTCCAGTGTGGAAGGGATGGTCACTCTCAAATTGGCCTTCTCAGCCACACTAGATGCTTTTCCAAGACATTCAGAGCACGTTACCATAGTCTCTTGAGACTGAAGGATGCCTAGATCGCTACTCAATTTCAGTCAATAAAAATCTGCTTCGGAGCGGGGAACAGTCCTTCAAACAGAGCAGGAGTGAATAACATGCAGCCTATGGGCTGCAATACCTTTAAATATTTTGGCACCCACTACTATCAGAAGCCACCAATTCTGGTGGCTTTTCAAAAACATCAGTTCAGGCAACACAATTTTCACCTACTGTACATAGATTTTCCCGCTTTTTATAGCACCACCTTTTTTCTTTTCATAACAATAATCTGGGCATTACCTGCTTGAAAACGCGTGAGAAAGTAAGGTAGGTACACAGAGAGCCTTTCACATAATATGTAATTTTTTAAATGCGGAAGACCCTAAAATGTGCAGAAACACAAGTACAAACATATTGGGCTCTCTACCTCAGCCTCCTGTTAATATATAGATTCCCTGCAGCACTTGGTATAACCCTGAACTTTAAAGCAAGTGTGATCAAATAATTTACTTATGTCATCTATACTGTTATTCAGGACACTTTTTCAATACACCTCATGATGTATAGTAGGACCCCCTTGTCCACAGGATCAGTAGCCACTGATTCACTTATCCAAGGTCTGAAAATATTAAAGAAATATTAAAGAAAAAAACCAGAAAAATATATATTCACATGTATTGCCAGAACCATCCACTAGAGGGCTCCAGAGACTGTGCTATTAATACTTTTAGGATTAGGCATCCTTCAGTCTCCAAAGACTATGGTAACCTTCTCTGAATAGAGGTCTTGGAACAACATCTAGTGTGGCTGAGAAGGCCAATTCGAGAGTGACCATCCCTTCCACACTGAAGAGAAATACAATCTGTCCCATGTCCAGCTCCCTGGTTTTGCTGGTTTCGGCATTGCCTCTTTGCCTCGGCCTGCTGGACAAGGGTCTCTTCAACCTGCCTCCAGGCTGAACGCTCAGATGTCAAGTTTTCCCATCTGTATAATCAAGACGATTCTGATTTATGGCAACAATTTCCAGATTTATTGGGGGGGTGATTGTTTTCTGTTTTGTTTTTTAGGTATAAAGTATTGAGAAGTGGCTTACTAGTCATTCTTTCTGGTGGCACTGCTGGACGCTTGCCCAAGGCTAGCAGGTCATTGAGCCTCATCAGACACACATCTTTCAGCTGATCTCAGCTGATCCTTTTCCCTGGGAGGCACAATTGAGGATCTGAGCCTCTGGCCTTTCTCTTGGTCCACCGCCTTCACAGATGCTTCTGATGGGAACATGGGAAAGGGCCTTCTCTGTGGCTGCTCCCAGACTCTGGAACTCCCTCCCACAGGAGGCCTGGCTGGCCCCATCTTTGCTGTCTTTCCGCAAGCAGGCAAAGACCTTTCTCTTCAAGCAAGCTTTCTCTCAGTGACTGGCTACACGAGTGACTTTTGGATGGATTGTTCTGCATCACTGCTCTGACTGGGTCGCCAGTACTACTTGTATTATTTACCATCTCCCAGAGTGGCATTTGTTTGGTCCTTTTTAGTATTTGCATACTTATTGTTTTAGCTTTAAATATTGTATCTTAATGATGCAATCCACTGTTGCATACTTGTTTTTAGCTTTAAATATTGTAAGCCGCCGTGGGTCCTTTTTAAGGAGAACGATGGGGTAAAATATTTTAAACAAATAAAAGAAAATATTGATATGTAATGGGAACTGGAGCCCAGTAACTTCTGAAGAGCTACATATTTCCCACTCATGCCTAAAACGGAGTGGGAATCCACTGGGAAATTTTATTTATGTCCTCTGCCACTCTATCGACACTCTCACACACTGCATGTCTTTGGCCAACCTTGTTTGTAGACCACTTTGCTTGTGGAATAGAGCAGGCCAATGACCGCTGATATGGCCGGTCCAGAAATCTGTGCAAACAGCGATGAGTTAGAATCAACTAGCTAACAACACAATCCTAAGCATGTAAGACCATCTGAGAGCAATATGTCTTAATTTCAGTAAGTGATTGTTAAGAATGCTGCCTAAGGGTATAATTTCATTTCATATTGTTTACGAATGGCCCTATAAAAAGGCCATTTCTCTGGGTGATAAATAATTAAGCTGTTTAAAGCTTGAAAAATGGAAATTAAAAAAATCTATACAGCAGTGATACCCGACAAACGAAACAAGAGTCAAATGCAAGCATAAATACTATACCCTTTTCAAAAATCCGATAGCACGGTCACATATTCTAAGTAAACCCAAAAAAGGCAGAGACCGTGTTGATCTTATACATTATCTCTACACTATGGCCTGGTTCTGTCTGACGAAGTGCGCTGATCCATGGAAGCTCACCTTAAAATACAGCAGTTAGTGCTAAAGGGCCACAAACTTTGTCTTATTTTTCTAGTTTTTGCCTCCTGTGCTATTAGAGGTCTGGTGGGAGTAGGAGGCAACTCAACACCTGCAAAAATATGAATCTCTTCTAGGTGTTCCTGGATCACAACTCCCATCCGTCTGAGCCCACACAGCGAGCCCACACTCCCCTGAGGGGAGTTTTAGTCCAGGCTCACCTGAAAGGCCGTCAGGTTGCCCAACCTGCCTCAGGAAGACCCAACAAAACGGCCAGCTTTTGTGCTCCCAAGGTAACAACCTTGGAGAGATTATCCCTCCCTCTGGAAATCTTCCCAACACAAGCCCTGGTCCCCGAGGTTTGGCACTCCCATCCCCATCATCCCCTGCCCGTGGGCCGCCCATGGGCAGGGGATGATGAGCTCGGACGTCTTAACGACTCCCCAAAATCCGATGGGTACCAAAAATATGTGGGCGGCATATAAGCTAGTTAAATAAATAAATAAATAAATAAATAAATAAATAAATAAATAAATAAATAAATAAATAAATAAAATAAGACAGGTTGGCTTTTCCAGGAGGCCGTTTAGAGAAAATAAGGGTCGGGGGGGGGGGGCGGTGGGGGGAGGGGGGGTCCCACCTTCACAGATTTGGTCCCAGAGGTTTGGCGCCCCCGGGGGTTCCTCGGCAGCAGCCATGAAGGGCCGGGGCGGGAGGGGGGAGGAAAGCGGTTGCTAGGCAACCCCAAACACGGGCCTCCTCGTTTTCCCAGCAAGGCCTGGGCTAGGCCGCGACCCCTTTTATTTCCTTTCCGGGTCAGGCCGAGAAACGTGGCTCTGCTCCTCCGAGGCCAAAACCGCCACGCTGCTGTCGGGGCTGAGGGAAGGGAGGAGAAGCCGGCCCCTCTCGGTCGGCCCCGGCTGAGGCGAGCAAGGGCCGGGAAAGGCGCCTGCCTTACGGGATGCGGGAGCTGGTCGGCGTGAGGACGGGGTTTTTAGGCCAAGGCTTCGTGGCTCCGAGCTCGCCTAAGAAACTGGGAGCCCTTTCGTCTTAACAGCGTCGAGGCTCCCTCGGTGCTGAGGAGAAAAGACTCTCTTCTCTGAACCCCCTTCACCTTTCCTGGGACCCCCACCCCGGCGGTGAGTATTTGTGTGGCGGTGAGTATTTGTTATCTGAGGCAGATAACAAGCAAAGGGTTGGGAATTAAAGAAGAGGAAGGGACCAACTCGTGGGGCTTCCCTTGTGGTTGAACTACAATACCCATCATGCTTAGTGATTAGCTGCACTGTCTAATACTGATGGGAGTTGAGGCGCCATAACACCTGGAAGACCACAGATTACTTCCATGGGGTAGAAAATCATGCCACGTGCGGTCAAGTTGGGACTGACTTAGAACTGCAGAACTGGAAGGGGCCCTAGAGGTCATCCAGTCCAGCCCCTGCCAAGGAGGCCCAGTGGGGGAATCAAACTCCCAAACTCTGCCTCCACAGCCAGATGCCAAAACCACCAAGCTATCCAGCAGTTCTTTTATATAGCACCCCTAATAGGGCGTTCAAGTTAAATGAGATATTTAATGTGTGATTTTATTAGATCCACACCCCAGTGAATGTCCGTGGCTGAGCAAGAATTCAAACCCAAGCCTCCAAAGTTAATCACTCCGTCCATTACATCACGTTGGATAGCTGAAGATCATGGAATGCTTCCTTGCGAAGAACCAAGAAACAGAAGCGTGGTGGGAGCTTTAAGTGTAATAAAGCTGTTTTGCTGTGGGTGGTGGATGCAACTCAATCTGCTTTTTCCAACCCATCAGCCTTTTCAACATACAGATCCGATGGCACATTTGTTTTGCCAAAACAGGGCTACAGATTCCTCAGGAAGTCAGCGGTTCCTCCAGTGTGATGCTGTAAATGGGCAGAATGTCAGAGAGAAACAGGTTTCATAGTCCCTTTCAGCCATGAAGGCCATAGGATGACTGAGGACCCGCTTGCTATTGGCCTTATCTACCTCACAAGATTATTGTGGCAGTGGAAGATGGAGAGGGGAGTTAAATTTGAGAAGACCAGGTTAGCAATACAACAGACATAATGGATCAGATCCAAGGGTGTATTTCTCCTTTGGAAGGAATCTTCCTGTGAAGAAAATATACCTGTGGATCCTCCCCCACCCTGTGTCCAGTGAAGTAAGTTCTACCTCAGCAAGACACTCCCTTTCCAAATGCAAATATTGGAAGTGGGGTCTTAAGAACCTCAGAAGAGCCCTGCCATATTAGATAGTGGTTCATCTAAGCCAGTGACCTGTTTTGTTTAGTCTTAATTTGTAATCCCAGCTATCCATTTCTAGAAGAGACCATGAGTTTACCTACGTGTCCTGGCTAGGCTTATCAGCAGGAATGAGTTGCCCAAAACTTTTTCTAGGCAAGAGGAAAGGTGGTACTGTATTTTTATTCTGTTTATTTACATCTTTGCTAAGACTTGGCTCTGAAGAGGAAACACGCTGCACAGTCATAAGGGGAATGCCATGTTTGTTCTGTTACTTTGCAAAGATGCAATTACTCCCTCTATAATTGCAGGGTTACCCGCAAACAATGAGGATATAATTCTAAATGGAGCCCAAAATGGGCAGATGCTAGTTTTTCTGTGAAACAAAAGTCTCCCAGTTTTCTAAACATCTCTCCAGCTAAAGTATAATTGGCAGACCCAATGATAATACTTCTTGGAGCTTTGCTTGATGATTAGCTTCCTTTATAATGCCTGTATTTGTGTGCTTGTGACCCCCCCCCTTTCACAGCAACAATTGTTTTTTTCCTGATCTAGTGCTTTATATCAGGGTGGTGTTTTTACCCTTTTGGCATGCAATATTTAATCTGATCATCATCATCATCTTAGAACTGCAGAGCTGGAAGGGATAATCAAGTCCAGCCCCTATCAGGGAGGCACAGTGGGGGAATCAAACTCCCAACCTCTGGCTCCACAGCCAGGTGCCCAAACCACTGAGTTATCAAGAATGGGAAAATTAGTCTTCTGGCTAGAACTGTTCATGCTGTCTGAGGATTCTGGGAACTGTTGTGCAAAAGTATAACTTTTCCAAGGGCTGAAATGCATATCCAGTTGTATATCTGTTCCCATGTGAGTATTCTTATTCACATACAGGTTTCCCATGACCACACAGCAAACGAAACAAAGAAAGCAACCATCTTTTATTTCCTGTTCATAGCCAAAAAGTAGCGAGGAGAGGCTTTCTCCTCTGCCAGCTGTCTCCAGTATCCACCAGTCTCTGGAACTTATTGGGATAGGAGAACTCACTCAATGATACTGGGATCTGCTCAGAACCCGTGCTGTCTTTGCTTAGCTCGGCTCCTCCCATCTTTGCCCACCTCCTCATGGCCCTTAGAACTATTTATTTATTTATTTAATTTAATTTAATTTAATTTAATTTATATGCCGCCCACACTACCCAAAGGTCTCTGGGCGGCTTACAGCATTTAAAATTCAATAAAGATATGTACAATTAAAATGCAATTAAAATACAATTAAAATTGCCATCAGACCCACAGCTAATATTATTTCAGTTAAAAAGCCTTCTGGAACAGGAAGGTTTTGACCTGGCGCCGAAATGTCATCAGTGTCAGCGCCAGACGAATCTCAGTTGGGAGGGCATTCCATAGTCTGGGGGCAGCTGCCGAAAAGGCCCTTTGTCTGCAAGCTGTTCCTCTTACCTCCTTGAGGGACGGCTCTTTCAAAAGGGCCCCCTGGCTAGATCTTAACTGCCGGGTAGGCTCATATGGAAGGAGGCGGTCCTTCAGGTATCCAGGGCCCAAACCGTTTAGGGCTTTATATGTCCAAACATGCACTTTGAATTGGGCCTGGGCAGCAACTGGTAGCCAATGTAACTTATACAGAATCGGCTTGATATGTTCCCTGGCGGCCACACCACTCACCAGCCGCGCCGCTCAATTCTGAACCAGTTGCAGTCGCCGGACCATCTTCAAAGGCAGCCCCACGTAAAGCGCATTGCAGTGATCTATACAGGATGTTACCAGTGCATGTGTAACTGTCATGAGACTCCGCTCGTCCAGGTAGGGCCGTAGCTGGTATAGTTTCCGCAGCTGGAGGAAGGCGCCCCTGGCCACCAAGTCCACCTGGGCTTCCAGTGTTAGACTGGGGTCCAGGAGCACCCCCAAGCTGCGGACCCTGTCCCTTAGGGGGAGTGTAACCCCATTCAGGGCAGGAAGATGGCCCTCCAGCCTGTCTGGCGAAGCACCCACTAACAGCACTTCCGTCTTGTCTGGATTGAGTTTCAATTTATTGACCCTCATCCAGTCCATTATCAGGTCCAGACACGAGTTCAGCACAGAAACCGCCTCACCTGGATTGGTGGAAAACGAGAGGTAGAGCTGAGTGTCAGCATATTGCTGACTCCTCAGCCCAAACCTCCTGATGACCTCTCCCAGCGGTTTCATGTAGATGTTAAACAGCATGGGGGACAGTATCGAGCCCTGAGGAACCCCATGACATGAATGCCATGGGGCAGAGCAACTGTCCCCCAGCACCACCCTCTGGACACAGTCCGCCAGGAAGGAGCGGAACCACCGTAAAACAGTGCCCCCAACTCCCAACCCAGCCAGCCTGTCCAGAAGGACACCATGGTCGATGGTGTCGAAAGCCGCTGAGAGGTCCAGGAGTATCAACAGGGTCACACTCCCCCTGTCTCTCTCCCGGCAAAAGTCATCATACAGGGCGACCAAGGCAGTCTCTGTACCAAAACCCGGCCTGAAACCCGATTAAAATGGATCCAGAAAATCCGTTTTATCCAGCAGCGCCTGGAGTTGCCCAGCCACAACCCGCTCCAACACTTTGCCCAAATAAGGGAGGTTCGCTACTGGTCGGTAGTTAGCCACCAGCCTTGGGTCCAGGTTTGGCTTTTTAAGGAGTGGTCGAATTACCGCCTCTTTCAAGGTGGTAGGGACCACTCCCTCTCTCAAAGAGGCGTTCACGGCCTCCTGGACCCAGGTACGAACCCCCCTGGCTGATCTTCTAATTAGCCAGGATGGGCAAGGGTCGAGCGGAGTTGTGGTAGAACGGACAGATCCAAGCACCCTCTCCACATCCTCAGGTCTCAACAATTGAAACTCATCCATTAATACCTGACCAAAGCACGGTGCGCTGGGCACATCCTCTGATTCTGCAGTAACTGTGGAGTCCAACCCACTGCGAATCCGAGCGATTTTTTCCTCAAAATGGATGGCAAACTCATCACAGCGAGCTGATGAGCAGTCCAGGACCTCCACCGGATTTCCCGGTTGAAGAAGATCCTGGACCACCCGAAACAGCTCGGCTGGGCGACATTCTGAGGAAGCAATACGGCTGGAGAAGTATTGCCGTTTCGCCAGCCGTATTGCCACGAAATAGGCCCGATAATGGGCTCTAAGTCGTGTTCGGTCGGACTCCCAGTGGGATTTCCTCCACCTGCGCTCCAGCCATCTCCCCTCTCGCTTCATCGCCCGCAGTTCAGAAGTATACCAAGGGGCTGTCTGGGCTCGGCGAGCAGGGAGAGGGCGCTTAGGCGCAATCGTGTCAACAGCCCGGGTCATCTCCTTATTCCATAGGGTGACCTGAGCTTCGACAGGAGCGCCGACCATATCTGACGGATAATCCCCCAGAGCATTCAGGAATCCATCTGGATCCATTAGTCTCCGAGGGTGGATCATCTTAATAGATCCCCCACCCTTGCAGAGGGAAGAAGAAGCTAATAGACTAAACTTGACCAGGAAGTGGTCTGACCATGACAATGGGGTCACAACCAACCCCTCCACATCCAAACCACCATCTTCCAGTCCCGTTGAGAAAACCAGGTCCAAGGTATGGCCCTTCTCATGCGTTGGGCTGATGACACATTGAGACAGCCCCATGGTTGTCATGGTGGCCATGAAGTCCTGAGCCGCCCCAGTCAAGGGAGCCTCAGCATGAATGTTGAGGTCCCCCAGCACCAACAGCCTGGGAGTCCTCAACACCAGGTACGAGACTACCTCCGTCAGCTCAGGCAGGGAGACTGTTGGTACGCAGCAGGGTGGGCGGTATACCAACAGAATCCCCAATCTGTCTCACAAGCCCAACACACAATACAGGCCCTCAAGACCTCCCCTCAAAGGGATAGGAAGCCTGGTCAAGGAGATAGAACTCCTATAGACTATAGCAACTCCCCTTCGCCGACCCTCTGAGCGACCTTGGTGCTGGACTGAGTACCCAGGCGGACACAGCTGGGAGAGGGGAACACCACCCTCCTCTCCCACCCAGGTCTCAGTAATGCACGCCAGGTCAGCCCCCTCATCCAGAATTACATCATGGATGGACTTAGTATTACTCAGTGAAACAGGACTGGGGTTAGATCAGATTGATAGGAAGCAAGGAGTCGTCTGGAATCAGATGAAGTAGAGAAATAATTGTGCCCCACTTTCCTTTCTTTAAAGACCATGCTGAAGAATAGTTATGCTCATAGGCAAAGTCTGAGTGTACAGATTGGAGAACTGTATGGTTAAACTAGGCTGGTGTGATATTGTGGTTAAAAATGTGAGGTGGCGGCAGCTCTTATTTGATTCCCCATGCAGCCATGAAGTTTGTGGTTAACTCTGGACTATTCATCCCATCCTGGTCTCCGCTGGGCTATTACAAAGATAACATTTGGAGTGGTAGAGATGAGGGAGTTCTGTTATGCTGTTTTGAACTTCTAAGGAAAAGGATTTGACATAAAAGTCATTTGCATCTTCCTGCCCAAATTATTTGGCCACTTTATTTGTCCTGTATTAAGTTATTGTTTCCCCATGAGAACACCAAATGCAAAATCCAAATACTGTTTATTGAATGCATCTAACTAAGTGATAAGCCCGTAAGTTTAACATATTGCTATGTGTGTGGCGGGGGAGAGGGGAAAATTTGTATTTTTGAATTTCTTATGGGATAAGGGGTTTCCTACACTCTTTGTTTGGGCCTTTTGTTACAGATGATTAGGTTTCTATACAAACTGAGTTTTTGCAGTCCTCTTCAGGGAATGAACTGGATAGGATGGACTTTAAGAGTAGACACCCCACCCACCCCCCAGTTTATGTGGTGGCATTTTGTTTTTCCAGAATGGCCATAAAGGATTCAAAGAAGAACATTTCTCAAGAAGCTGTGCAGAAAACAACTAAAGTTAAGGCTGCTGCGGGAAACGAAATGATTACAATAGAAGATGATGAAAATTATGAGAGTGAGGGCTTTTCTGATTTACAAAGCAGCAGCAAGGTGAAGAAAAAGAAACATTTGGAAAAACAAAAATATCCAGACCAGAAGGGTACCAAGAAGAAGAAAAAGAAAGCTTCTGAATTAAAGAACGGAGCATGTGCAAACCTTCCCATTATAACAGAAAGCAGCACAGAATCAGAATCTTTAACAGACAGCAGAAAAATACCTGAGATGGTCAAGAAAAAGGGAGATAGAAAGCGTTCTTGTGAAAGAGAGGGCGATTATGAAGTTGCTTGCGAAGGGCTACCAGAAGAGCAGCAAGGAACCAATTTTCTCATTAAGTTGGCACGCAAAAGGACTGTTTCTGCCAGCAATAGAGATGATGTTACATTTATTACAAAGCAGAAGAAGAAAAAGAAGGCGGGGAAAAAGGGGAGACACACTTGCCCATTGATGTCACATATTAGAGACACTGAGGATGAGTTTCCAGAAGAGATCTCCTCAAAGCCAAAAGTTATTTTCCAGGACACTGTGTTCTCTGGCAGGGAAAAGGGATGGACCAGTGTCCGAAACTGTGCAGGTGACATTGTCCGGAAAAAGAAGGCTGCATTCTGCTTGAAGTCAGTGGACAGTCAAGAGGGCAGCAATGACATTTTAGAAGAAGGGCTTGCCAGCACTGAGAGCCACTTTGACCAAGGACAGTATTGCAAACGGAGAACTTCAGGATGTAAACAACAGCAGAAGGATGAAATGCAGGTGTCTGAAGAAGAAACCAATGTAATCACAAAAAAGCAGAGAAAGAAGAAGAAGAAGAAAAAGAAACTGGAAAAAGAAACGTTTGCTTTATTTGTAACATCAGCGAGCAGCCAGAAAAATAGTTCATCTGTTTCTAATGAAAATTCTTTAAAACCCAAATCTAAGAAAATACTGCTCATTGTTGAGGACAAAATGGATCCAATCCCAGATGCAGATGGAGAGGGCAAGGTGACTAAGAAGAACAAAATCCAAACAAAAGTTGTAGGCAATCATCTGGCTCTTTTGAAAGATGTGAGAGAGGAGGGAAAGAAAAAGAAAGTCAAAAAATTCAGAGTGCTACAAGTTCACACAGCAAGTTGTTGCGATGGCAAAATTGAGGAGAAGAAGAAAAAGAAGAAAAGAAAAGACAGGGAGAGCGAAGGCTTCCGGGAGGACACAGAAGGGGAGCCCAAGTTGAAGAAAGCAAAGTTTAAAAAAGAAGGAAAGGTAGATTCTCAGTACAAAATGCTGTTCATCATTTCTTATTGATTTATTGTGGGTTGGATCCAGACCTAAGTTGGTCATGTTTTAACCAGCCCACAATTGGCTGGAATTCTGTGGAACTTAAACATAATTGATTTGAAAGTGTACATACACATATGTAGACATGTATGTATGTATGCATGTACATGTACACTTTCAAAAATATATCAGCAGTCACACACACGGCACAGTTAAAGCAGTTTGATACCACTTTATTCATCAAGGTCGTATCCTGGCTGGAACCCTATGTGGGCGGGGGGGGAGATGCCCAAGCCTGCGCTGGCAGAAAATTAGAGGGAACATGGTCTGTTCTTAGCTACTCCCACATCTTATTTTGTTTTTAACAGTCCTGTGAAGTAGATTGGGAGAAAAGTTGAGGTTATCTAGTGGACTTCATACCTAAGAGGAGATGTGAACCCACATGTCCCTAGTCCAGTATTCTAACCACCCTTGTGTCTTCGGTGATTTCTCCTGGAGAAACACTGATACCAAGTTGTATAATCTATATATGAATAGCATACTCATTTGCTCATTATGCAAACAAACTGAACTATCCAGGTACAAGAGGAAGGAATCTCACAGGCATACTACAGTATTCCCTGCTTCTTGTTCCAAATATTCTGAATAGGTTTCTTAGGGGGTCCTTTTTCTGGGGGGACAGCAAGTGAAGGTTACCCTGTGCAGCACAATAAGGACGTAGCATGTTTACAGAATGCTGAGCAACTGGTGTTGTGGAAGAGAGTTTTCCTGGAGAAGAACTTTTGGCCGACTGGGACCCAGGCTAGGAGCAGTCCACACAGCTGGAAGGCACCACTTGGAGGGTGGTTCAGAGGTTGGAAATATTCCTCAACTGAAAAATAGCTGTACTAATAGGGGAGTTCTGAGCTTTCTAATCCAGTGAACGAACTTTTCCAAGTCCTGGATTGACTTTAACCATTTCTATGACACTGGCTAAGAGTGAGCATCAGCTTTTGAGTAGAAAGGATGTTGCTATTACATAGTTGGCAGTAGGGAAACCGCCGGCACTTCCAGGAGATCAGCGTGCTTTGGATGGTGTCTATATGTATCCATTATTCATTGTATGCTCTCTTTTTTTACATGTGATGCCCTTGGGGTTGTCATTTTTTTATTAGGTGTTTCCCTTTGACCTTTTGAAAGACAGGGTAGTTTTATTGCAGGGATAAATGTTCTAATTAAATTCTATTTGCCTGCTGGCTATGATTCGGCCATCTGCAGCCGCTCATGTGTGCAGAGACAAGATAAAGCTTGAGAGGAGCCGTCAATTGCATTTGCAGAGTTAGGCGCTGCAAGAGGTAAAAGAGCAAAGAGCATTCTAAGGAGCCGTTATGATGAGCATCTGGGCAGTCCTGTTTCGGCTTGTCTAGTATTTCTAAGTTAATAATAAAGTGCAGCAGCTCTCTGCCCTTAAGATGGCAGGTAAGAAGTGAGTCAACTCTAGAGTCCCAAGGTGAGACGTGGAAGGGCCCGGGGGCTGCACAAGAAGGGAAGGGGGCCCTTTGCATCCTGTATGTTGCCCATCCTTGCCAATCCCTTAGATGGCACCACAGGTTCTTATGTGAAACTACCTAACACTTGAGTTGTGTACAGAGGCTCTGTTCTGTGTTATAAAACTGTGTTCCATGTTACAATACACATTGTGCCTCTTTTCCCTGGGTGGGGAAGGGAGGAAGAGGAATACCAGCTGCACATCAGCTGGCCCTTGCAAAATATGTCATAATCCCTGGGTCAGGGCTCAGCCAGTTCTGGCAGACAGAGGCTGATGACAGGGCTTCGCTCTTGGTTGTCCTCCGCCCAGCCAGATCCTGTAACCACTAGCAAGAATCTGTTGCTCTTTCTCTCTTCTTCCAGCAGGCAAGGAGGGGTAGCAAAGCTGGGTCCCTGGCCAAAGCATCCATGGCATAGGGAGGCATGGCCCTCTGATGTCACACAGGCTGAAGACGGGGATGCAGAAGATGCAGCCTCTGCTGCTGAAGTTTCTTGTTCACATATTCGCATGCTTTCTTTGCCATTGGAGCTTTTTGTTTTTCTTCATGTTGCCCAATTCCATTCTGTTTTCTCAAAAAATTTTTGGAGGTTTGAGAGCTGATGCCAGTGCAGAAGCCTGGAATTTTAGACAAGCTGCAGAAAATATATAACTTGGAGGCGAGGTCTTGCCATTGTGAACCTCTTAAGGGATTTCTAATTTGCCGATTAATTTTGTTAAACTCTTATAATGCTCGTAAAATGTAGATTCCCTAAAGACGTCGGTGCTAGTGCATTTTGCTTTCAGAGAAACGGTGTGCATTTCTGTCAGAGAGAGAGGATGAGAGAGTAAAAGAAAGGAAGAGGCTTGTTTGAAGCTTGTTGGGTGGAAGTTGGCCTAAAGCTGCATCTACTCAGGGTTTGCGGGTGATTCTGCAAGGAGGTAAAGGCACCCAGACCCTAACTAGGCCTGGATTCCTACCGCTGAGCAAAACCCATTGCTCTTTCCCAATTGCCCGTGCGTGTGCTACAAATCACCGTCTTGTCTTGGCCATCCTTGCTCATTTCACGCTTGGGTTGGTGACATTCTCGCCGCCTCTTTTCGCTGGCAACCTTCTCCATGCTAAAACAGAGCCTGATAGACTTCTGTCATTTTTTACTCAGGCTGCACACGTGCCCCTTACCAAACCAATTAATATAAAGGGAACGTTTTTGCTGCAGTTAGCCAGTTCTGGAGCCACTCAGATGCTTCACACATAGACACACACACACGGGTCTAATTGACGCAGAGAATTATATTGGGACGGCAGTGGGCAGAGAGGGCAAACCTTTCCTTATCCTCTGCCTTCTCTGGACGGACTGCCTAGGGAGAGCAGGCCTCTGGATTTCCTGGACCAGTTTGCTTTTTTCCCCCATGCTGTGTGTTGAGAACAAGGTTTTCCTTTCTTAGCACATGGTGCAGAAAGGCAGCAGGCTGTCTAGGGAGAAGCAGCGCTTTCCCCAAGCTGTTTGTTTGCGGTGGGGGGGAGGAAAGGGGGCAGACTGGATGGAGTGACCCACTTGGCTAGAGCCCAGCCATGGGCTGCCAGTTCCCCATGTATGTTGTAACCCATGGATTAGTCGACTGGGAATAATCTCCATCCAGACTTGGGGGCTGGCACTCCTTTTGCTTTCTATACAGGAAGAGGAAAGTGAACCTTTCCACTTCAGCTTTGAACCAGCCGCAGTCTGGGAGAAATGGATTTCATGGTGGACAGGCTAAAGAGCACCTCCGGTTATCATGCCCCAGTTTGGCCCTGATTTGGTTGACTTCCCTTCTGGTTAGAGCAAACCACTGCTCTTTAGCTTAGCGTGGAAGAAAGAGCGCTGGGTGGTTCTCAAGTGAGGAGGGATGCTTTGACTCCTGCTTTGACCAGCCTACAAGGAGGAGAGGGGAGGGGAGGGGAGGGGAGGGGAGGGAACTCAGACTGACATGAGAACTTCCCACAGCACATTCAGAACCATCTAGGAGAGACCCTTTCCTCCTCTCCCAAGGCTTGTATTTTGCAGTCCTCAAGAAATTTAAAACACCACCACCACCCCACACACAAAATAATAATAATACATTATTTTAAAAAAATAGTCCAGGGACAATTATCCACCCAAAAGGCAAAAAAATACTTTGTAGCAGGGGTGGTTGACCTCCAGATACATGGTGGCTACACATGCCCATCTCTGGATCTTGGAGGGTTGTTCCAATGACTCCCACCCTGAAAAAAAGACACATAAAAAACTGAAAAGGCCCTCCAGTGCTGCCCCCCAACCATTTTTTAAAAAATTGGGGGCGTGGCAGGAAAGGGGCCAGAAGGACCTCAAAATATGGCAATATTGCCCCTATGGACACCGGAAAAAACAAAGGGACTTCTTGATATTTGGAGAGTGCGGGGGTGGGTTTCTGGGGGCTGCAAAGGATGTAGGATGCATATTTGGACCACTGAGGAAGTGCATTTAGCAACCCTGTGCCCTCATCCTTTGTTTTAAAAGAACATCCGTTTCGTATGGCCCCAGGAGAATCCTTGGGCTGGAAAGAGCCCCCACCCATCCAACATAACAAAACATGCCTGTCTCTCATCTAA
The DNA here is from genome assembly GCF_051106095.1 of Pogona vitticeps. NCBI lineage: Eukaryota > Metazoa > Chordata > Lepidosauria > Squamata > Agamidae > Pogona > Pogona vitticeps. Next base: position 13,181,873 of record NC_135795.1, read on the forward strand.
AATATAGTATATAATCATCTTAATGGAGCCAGTACATTTGGAGAAGGGGCAGTCCTAGTCGGGCCTTACTTATTTGTAACATCTCCATTGAGGGGAGAAGGGTCTGGGCCCTTTTCTTTTCTCTGGCATCGGTTAACGTTCTTGTCAGCTTCTGGGAGATGTTCTCCTCTCACTGTTGAGCGCAAGTCATTCCCTGTGTTGTGTGCTCTTATTTTATAGGAGCAGGAAGATGAAATAAAAGTTGTGGCATTTAAGAAAGGAAACTGTGATGAAGTCAATATAGACAAGGTACTGTCTTACTTTATTTCCCTTGCGTGTTGGAATCTTAAGATTGTGCCATGTGTCAGGCTGGTTTGGATGATGTTCTTTGATTTATTTTTTATATTCTTTCCTCCCATGACTTTAAAGTTCTCTTCCTCACTGGTTCTTCTCCTCCAGTTTTTCCTCACAACCACCCTGTGAGGTACATCAGGCTAAGAAAGAGTGAATAGCTCAAGATCATCAAATGATGTTCTCGAAGGCTTTCATGGCCGGGATCTGATGGTCGTTGTAAGTTTTTCAGGCTGTTTGGCCGTATTCTGGAGATTTTTTTCCCTAATGTTTCGCCAGTCTCTGTGGCCAGCATCTTCAGAAGACCGGAGTCAGAACAGCCCAAAAAGCCTACAATAACCATCATCAAATGAGTTTCATGATTCTTTGACCCAAATAGCTTAGATGTAGAGCTTGTTTGTGTGAGATTGGAGGAAGTGCGCAATCCTCCATAAATTGAAAAGTGAATCAAGAAGTGATACTTTATCTAAGAGGTCACTTATGACCCTGGATCCTTATCTTGGGGGGTGGGGTCTGCTGCCTGAACTACCTGTAGTGCATGGTAGCTTTGTTTTGCCAGAAGATGTTCCAAGCATCTTGTCATTTCTGTAGACTCCCTCTCACCTCAAGTGCTCATTTGGGCTGAGATGTTCTCATCCAGCTCCTATTTTCTGGGTTCCAGGCCTGACTGATAAGCCTGACAAAACGAAAACAGCTTTATTGTATAATTGGGGGGGGGGGGGGGAGAGAGCTACAGACAGCTCTGTCCAAAAAAGATACTGATATTTTAAGCCTTCTGGAACTCTTTCTAGGGGCCACTGGGAGGGTTGCCCATCTCTGATGGAAGAGAATGCTGAAACTGGAGTAGCCGGAGGCAAAGGGGCTCAAAGTGCAGGTTGCCCCCACCTCTGGCTTTAGGGACATAGTTTTAGAGCATCTGTTGCCAGCAGCATCGTCTCTGCCAAGGACACCCAATTTCTTGGTCCAAAAAAAGAAAGGTTACTTACCTGTAACCATGGTTCTTCGAGTGGACCTCTGTGAATTCACACATATGGGTTTAGTCTGCGCCTGCGCTGACATTCTCGGAGCATTCTAGAGCTAAAAGTGACAATTTTATGGTGTGATCCCCCATGAGGCACAAGCTCCTCCCACCCAAGATTCCCCTCAGTTCCTGCAATTTGTCCGCCGGGCATGAGAGTTATACAACAATAAGATACCCGTGACGACAGAGGGGAGGATGGGTGGGTAGTGTGAATTCACAGAGGTCCACTCGAAGAACCATGGTTACAGGTAAGTAACCTTTCTTTCTTCTTCGTGGCCTCTGTGAATACACACATATGGGTGACTGGCAAGCTTACTTATTGGCAGGTGGGACGTCACGGTACGAAGGATGGCATCACATTTCTGCCAAATCCAGTGGTATTGCATGTACCTACGTGTAGCCAGTATTGCTCTGCAAAGGTAGATGGCATGGATCATATTGGTGCACGGTAGATGTCGAGAGTCTCGATTCTACTCTGGATGCAGCCGAGGTAGACAGCACTCCGTGGAGCGAGGCTAAAGCTAATTAGACGGTGACTCGTCTGACCGCTGGCAAGCCATAGATACAGCCTGGACCATCGATCTAGAAATGGATAGGAAGAAACTGGACTTTTGAAATGAAAAGAATGAAAGCATCAAAAGAGCCTGACACTCTGGTAGTGTCCAGAGAAAATGCTGGTGAGCATCTTACATAAATATTGTGGAGCATGTGCTCTAAAGGAGATGATGGTGATCTGAAGAATGATGGTAAGATGTAGCAGATAAACATGAAAATTAGTCGAATACGTCAGGAATGAGACATTAAAGTAGGAAGTCACTTTATCAGGAAAATTGAATAACAGGTGGATTGAATCACAATCCAGCTATTTCACGTGTTCCCTTGGCAGATATGACAGCCACTAGGAAGGCTGTTCAAAGTAAGTAATTTGGCATTTGAAGAGAAAATGGGCTCAAATGGCAGGCACATGAGTGAATTTAGAAATCTATAGACCATTGAGGAACAATGCGTTTACATGGAGGACGGGTGGTACTGAGTCCTGTGAAAAGATGTTTGACCCTAGAGTGAGACAAAAGTCCTACGTACCAGAATAATCTGGTTAATGGGCAACAATAGCAGATATATAACATTTTAAAGCATAAACAGAAAGCCAAGTAGGCAACAGTTTCTAAGAAAGTTGGTAAGGTAGCTCTTTGTTTCAATATATTTAATAAAGATTTATTTATTTACACATCGACATCGAGTTCATGGTTTTTGAGCTCGATCGAGCACTGATGCCAAAGTGGGAGTATTTCCCAGGTTGCCAAGTTCATGGAAGTTAGGAGGTGAGAAACCAGAGGGAACTGACATGTGTCTGTCTATATTGATCTGAGACAGGCAAACTAGAACCAAGTACCTCAAGGAGGTATTTGGATCGCATTTGATTAGGAATGATGGTGATCGAAGATTCTCCGTAGAATGAAATGTATCGGAGGGAAGAGTTATGGCAAATTCCCTGTCCACTGCCATATGAATATGTCCCCGACAGTGTTTCCGTCTGCACCTGCACAGGAGCAATAAAACCTGCAGTTGGCGTACGGACCCCAGTTGGCGTACATTGAAGGTCGATACTTTCCAATGGTGATAGAACCGAACTTGCAGGTACTTGGATTAGGGATCCTCTAGTTGGTCAAAAAGAAAAGATACCACTATTGGAGTGGTTCGAGGCTGAGTTTGGATTGGTTTAGCACTGAAGCCGTGGAGGTAATGAATTTGGGGAGATGATTGCTAGTATTTTTTTTTTTTTTTTTTTAGAAAAACATACGCTATAGTACCAGTACAGGTAGATGTCCATATCTCGCAGAGGAAGGTTATTATCAAACTGATGTCCTGTACCATCTGAAAGACCTTGCAAATGTTGAAAAATTGAATGGCAGTGAAACCTTAGGAATTACTGATTAGATAATAGTGTTGAGGCTGGAATCTGAAACTTACGGTAGAATACACATGAAAAGATTTCTGAGACCAAGGGTGGGACGGATGCCTCCGTCCTTTCTATGGATATAATAGCACAGAAGTAGAAGCCATGCATAAGCCAGATGTAGGAACTTGGATTATGGCATGTTTGCCCAGGAGGCAGAGGTCTCTTCCTGGAGGATATAGACAAAAAGAGTGAGTCTAACGTTACTCAAAGGGGAACAAAGACAATTATATAACGTAACCTTGAGAGATGTGGTGACATTCTTGTATGAACCGAAATGTCTGGGAGGCTGAAACTCCAGACATGATTGAAAGGACTATGGGTAGAACTGAAAGAGGGATGAAAGAGCTGTCGGCCCATATATAATTTAGCTGTTTTCCTATTCTGTGTAAATAATAATAATATTTCTAGTGTCACCAGTCTAAGACTGAAGAGACTGGTACCATGTAATGGAAGACATTCAATTCTGTCCTATGTGTCCTTGATGAGCCAGTGGATCGTGACTAGGTGAGCCTTCTACAGATACTAAGGATACGACAGTAGTTGAAGCCCTTTGCATGTCAAGCAGCAATCCTGTGTTGCTTTGCTAGAGTCGTGGTCTCAGAGCAAGAATTTCAAGAGAGGTAGAATTTGAGACCAAAATTGCTCCAGGTAGGCGCCTATTGTGATTGATAGTTGGCCACATGGAGCAGAAGTGAATGAAGGGAATAAGTCTCCCTGCCAAAGACATCAATGTTTCTGTATTCTTATTAGTAGGGTTCAGGGAAATCATTTCTCGTTTCGAATAAATTTGTTCTACGATGATAGAAATGGGACTGGAGTCATCCCAAAATTTCTATGTCATTTCCTCGTACCTTGTACCTGTGATACATTCTTCCTAGATCTTTAATAGGAAGTGGCTTGGTGCAAGCATTTATTTATTTATTTATTTATTTATTTATTTATTTATTTATTTATTTATTTATTTATTTATTTATTTATTTATTTATTTATTTAGTGTAAGTGCTCAGCTAAGTGATGGCTGGGTCTGGAAAAGGCGGTTCCTCCATTCCCAATAGACGGGATGCAGTGAACCGAGAAGTGAGCTGTGCAAATGAAAAGAAGCACACTGAAGGTGACAGAGGATGATAATGGATCGCATCATTTTGGAGGGAGATTCGTTCAAGGAGTGAGATCCGAGCTTATGTCCAGAATTGGCAGATTCGAAGCCAGGACCGGTCGCGCTCGATCATAATGTGCCTTGACACGAGATGGATTGGAATTTGGAAAGCATCTTTTCCTGCCAAAGTGTTGTATGGTAGAGAAAAAGAACAATTTTTTTTTCCATGTTGAGGTCGATCCTAATGGATTCAAGATAGTGGCAAAGCTGGTAGCTATGATAGAAAGAAGTCAAACGGACTGACTGGTCAACAGCAGAGAAGTAAAGAGCCCGCTCAGTTTGCAGTCCTACCAGCAGTTCTGCCAGTCAAGGCACTGCCTCCCCACATGTCTAGGGGCGGCAGCTGGTAACTTTGGGGTTGAGGCTTTTAACGTTCCTGGAATGCCATAGGCTGATGGGAACATCTTCAGGCACTTGCAGATGTTACAGCACAATGAATGTGTCACCTAGAGCCTGAGCAGGTTATCAAAAATAACAACCTTTTTCTGGCTAAAAAGCCATACACCAACAAAAGGCAGGTCCTAACCTGTCAGTTGCTTAGACACTGGTTTTTAGGCGTATCAAGCAGCAGTGCGCTTGTGATGCACCTGCAACAGTGCCTCCCAGTGATGTGGAAGGCCTGAACTGTAAGCGTGCACATGAGCTACCTGCAGGGTGGGCAGAACCAAATTCCATAAGTGGTGATAAGCCCTCATGGCAGAGGAGTACGTGGCTACACGGCGACCAAAAACAAATAACAACGCCGACCAAAGAACTCATCTGTTGACAGTAAAGGAGTGTGAACATCTGTGACAACCGAGAGGGGTGTAGGAAGATTGGTCGGAAACTCTTCCACCCCCCAGCGACTCATGTGAGTCTCAAACCTGAATGGGTTAACAGCAGGTTTGATCAAGGCTCCAAACATTATGATGCCAGAGCCGAGTTCGAAGGAGCACTACATCCGTAAAGCGCATGTGGAGGCATAAAGTACTCCATAGCCCATGGCTCAGAACGATGCCAGGTAGAGCGGGATGGTGATGGTGGCCAAGAGCTCATAGCTCCTATCCCAAACAAAAGGGACTGGTCCTACGCAACCTTGTCAGTGTGACAGGACCTACCTGAGGAAAATTATCCAGACTTACCAGACAGTGGCAGGGTTCTCGGGTGGACCCTTGTGAGTCCTTTCCTTATGAGCCTATGCGGGCACTGGCAGCTGAGACAGGGCCGCAGGCTACTTTGTGAGCGAGCCCATTGATAAAGAGGGCTGTTTTGTGCCAAATTAACAGCCACCAGCAGGTGCTACCCCAGGCAGGAATATCACCGACTAGCAGGGGTAGTGGTGGGAGTTGTTGCAGCCCCCCCCCCTTTCAGAGGCAAACTAGGGCTGTCAAGTGCTGCCAGAAAGCTTTCACCTCGGCACCTGGTTTTGGAAATAGCAGCCACGTGAACAAGGCCTCTGATAAATCAGGCCGAATACACCAAACACCCAAGGGCGTTACCCCAGACAGGCAAAGCACTGACATGCAGGGCTAGCCGCAGGTGCTGAAGGGGCCCATTGCATCCCCAAAGGGAAAACCCAAGCCTTACCATATGTTGCTGGCACATCTACAGCCTCGGTGTGCAGCTCCCTCCAGAAGTCGCAGCTACATGAGCAGGCGCGCGAAGGAGGGTTGGTGTGCGGCGCGCACACACAGAGGCGCTTCCCATGTCAGGAGGAATCACTGACAGTCAGGGAAGGTGACCGGGGCAACAGGACGCCCTTCTTCTCCTAGGGACAGGGCAACAGAGCCCTAACTCCTGCAGGGTCCCTTGAACAAGCCCCTTGAAACAATCATCCATCACCAGTCTCTCTCATGGTTGCTCAGAGAGATGGTGTGGTGAGACATGCCTCCTTTTCACTCTCCTCTCCTCATGAGATAGAGAGACTTAAGCTCCAACTCAGGAACATCAAATGCCCGCCCTCATGTAGGGCTAAAAGGGCCACGGCCGGACTGGACGGTAGCGCAGTCACTGAATGGCCAGCTGGAGCAGGGAGGCTATCAGACGATCCCAGAGTCTGTGCAGGTAGAGCTGGCACGTCGTCTCCTCAGAGGCAAATTCGCTAGCCTCTGGCGAGGATTCCTCTGTTGATGTAGACTTAGATTTTAAGGACTCCTTGGCATTGTCGGGTCCCCTACTGCGGCCTGCACCTAACTGGGTAAGATGTAGCTTACTCAGGCAGAAAATCATTAATGTGCCTGAGAGTCAAAATGAGTAGGCCAAAAAAGGCGGGAAAGGAGAAAGAAGCAAACAGTTGAGCTGTGTGTGTGTGCGGGGGAGGGGCGGTAAGCCAAATAGCTGGCAAGCAAAAAAGAAAACAACTCACGGGGGATCATAGATTAGATAATTGAGAAGGGAAAGAATCCAATTTAGAGGGAATTGATCAATAAGCTAAAGGAAAAAAACCCTGTGGAAATAGCTCTATGCTCTGTAGAACTTTACAGCACGGCGGAAAAAAGGAACTGAGGGGAATCTTGGGTGGGAGGAGCTTGTGCCTCATGGGGGATCACACCATAAAATTGTCACTTTTAGCTCTAGAATGCTCCGAGAATGTCAGCGCAGGCGCAGACTAAACCCATATGTGTGTATTCACAGAGGCCACGAAGAAGAACCATTCTTTTTGTGTGTTTTGCCACTTCTTGGCTCTTTCTGTACTTTATTTACAACAGTTGTTCATTTGGGTGAAATCTCATGCCCTTGGAAATAGGCCCAGTCCTGCGCTTAAGAAGAGTAAGATAGCTGCCTCAGGTGGCAGGTGCTGGGAAGAACAGTGGCCGTCCCTTCTGAACCCTGTGACCATTCCCGTATTACTAGAGAGGAGCGTTGTGGGTATCCTATAACCGGTTTTGCTCCTCTAAAGCAATTTGTTCTCCTTGGGTGTGCTAGGGAGTGGGGTTCTGTGGTGCGTCTTCAGCTGGCAGACCGGTCCACTTCTGTCTGGAAATTCTGTCTGTGTAAAACAGAGGTGAGAATCATGCAGGCCACCTGTCGTCCCCTAGGCTCTGCTTTGATCTTTTGGGGAGGGGGGAATCAACCCCAGTATGGAGAATTGTGGCCCCAACAGCCTTCAGCGGGTGATATTTTCAATTGTAAGTTTATTTTGGCATTTTTGCATACAAACACAAAATTTCATGGGGTCTAAACATTTTTTTTTATGGAAGTGAGTGGGTTTCCCAAAAAGAGATAGGTGTGAGCTTTGGACATCTGGGGTGCTGAAAAATGGATCAAGCACAGCCCCCCTATGCCTCCCATCCTCCTGCCCCTTGTGCAAAGTGGTCTTCAAAATAATCTTTTACTGTATTTCAGATCAAAAATACACCTTCCCTAGAGTAACCAACCTCTATCACTTCTGAAGCCATTTTATCTTTTACTGTAACTAGTTTAGTTAACATTCGCCACACAGGGAACAAAAATGTTATCATCACCGTCTTCTTCCTCCACTCCAGCTGAGGCGGCAGGCTCTCCAAGAAGAGATTGACCGGGAATCGGGCAAAACAAGAGTCATCAAGGAAGAAAAGGAATCGGTGAGTGCAAATCCTGTGAGGAGAATACAGCTTTGTCCTCCAGCCAGCTTGATATGCTAGTCATGTCCAGAGTCTGGCATGCCAGTTTCTGGTCTGATTGGGAACCTGAAGTCATGCTATGGAACAAATTAGTCGACTCCCTAGGGATGCTGAAGACGGACCAGTAAACTCCAACCTTCAGTGAGCTGTAATTCCTGTCATTAATCCTGGAAAGTAGCATTTTCTCCTCTATTTCCTTTGGGGAATAAGCTGTTATATGTTTGTTGCAGAAACTGTATTTTTTATTCAGTGTGGAATATAAATAGCATTAGCCCTTGGACATAGCTGTCACTATGATGCTAATTAGAAGCACCGTGGCTTTCTCCCATCCCTCTGATTGGAAATGTGGTCAGTGAAGTCAAGATGGAGGACATGGGGGAGGATGTCATTTCCCTTGACTTCAGCCGACCACACAATCAAACAGCACTAATTGCCAAAGGAAATTGCCTTCTTTGAGGGTCTTGGCCCCCTTGAGCTTTGACAAATGAGCCAGCTGGTTCTACTGTGGGCTTAAAGCCGAGGCTTATTTTGTTTGCTGAGAGGGATTTGGGAGAGGAGTCTTCACTTGCCAAGAAGCCCTTGGGATTGTGTTCCAGAAGCCACCATATGGAGATGAATGGAGCACCTTAAGTGGCAGTGGGCATGATGCACTGATGTTGAAAGCCAAGGAGCGCTAGCTGTTCGCCCGATGGATTTCCAACATAGTGGTGTAATGGAATCAGGGCTCACAGGATCAGGACTGTCACTTCCTAATTAGAAAGGACAATGGCATATCTTCTCTCTTCACATTCCTCATGAGCTTTGCTGCAATAGTTACAGTACCTAGTAGGGGTGAAGTAGGGTTTTCCAAGTTTTTGTGAGTTGTCCCTGTTGTTAATGCAAAGTATTTGGCTGTGGCTTGGTCTTGAAAGTACAATTAAGATGCAAGAGATTTACAAGAAATCAGCACCTACTGAAGATGGAAACTACCAGAACTGGTTTGTTGATATGAAGCAAGACAGCGACCAATACTTTTAGACTCTTGTTTGTAGTCGTCCCAGTGGTTCCTGTTGTGATGAGCTTTTCAGAATTTCTCTTCAGAATTTGCCACTACCCTGCTGCCTCCTTATATCAATTCTACATAATCAGCTGTCAGGATACAGATGAAGTGTGTCTGCTGAAACACAGCAGGAGTGTGGATCAGTCTTTGGATGGGAGGTTGCAAAACCCTAACCTCAAAGTAGATGCTTTGTCTCCTTTGAATTCCACCCTGGAAGAAAGGTTAGGGTTTGTGTTATTTTTTAGAAATATGTGTCACAGGATTATGTCCACTTATTGAAAACCACACGCCAGGAACAACCCAGTTTTACCCTCTACCTGCTTTTTAACTCCCAGATGTACTTTGAATGTGAAAATTTTGTTCTGGCCCTGGATTCATTTGACAGCTCACCTCCTAGCAGGGAAACTCAGTCACTTGATGGCAGCCTGTCAGGGTTTATGGGCACCTAAAAGAGTAAGCATGCAATGAAAGCCAATTAGGGAGCTTCACAAAGAGCAAGCAGTGGTGGATTGCAGGGAGAGAATAAGAAATGCTGGGTAACTGCTGAAAGTTACCCTCTCACATTGCAAGCTTTAAAAAGCTGTAATTATTCCTGCCATATTATTCTGTGCCCTGTGTGCGAGTCCCTTCCTCCACTCACCCCCACCAGGAAGAATGAATTATTTGCAAGCTGATGGGTTCTATGTGTGTGAAAATGCCGAGAGGGAGCTGGTAAAGAAACTGAGCATACCATGAGACATCGGTGTCTTACTACCCTTTATGGAAAACTTAGGGTTCAGGGATTCAATGTTCCAGATCCCTTCAAAACTGGCAAGAATGAGTTCACATCTATGGGCTTCCGTGACACAGGGTCCAAGATGTTCTGCTGCAGGAGGCAGAACCCCAAATCTTCCTACCCATCCCCTCTGCCAGGCAAGGTGCATGTACAAGCTAAGTGATTTCCACCAGGAAGTAGAAAATCCCATAATTGGAGTAAAATTACCATAAAAACAATGTCAGTGACTGTTTGTTGCCCTTTTATGATACGATAGTGGGCAATCCTTTTTGAAGAACCCCTTTCACATGTACAGCCACTCTATGAGGTCTTATTTTCCAAGTGGGTTCCACCATGATTTGCATCTCTGCATGCCTTATGACCAAGTGTATCTTCATGCTCTGATGCCTCTACTGCTTTATTACTGTGGCTCATTGGCTGGATCCTTTGCTGGTTTGTTCCTCCAGAGCAGGGAGGAACCCTCCAGCTGTGGTTTGATTGTGACTCCGAACATCTCTGGTTGCTTTTGCTAGCCAAGGCTGATGACAGTTGCAATCTGGTAACAGCTGGAGGGCCACGGTTGCCTGCTGTGGAGATAGAAGGAGAGGCCATGCATATCCTAGTCATCTTCTGACTTTGAGGGAGTTCATTTGCATGCCATCTATTAATCCTCTTCCTTTCCTCTTCAGGTTGACCATTTTGGCCAGTGGGGCACAGCAGCGTTTGAAAATTCAGAACGGAAAACTAAGTTCCTCCGGCTGCTGGGCGGTTTCAAAAAAGGTTCTTCTGTGCCCATTCAGGATTCTCCAGCACATGCCACAAAACCGAATATGGCGCTCGACAGCAGTAAGGAGGAAAAACTGCATCAAAACCTAGAGGCTGAATTTGAGAAGGCTGTGCACCGGAAGTGTCACAGAGGCGTTGGCCTTGGGTTTCAGCCTGATGCCCAGAGTTACACACGTATAGATAAATACACTTCAAAATCTATAAAATTTGAAGGCTGACCTATTGGAGAAGCAAGAAGCATTTTTTAAAATCATCATTTTCACACAGAAAAAAACCCTGACCTCTCCCTCCAATGTTGGAATTTTACTGCTGTGTGATTTGTGAACAGGTGAAAATATTTGAGCCCATTAACTTTTGGCAGCCAGTTTTAAAGGAGTACTTGTGTGGGCAATGGGTGTGTATGCCCATCTTACATGATGTATTAGACCTTGAAAAAGTAACTTTTTTAGGAGCACAATATACAAACTCCCCAAGCCAGCATCACAGTACCAAGAAGCAATGTTCCAAAATTCTACATATACAGTATTGCCTGATAGTTGTAAAATATTTAGCTCCCAAGTATACCTGGACGTTGAGTCATGGCAACTGGACTTCTTTCTTGTTAGGTTGAAATGTTTCGCGCTTCATCCAAGCAGCGTCTTCAAGAGTGACTGATAATCTTCATGGATATACTCCTGAGTATATGGTCACTGGCATCTGACATACTTGCACTCTTGTCCAAAATTCATTCTTAAATGGGACGGAGGCCCTATTTGGAGGCATTTGTGTCCTCTCACAACCACTGTTTGAAAAGACAGTAACTCTTGGCAACTGGATCTTAGTTCCCATTTGGAGAATTATTTTGTCTTTGCTCCCTACTTGTTACAGTGGCTACTGTACTTAACCTCTTTCTAGCCTGGTCTAAATTCCCCAACACCAATAGCGAACCTCCACCCTTATGGCTGCAAGCAGGCAAAAGCAGCAGAAACCAAACTTACAGTGTCCAGAGTTTTGAGTCCCAAAATGCCAAGCAGAAGCATGCAGAAATGAAACGCCAGCTTGAGCTTCGTATCTGTTGTCCAGTGATCAGAAAAACCTGAATGCAAGTAAGTACCCTTAAAACTTTCAGGTCAGTGGATCAGTTTCTGGTGTCACTACTGACAGGCCTAATAAAGCCTGTGTGGGCATGCTTTGTATGTAATGGTCCATTCAGATTTGACCAGACACTTGGCATACTTCCAGGACACCAGACGCCAAAGCCATATGAGATGTCGCTGCTTTCCTAGGAAACCAACAATGTTTTGAACAAATTTGTCTCAAAAGGAACACTTGGTAAGAATTAATCTGAGACTACAATTTCCAGGATCCCCCAGTTAGCATAGACGTCATGCTTGTATGTACATTTTCCAAGCTCTACTAAGGCAGTCTCATAGAATCAGAATACCATGGAGTCCAACCAATGCAGGAATCCAAATCAAAATATTTTTGACAGACGAGTGTCCAGTTTTCTCTTGAATGCTTGCAGTGCTGGAGGGCTCACCTCCTCCCGAGGTAATTGTTTCCATTGTCATTCTTCTAATGGAAAGTTTTTCCTGATATTCAACCAAAATCAGGTGATTGAGAGCAGATCCTGGCCATCCTTCTTTCACTTGCTGTTTAAATGACAGGGCGAGGCAGTGACAGATTTCTCGTTGAAGCTCTGACTCCCTTTCCAAATTTCATTTGAGGTTGGTTGGAATGGACCGAATGAGCCATGAACGGAATTCTATTCCAGATGTGCCATTTTTCTCTGGGCTCCAACTTTAAGATGCATACACTCTTCTACCTCAAAAGGAATCCTAAAGCAACTTCTAGGAAAGATTAAAACTCCTTCATTCTGGTTTCTTAGGGATTTACGCCATATGCTCTGTCACTCCTTGCCTTTATTGTTTTACAGGCAACTGATTTTATTTTACTGTATTCAGCAAGCTGAAGAACCCTTATTTCTTAAGTCACGTGGCAGGGTGCTGTCTATCAACACAGCCCAAGACCTTAGTATTTCAAGCTGCTTTGTCACAAGCCAGAGGAGAGACAATGCCAAGAAAATAGTTAACACCTGACAGCATCCTAACCAAGGTTACCCGGGCTATTCATCAGAAGGCGCAATCAGAATCCTCAGGGGAACGCCTGCCAGCTCAGCTGCCTTGCGCCAACTGCGTGCAGACGTGGCAGCTTTTGCCTCCCTCTCTGACCTGCTGTTAGTGCAGGGATTAGAAGAATCCCAGCGAGCGGGCATTCTACTGGGAGTTACAGAAAGCCCATGTTAGAAACAGCAATGGACGGGCTCAGCAATCAGCACTGACTTTTACCAGGAGGCCTTTCAACAGACATCTGGTAAACGGGAAGCATTTTATGGGCAGAACAAAACAAACGTCACTTCTTTCTTGTAATGTGAACAAATAATGTAGATTTCATATTTAAGCTAGTAAAAGCTACCTTTTTTAAAAAAAAATCTGTTTGCACCCCTTTTGAAATATTTTGGGTCAGCTGAAGGGCTCAACCTCAGAGTAAGCCTGGCAGGACTGATTGCTTGAGGAGCAGCTCTTCACTCTTGAAGAGCTGTTGCCTTCCTGCTTTGCTTGTGGGTTTTCGAGAACCAGCTCCATGGATGCCACAATCATTTCCCCCATTTTCTCTTCTGATTTGTCAGCTCGCTGCAGACAAGGACCTGTCTATATTTGGCTCTGTCATATATACTGGTTGTTGATACACGGTGTCCAGCTGCTTCTAATGTATGGGGACCCTAATAGGCTTTCTGAGTTATGTGAGATATTCCATGGATTTCCATGGCTGGGTGGAGATTTGTACTCGGATCCTCTGATTCTGATACTATCTCCCCTACGCTACTGCTCTTGGTACCCCAGTAATGCTGAATTATTAATACAGACAGCCTTTTCCGTTTTAAGATGATGTTCACTCTTTGCCAAAGATTTGTGTTATCTAGTAATTTAGAGGAAGAAAAACACCTCAAGTGGCTATAATTGTGCCTTATAATCAAATGACAAAGGATGAGTGGGCTGCGCAGGATAGCAATAAGCAAGCCTAATGATTACAAAATAGCCAGCTAAGCAGGCCCAGGAATGAATACATAGGTGTCCTCGCCTTCATTAGACTTTTAAAAACACAGCAATGCTTTGTGGATGGTCTCACATGTGCTCCCTGAACACATGTGTTTTTAAATATTTTTCAAAAATCCACTGCCAGAAGTTTCCATTTCTCTCCATTTATATTATGTTTAATATCATCAGCAAACTGATTTCAAGTGAATAGAGAAAACTTTAAGCAACTGCCTCTTATTAGACACGTGCCCATCTTGCAAAAGCAGTGGCATCAGCAGGCAGTCGCTGTCTCTTTTCCTTCTCCAAGCCCTCATCAAGATTGGTCTTAGGTTATTTACAGTTTGGAATAACAGAATACATCTTGACTGACCCAACATTAGCAATTTAAGTCTCCCTTTAAGGGTTAACCACTCTGCAGTGGAAAACAAAGCTTCACTTAAAAATCATTGCACTGGCAGGATAAATTTTCTCCTCTCTTTGGAAAATAGACCTGTCACATGCCAAGGGAAGTTTCAAAACGAAAAAGATATTGAACAGCAATAATAGGCTAAGATGCCACTCGTATTTTACAGGACTTGGAGAACTGCCGTCCAGTACACTGGACGCCAGTGGACTATCAATGTTCATCAGGTCCTGGACTGCAGGGGAAGGCGTAGCGCCAGCTCTGTAAAGTGGCTCAACTCTGGGTGTTTGCTTTGCCTCTGGATGTATTCCAAGGTTCTGACCTAGAAATGGAAAAGGGAAACAGACAAGAGATCAGTTCCTTCTCTTCAATAAACCAAAGGGAAAAGAGTTCTCTCTCTAGCCATCCAGTGGCTTCAAATACATTCTGAAGAACTAGACTAGGCAGTTTTATCCAAACTCATCACAATCACTAATCATAATAATCACGTGCCATCAAGTGGTTTCAAGGTAAAGAGTACTCAGTTTTGATTCCCTTCTTCTGGGGATGCCCTCACTCGTGGGCAAAATATTGAGCATTCCAAGAACCTCAGCTTTCCTTTTGTAAGAAAAAGGTTTCTACCGGTAGTCCTTATGGCTCCTAAGAAGTTTGGTGGGTGGGCTGCGGCTTGAGGGCGGGACCCAAACAACCAGCAAATCTTAGCATAAACCTCTTAGTGCCAATTAACTGACTTCGAAGAGCACATCAGCTTTTTAGGATGGACGGGAGACATGTATAAAAGCTGAGGAAACCACCAGGGTGGTGATTACAGGAAAGGAGCCGTGGTCAAACAGCAAATCCAAGAGGCAAGGATTGAGATCCCAGAAGGGTTGGATTTGGTTGAAAAGCCTGAGATTTCCCCATTTCCTGCTCTAAACCAGCAAGGAGCTGAATGTGACATCTAATGATCAGAAGCCCTACACCAAAGGACGAAACAACAGGGAACAGCAAGCATCATGCCGATTTGGGAAATACAGACGAACACTATGGATGAAACTTGGTCTGTTAAACCATTTTCACTACAATTAGAAGAATTAAAGAGAAAACCCAGCAAATAGATTAAGCTTTTACTTCAAGTGCACCCATCCGCTCACAATTTCAAGCAAATACCAGAATGCCTCAGCCAGCAAAGCTTGCAAGAAAACTCTTCCGAGCAATATACTTCGAGTTCTGTCCGTTTCTCTCCCTACCATGATTTTGGTGTCAGCAAAGCCATGCTTTTGAGCCAGGTTCCACAGGTTAACAGCAAGCTGGTTAAGCTTGTTGTTGCGCAGATCTCCATGGGCCAAGAGGCTGTTGAAGAAGTAGAGGGCCAGCTGGCTCTGACGTTTCAAAGTCTACATTAACAAAACAAAAACACAAAGAATTCATCAGGTGGCAGTGGGATCAACTGGCCAAGTGCCCTTCGCTGCCATTTGGGCCCATCCTTTTCCTTCTCCAGATGCCTTTATACCCGCCAACAGGATAGCATCAAAGTGGAATTGGCCCACATAGTCAGATAAAACTGATTGGCCTTTAAGGTGCCACTAGACACATAACCTGACAATCTCCCAGTTTTGAAGTTTGATAGCTATACTGGTAAAATATTTATGTCATCTATATGTAACCTTTTTTTTGTAGGGAAAACTGTCATTCCCTTATGTTGCAACAAAAATGTGTGAACCTCATGGCACAGTGGTTAAATTGCACTATTGCAATGAAGACTCCAATTCTTGGCTGGCTTGAGGTTGACTCCACCTTCCATTCTTCTGAACAGGGTTTTTGTCAACCAACATTTAAGCCTGGGGCTGGGAAACCTGTGTCCTTTTGGATGTTGTTGAACTCCCACCTTCCAGTAGGCCGAGGCCAGTAGAATGTAATGAGGATGATGGGAGGCATGATACATGTGCAGCTTGAGAAGGTGTCCCTTAAAAAAAAAGAGACAGTACTGACAACAGGACGGCTTCTCTCTTTCTCACCTCTTCCTTTCCAAGGCTCTTAAGATGCTCCAGGATCTGGGCTATCACTGTTTCACACAGCTTGTTTGTTTCTGCCAGGAATTTGGTATCCCCACCGTACAAGGTATCATTGGACTCAACTGAGAAAACAGGAGGTTTTAAATTAAAAACAGGACATGTCTGCAGTCGGAAAGGGCTACATCTCAGGAAAATAAAATGAAATATTCATGAAAGAAAGTAAAAGGAAACAAGAAATGCTCTACACAGGACATAATAAGGAATAATAAAGAAAGCTAGAGTCTGTTGAATCTGGCAAAACTCAGCTTAAATTCAGCTCCAACCACAAAGTTCAAAAGGCAGGATCTTAGATATGAAAAGCTTAGCCTACCTCACAAAGCAGTTGTGAGCTCACAACAAGACGAGCCAATGTTTATGGCCCTCAGCAAGCTGGAAATGATGCAGTTTGAATTTCAGTCTCATTTTTTTCTGCTTAAGATGTTTTATTTACTATAAAAGGTAGAGACTTCAAAATCAAGCAAAACATGTAAATCAACACCAAGAATGTGACCCCATCTGTATCATTTTGATCTCAATAATTTATCTACTAGTTTCTGAATGTTGTGGGACAGTGAAAAAAATAAGGAAAGAGAACAAAATGTTGCATTTGGCACCAGGGAGCATTACCACACCTTATGAACTAAGTACTTTATGACTGTGGACTACTAGAGGCACAAAGTGTTTTTTTGTGTGCTGATCTGTCTTCTTGTGATATGCTGTCACCCACCTTCCTTAACACACCAGAGGTGGAGGGAGTTTATGAAAAAGTCCATCTCAGAATCCATCCTGCGATCATACAAAAGTGAGCAAACCTACCTTTCCAGCTGTGTTCTGAACACAGACATGGAGATCTTCTTGGTGTTGCCAGACGGCAACTTCCATCAGGTGTGACCAGCTTTGCCAATGTTGAAGAACGACAGCAGCTATAGTACAACATCTGGCATGCCCCATCCTGCTTTAAGGAGTGCACGCTGCATTGTCATCCTAAAGCATAATTACGATGCTGCCTAAAGTAATTCCCAAAGTCTCCTTCACACGAATCTTTCATTTCACAGAAATGCTATTTGCTACACAAATCAAAGGCAGAATACTCCAGCACCTGCAGACAATTCTTGTGGCCTTACCCACTCAAATGTCCTTTAAAGCAGTAGTCCCCAACCTTGGGCCTCCAGATGTTCTTGGACTACAACTCCCAGAAGCCTTCACCACCACCTCTGCTGGCCAGGATTTCTGGGAGTTGAAGTCCAAGAACATCTGGAGGCCCAAGGTTGGAGACCACTGCTTTAAAGCTATTTGCATGTTTTTAACTCATATGCAGGAGACACCTTGACAAGGGGAGTGATAAAACTGGGAGGAACACAAAGGACTTGAACCAGGCATTCAACCCCAGGTTTTCCACAAATGAAGTCTGCAACATGTGGAAGATCATATTCCAAATGTAAACTCAACACTTACTTGGTTACAAACAAACAAACAAAATCAAGCTCAGCAATTTCCTAAGGAAACATGAGCATCCATTCCCAGTTTTCCATCACAACAAATAGAAGCTGGAATTAGATGTGATGATGCAAAATGCATTTCATTCTTAATGTGCTGGATCCAAAGTAAATTCACTGAAATCAAGGAGGTTCTACTCAGTTCTGCTGACTTTAAAGGGTTTAAGCTCAAAGAATCTGTATCCTGCTCATTGTATTTTCATAGTAGTTTGTAAATGGACCATTACTCCAACTCAGAATAAGCCCAGTACAGTCAGGGCAAGCCAGCACAATCTAGTGGTTACAGTCCTGATCCATGAGTTGGTTGATCCACATTCAAATCCTCACTCAAGCAGGAAACTCACTGAGTAGCCTTCTCTTTCTCTCTCAGGTTTACTACAAGTGGAGAGGAAGATAGCCACAGAAGCTGCTTCGTGCTCTCTGGAGGAAGCACTGACTATACATATCATCAATAAACCTACATGTCATGAATAAACCTACCCAGAGACCTTTGGGTAGAGTGGACGGCATATAAATTAAATAAATAAATTAAAATAAATAAATAAAGCAGCTGCTTTTTTTCATACAAATATTTGGCTTGCAGAAAAGCTTTCTAATGAAAAGTTGGGACTCTCTATATCCAACACTCCCACTTCTACCTTTGTTCACATGGTAGATGTAGGTTTCTTGACCCATTGCCGACAGGAGATGCACGGCATTGGTGTAAATCCGGACTTTATCATCACTGTTATCTTCCCAAGTGTAGTCTTGGATGACGTTGAGCAGCCCTCGCACAAGAAACAACACACCTTGCTCAGGATGGTCCTACAGAACAAACACAAACCAAGAGTGATCATAACAACAGTTTGACTTTCCCACAGCTCCCAAAACCAGGGAACAAAAGGGGCCCTGAACGTATGCACTTCAGTGCAACTTCTTGCTTGGGCAGCTTTGTGCTGATTCAGCCTTCTGTAGGCCACCAACATCAAGAAGCAGTGGGGGACCAATAAAGAAAGATGGAGGAGCTGTTGGAGAGACTTAGACATCTTCACCTCCCCCAAATTATTCCAGTCTGTTTCAGAGAAGGCTGGTATCTTACAGTTTAAGAATTTTTGTGTGGAGGAAAGCATCGTAGCCACATGAAACCATCACTGTGCTTTAACGTGGTGCCACCAGAACCAGGGAAAGCCCTCCAGATGAGGTTGAACAGAAACTCCCATCACCCCTAGCCAGCACAACCAATAGTGAGGAACGCTGGGAGCTGTAGTCCAACAACACTGGAGGGGAGTTACCCCTTCCCTGCTTTGGTTTTATGCCTCTTCTCCCATCTGTGAAACGCAAGCATTTACCAGTACACAGAATTATGAAAGAGTATGCTTAATGAAACCTGCAAAACCCACTCTCTGACTCCTACCAATGTTAGTTTTCTAAAACCGAGAAGACAAAAATATACTGAAGACAACATCTCTTCTACTCCTTCCTTCAGATACTGAGGAAAGGATCCTGATCGTGGTGGTATTCCAACCCAGGAGGGAATGGTCTGACAAGAAAAACTCACCTACTTCCTCACTCATTGTCCTTCGAGAACCAGACAAAGACTTTTTTTTTTACAATTTCTTCAGGCTTTTTAGTTTGTTTTAGTCTCAGTTTGACATAATCCCTTGTGATTCTAGACTGTGTTCTCTCTCTCTCTCTCTCTGAATCCAGTTCCAAACAGCCGCCTCCCTCCCCTTGGCTACCAAGCTTAGGCACACACACATACGCGCACATACCGAAGGGGAGGAAGCCGTAGCCCTTCCATCGTGTTTAGATCCAACTCTACCTCTTGCTGAACTCCGGAGATTCCCCCCCCCTCCTCCTGTCCATCGTGGCCCTCCTTGGGCTGCATCTAGACTGCAGGCATGCTGGCAAGATCTGTTTCCTTGCCATTCATTATCAATAGGCTGCTCTGAAAGTCTGGTGACAGGCAGGGCAAAAATGTGAAATGAGAGAGAGGGAAGAAGGATAAGAAGGATTACCTACAGGAATGATTAGCAATGTCGAAAAAAAATTGCACAGGAATTCCAGGAGGAAAGCTTCAGAGGGCCGCATCTTCCCATCAATATTGATCATCTTTGGCACTTCAGGAACCAGACTTATTGCGGCTTTGAAAAAGGCATCCGCTGTTTTAAGAGACAAAAGCAAAATGGCAAAAACAAACCCTGAGCCACTGCACCTTTAGCTTATGGAAATCAGATTCACCAACCTGCCTGCAAATTGCTAAAAAATCAATAATTTCCTCTGTCCGGGGTTATTAAGACAACTGTACATATGAACTGTAGCCACATCTGGTGTTGTCCTGGCCTTGCAAAATACAGATGGTCTGTAGCTATGACAAATTAAAAAGTTTCACTGGGAAAAAAATGATCTGCATATGTTCACTGTCTAATTCCATACACAAGAATACCCTTGGCTTCGAAAATCACTTCATAAAATGTATTTCCAGATTCTTCCTTAATCTCGCTGTTACAAATTCATCTACATTAAGTCCATTCGCCGCCACCCCCATATGAAAGGCTCAGTATGAGAAATAATTCAGGTAGAAAAACAGCTATCAACAACTGAACAACATGCATTAAAAATTCAGTACTTACCTCTTGGCTAAGTAAGACAAAGTGATTAACACTGTGAAAATTAAACAAGAGCAGCTAATACAAGGTCACATCTCTTCAAAGAAGACAAGAGAGCAAAGGCAAGATTTTAAATTTTCTTAATAGCACTTCTAACACTGGAAAGACATAGAGACTGAAAACAGTGGGTGAGTAGAGGTTAGACTAGTTACTTTAATCATCATCATCATCCTCATGTGCTGTGAAGCCAATTCTGGCTTATGGTGACCCTTTTCAGGATTTTCTAGGTAGACAAGACTCAGAAGTGGTTTACCCTTCTCTTCTGGGGGCATCCAGAGACTGTGCAGCTTGCCCAAAGCCACACAGGCTGACTTTACTCACAGGACGCACAATGGGGAATCGAACTCTTGACTTCTGCCTAAACCACTCAGCTATCCAGCCAGTTTTACTTTATTGAACAATAAATCCAAGAATGTTAAGCTCTAGAAGATTCCAGAAACATCTGCGCAAGCGCAGATGAACCCATTAGCGTGCATTCACAGAGACCATGAAGAAGAATGTTCGTTTAAGAGCTACCAACATTGCTTGTTCTGTCAACACCTCTATCCATAAACAATTTCCATTTGGTTCTTTTAAAATGACATATGGCCTGGACCTCAATTATTAAGAATAGGTATTGTTGATGAAATCAACTGCCAGCAGCTGAGAGGCCTGTAACGTGAGCTCTTTCCATGGTGAAACAATCAGAAGGCACATGGAATTGTGACAAATTGGTGGCACCGCGCTGGGATCCGATTGCGGCTTTAATCCGGAACAATTCAAATGAAACATTCAATGCGTCCTCCTCTGTCCTCCTTTTTGTCTCTCTATGTCCTCCTTTTGATACCCATGCATCTGGCAACCCTATGTTGGTGGCGCTCTTCGAGGACAGGCTGGGAGCGAGCTTCACTCTCAGGCATCGCTCAGCAGTGGCTCAGGCGCTCGGGGAAAAGGGTTGGCAGTGCGCCTCGTTCACTGGCTCTCCCCCAAGACAGCGCCTCTTGCACCCTCCATCCGGAAGTGCAGCCTGCCAGACGGCAGGCAGGCAGGCTGGCTAGCAGGCTGCAGTTCCAAATGGAGGGTTCAAGAGGCGCTGTCTTGGGAGAGAGCCCGCGAGCAAGGTGAGGCTTTTTTTTACTCTTGACAGCAGAGGAGGTGTGGGCGCTTCAGGGGAGCAGGCAAGGTGGGGGGCCGCAAACTATCATCCGGCAGGCCGCAAATGGCCCCCGGGCCGCATGTTTGAGACCCCTGATCTAGAGGCTAGCTCAAAATCCAGAGCCTGAGGATAAAGGGCAGTGGCAGATAGAGTGGAAGCTTAGGTCAGGATAGATCTGAGGGGATAAGGAAAGCTAAGCAGAAAGTTGTTCTTGTGTCTGGAGACAAGAATCGCCCAGACAGGGAAATAATGTGGCCAGGGTTGTGAAATTGATAGTAGCTGAGTCCAGCTGCTTGGTTTGGTGAAACAAGCAGAGGCCACGTGGAGATCGTGGCAGCTACTTAAATAATCAACCCACTAAAGCTCAATTTTAAGGCAAACTGGAATTTCAGGATCAAGCAGGAGAAGGAGGCATACATTGGTTGCAAGTGGTTGAAGTCTCTGGCTGCAGAGCCAGAAGGTTGGGAGTTCGATACCCCACTATGCCTCCTTGACAGGGGTTGGGCTGGATGAGCCATAGAATCCCCCCCCCAGCTCTGCAGTTCTGATATGAGCCTACCGGGCAGTTAGACCTGGCCAGGGGGCCCTTTTGAAAGAGCCATCCCTCAAGGAGGTAAGAGGGACGGCTTGTAGACAAAGGGCCTTCTCGGCAGCTGCCCCCAGACTATGGAATGCCCTCCTGACTGAGATTCGTCTGGCACCGACGCTGATGACGTTTTGGCGCCAGGTCAAACCCTTCCTGTTCCAGAAGGCTTTTAATTGAAATAATATCAACTGTGGGTCCTGATGGCAATTTTTAGAGTACTGTATTTCTAATTGTAATTTAATTTTTTAAATCTTTTTACTGTATTTAAATTGTTGTAAGTCCCCATAGACCTTTGGGTAGTGTGGGCAGCAAATAAGCTAAATAAGCTAAATAAGCTAAATAAGCTAAATAAATAAATAAATAAATAAATAAATAAATAAATAAATATTCTAAGATTATACATTGCTAATAAAGCTTTACTAAGCTTCAGTGAATAGCCCCTTCACTGTCTACAGCAGCATGGATACACCCACAGGTATGTCTTCCAAATTCTCCTTCCACAAAATTTGCCTTCCTTCGTTTTCACTGACTACTAAGCTATAAATCCTTCTCACAAGGAACGCCAATGACAGTTCCCTAACAGCACTTGTGGCCTTTCCAAAGAATGAATGATCAGTCTTAATATATCTCAGTGGCTCTTGGCTGAAGGAGACATAATGCCTCGCATGTTTCCCTGCAAAATGGTGGTGATGCTTGGGTGTCTAAAGATGGTGTGGTAAAGCCGACTGTGGGGCCTCAGGGCTCCAGCATGCACTCCAGGGACTGTGCTCAGGAAAACCAAGCAAGGACTGTGTAACGCACACCATCTTTTTTTTTCTTTTTACCTTCAGAGATGCTGTCAGGGCACAAGCAAACATGGCCTCTACTCCTTAAACATGTTTACTGATTACAGCTTGGCCAAGAGTAAAGTAGGAGTACCAGACCAGGATACGGAGGGTCAAAGGTTGTGTTTGCTTGGTAAGAAGACTCCTTGATGGGACCTTGTGCCTATAGGCGGGATATAAATAAAATAAATAAAAAATAAAAATAAAATAGCCTCATGTTCTGTTGAAGATTCCCCCCCCCCAGGGTAATGTGCGTGGCTGCTCCCTATTCCTTGAATCTTCACCACAACCCTCTTAAATAGTTTGGCTAAAAAGACTGTGGGGGAGCGGGAGGCAGCTCAATCAGACATAATAGGAAATCAGTTTCCAGCTATCTGAACAAGGTGTGATGAGCAGTGGGGTTGTAACGACAAAAGAAAAACCATGTTGGGCTATATCCGAGGCCTAACAGTTGTTCTGTTCCCATAATGGCCAACCATGAAAAGCCCGCAAGCAGGACATTAGCACAACAGCACCACACCTCTCACATCCCTCTGTGATATAGAACTGTCCTGTAGCCACCGATGGCCCTAACCATCATGAATTTCTCTAATCCCCTTTAAAAGCCACCCAAGTTGGCAGCTCTCATTACATCTTGTGGCAGTAGAGTGGTGCCTCGCAAGACCATGTTAATTCGTTCCGCGAAAATCGCTGTCTTGTGAAAATATTGTCTTGCAAAATGTGGTTCCTCACTGGAATGCATTGAAATCTATTTAATGCGTTCCAGGGGGGGGAATCGTCATATTGCACAAAGCGCCCATAGGAAAACCGTTCTGCGAAGCGCGGACCCAGCTGTCAAAATCGTCGTCTTGCGAAAAAACGTCACGAAAAAAAGAAACCCGTCTTGCGAAGCACGGACCGAAATATCATCCAGCAAAAATCGCAAATAGGGAAAACCGTTTTGCGAAGCGCTATAGCGATCGCAAAAACCCATCATCTTGCGAATTAACCGTTTTGCGAGGTAATCGTCTAGCAAGGCACCACTGTATCCTTTATTCCTCCCTTTTGCGATGTGCCAGGTGCCTTCTTCTAAACAAACCACATACCTGCGTTATATCCAAACTGGAGAAATGTATTAATGTTAATGAGACTGAGTCAGGATCAAACACAGACGACATCAATCACAACCAGGTCAGAAAATAAATGAAAAGGGATTATCAGTCCTATGGGGGCGGGGGGGGGAGAAGAAAAGAGGGCAGGTACTATTTCCTGCAATGACCCCCTTCAGCATGCAAAATAATTCCATTCCGAAGCAAAAATTCAAAGCCAAAGCAGAAAATAGCACAAAGCAGGGGAAAACATCAGACTTGTAGGATCCTTTGTTCTTCATTTCCTGATGGCCATGAAAACTAGGTCACTAGAAAAACAAGATTGTCATCACGCTGCACTATCAGGTGCCGGGGAGGGGAGGTTAGAAATATTAGATCAGTCATATAACTGTGAACTTCTGAACTCTGAATCTAGATGCAGTCAGCAACCTTGAGCGCAATAAATCCCACCCAAGTGCGCAATTTCCATTTTTATCAGTCCCCTGGTGAAATTAGTCACACATAAAACCCCAAATTAGTTGGATAGCTCTGGTCACGTGGAATATTACACTTCATGCCAAGCAAAGATTTAACAGCTTAGAAGACCCAAACATCGGGACAGCCCTGAACACTGTTTCCTGCACAGGCGGCTCAAGCAGATGTGTTGAGCAGCAAGCAGAACAATGGACTCCCAAGCTGTCCATTTTGCAACCCAAGAATTCGGTCAGTTTGGCCAACAAAATTCACAGCTCGGACCAGTTACATTGCCATCATTACAGCCATGATGGTGGACCACCCTGGCTGGAGGATTCTGGGAGCTGTAGTTCAAATTCATAATTTTTCTGAGTGCTGCCCAATCCACAATAAGAGCCTTGTCTTACAAAGATTCATTGTTCTGTCTTGACAACAGCACTCAACCTGTGACACGAGACAGTGATTCTGTTCAGTGTGGCACTCCCCATATTTATTTATTTAAAATATTTCTATGCCACTTTTCTCCCCCAAAAGACCCAAGGTGGCTTACATTACTAAAACAGTATTTAAAAGCTAAAACAATAAGTATACAAATATTAAAGCAATATTAAACAGGTACTATATTAAAATGGTAACTAAGATCAATATTAAATACATGGAAAACAACAGAGGACAACAGTCAATTTAAGACCTCTTTCAGACCACCAGTCATTAAGCAAAAGCCTGCCTGAAGAGAAAGGTCTTTGTCTGCCTGCAGAAGGACATCAAAGATGGGGCCAGCCGAGCTTCCCGTGGGAGGGAGTTTTGGAGCCTGGAAGCAGCGACAGAGGAGGCCCTCTCCCGTGTCCCCACTAAGGGCACCTAGAGTGGCTGATTTTATCTTGGACTAAGACTAAGACTATTAGCCAGTGGCTGGACAAGATGTCTAATACGTAATCTATATTTTATCTCAGACTTGTCTGATATGCAGTTTGCCTTATTTCTGCATACCTTTGCTCCCAACCTTGTGCATCAATATGCAAGGCAAATGGGACAGATGCTAAACAGCTGACACCCCCTTCATCTGCCTTTTTTTTTCTTTTGGACTTTTCTGTTTCTTCTTCACCCTCTGTAATGCCCAGCCTGATGATGAGTCCTGCAGGATCCAAAAGACTGCTTCTCTGTGGCCTAATAAAGGTAACACCCAGATAGCTCATTGAGATGGAGCATCTAAGTCCCCGATATCTAAAAAAAAAAACCTCTGGGAGAGATAGCCTCGTAATTGGCAGCCCATAATTAATTAATAAACACTCTTGTTTCTGAATAGTGATGAATAAACAATTTCAAAACTATGGAAGAGAATTCAAGAAAGTCTGAAGACTGTGAAAGAGCTGTGAAAGCCCCACCTTGCGCCCTTTTAAGGAGAAAGGCGGGCTATAAATATAAATATAAATAAATAAGTTGAGAATGAGAAAATGAAGGGAAGGAGATTTCACAGAAATAACAGGAACTATTTATTTTTCCCTTCAATTTTCAGCTTTCCCAGGTTGATCCAGCACATTCCAGAGCTTGGCAAACCTACATATTTGAACTAACTCACAAAACGGCCAGGTCTGCCTTTTTCCAACTTTGGCAGGTTGAAAACCTGCGGCCCTGCACAGGAAATCCCTAAGAACACTAGTTCACACATTGGCAAACTTGAAGATCAACTACTGCAATGCTCTCTACATAGGGCTGCCCTTGAAGGCGATACAGAAGTTGCAATAGGTTCAAAAGGCAGCGGCAGGTTTCAGGAGCCTTTTGATACAATCAAATCTCCTCGATCCGAGCTAGCTTGCGCTGGTTGCCTGCATGCTTCTGTGCCATATTCAAGGTATTAATGTTCACATATAAGGCCTTTAACATTTTGGGATCTCATTATCTGTTGGGAGTGCCTCTCCCTAAGATCTTCCACTCATGCCGCCTGTTCCTCCCAGGCTTTGATACTGCAAGTGGCCACCATGACGGAGGCCTGGAAAACTGCAATTAGGAACTAGGCCTTCTCGACGGTGGACGCAAAATCATGGGATGCCCTGCCACGACTTTTCCTTTCCAGCCTTCTGAAAGCCAATAAAAACAGAGCTGTCCAAAGTGAAATGACGACAATGAACGAGTTAAAAACTTTAGAGCAGAAGACCCAGAAATGATTTCATTCCGCTGTCTCTGCTCAGTTTTGTCTACAAAACAAGCCCCATAGACACAAAGCGTAGGGCACTGACGTAGCCATTCCATTGTTTTTCACAATGTACAGCAGTACTCGGAGGGACCCGTCAGCTTTGCGCTAAATCCCTCTGCCTTGATGGTGCCCAACATTGTATCCCGTCCAAACAAAGGAAGAAAATGGCAGCCTTGCAGGGAAAGCCTGAGTCAGCTTCCTAGGTCAGCTCGTTTGTATTCAGAGCTGGAACTTACTAGCACACACATAATGCAGGCGGCATTTGTCACCTGCTGGAAGGGACAAGATTTCACTCCCTTTCCCCTGCACGTGTCTGGAAGCATCCAAATTAGAAGGAATATGCCGTACAGCTCGATGTGCAAATTCTTCGTTTGTGCAAGCTTTTCCCCCACCCCCAAAGAGACAGTGACTCTAAGCTGTCAGAATGGCTGCTTTTGTAACCCAGGGAGGCTTCATCTGGCCCAGGGAGGTTGATGGGCAAGGCTCTGCCCTTGGGGGGCTGCCTTGAAGGGAATCCTGGGGTTCCTGTCCTAGCTTTCACGCCTTCCTCTACCAAGAGCTTCCTAAGCAAGAAAAGGGAAAGAGCAAAACTGGGGAGAAAGGATCCACCCAGCACTTGGGCTGCTGACCCAATGATGTCCTACCATCATCTAGCCTGCAGAGGAGAGTCTGGACCGTATGGGTTTTGGTTCTTCACTCTGATGTATTATCTAACATCCTAGAATTGCAGCATAGTCATCAAAGATCCTCTAGCTCAGTGGTCCCCAACCTTGGGCTTCCAGATGTTCTTGGACTTCAACTCCCACAAATCCTGGCCAGCCGAGGTGGTGGTGATGGCTTCTGGGAGTTGTATTCCAAGAACATCTGGAGGCCCAAGGTTGGGGAATCACTGCTCTAGCTGACACCCCTCCACACTTCTGCTGCAGAACTCTCCAATAGCCTGAACCAGCAGGATGTGTTTTTTTTAACCTTTTTGCTGAACTCCTCTTTCTCAGAATATAAAGTTAATTAAATCCTCACCTGTCTCATTCTCATGGTTGACAACCCATTAATATTCAAAGACTTATCCTTTGAATCGCATGGGTCTGAGCAGCGCAATTTTGGTTATACGCAGATTTTGGAAAAATAAAGAAATAATTACCCAATAAATACTTTGCTGCTATTAATACCCAGAAAGTGATCTGAGAAAAGTGTGTCTCAGACAGGGAGGGTTGCTGGGACATGTCAAGAGGCTCATGGGGGTCATGAGAGGGAGGGAGGGAGAAAGAGAGAAAAAGTTTAAGAAAGAAATGTAGCTAAAACTGTGCTCACGACCTGGGGTTCAAATCCCAGGTAGCCAGCTCAAGGTTGACTCAGCCTTCCATCCTTCCGAGGTTGGTAAAATGAGTACCCAGCTTGCTGGGGGGGCAATGTGCAGCCTGTATAATTAAAAAATTGTAAACCGCCCGGAGAGTGCTTGTAGCGCTATGGGGCGGTATACAAGTCCAATAAAAAAATAAATAAATAAATAAATTCTGAATGCTGGTTGTATATTGCCTGCACTTTTCTAGATTGAACTTTTCTTAAAATGAGCAAAGTACTTTTCACCAGCATATTTATTTCTTGACTTTATTTCTTAGATTTCTGTACCACTGGATTATTGCCAGCCACTTCTCTCGAGCTTTATTCAACAGCTTCTACCAAAGAAGCCAAGAGTGACCCATTTGGCTTTCTGAGGCCGTCAGACAGAACACTCACAATGTGAGCAAAGGCCCTTTGTTTTTCACTACAGATAGAAATCCTGCTTCTTAAAAACATCATTTCCTTTAGAACACCAAGCAACCGCAGAGGCTTACCTTGTGAAAGGCACTGATTTGCCAATGCAACCTGGCCAGAGTGCAAGTACAGATTAAGGCGAGCAAAGATGCTTGTCAGAGACGGAATTGTAATGAAGCAGAAGGCAACACAAGCCTAAGAGAAAGGAAATGCAGACATGTTTTCAAAGACCACTCTGGTCTCATCTTAAATCATCAAAAAGCATCACTGTTTTCAAAGCTATCATTCTATGCTTCCATTTTATTTTATTTTTACTTTTATTGTTCTTGACATCTACTCTATCGCTAATCATACACAAAGTATTGAGTACATTAGTATGAGTTGTATTCAAAATACTTGCATTCAGTACTTCGCATCTATAAAATGTATAAACTCAAGAGTGTTTATATAACCTTGGACATATGATTATATAGGGTGGAATATATCTTTTAAAAACGATGAACGTATATTCTGAGCTGTGCTGATCGGTGGTTTCCAACTTTTCCAGACTTCAAGACCTATTTTTAAACTCATTAGGCAACATTGGACTCACTTTTAAATTTGTTATCCATAAAACTAAATGAAACAGTAGAACACATATACGTAATGGGTGTTCCACCAGCTACTGTGTTTGCAATGGGAAATCCAGCCACAGGGAGGGATGTTGTTCTAAACGAGAACCCTGGAATAATATTTTTCCTGGTCAAACTGCTACCCTCTCACAAACTTTACCTGTCCTCAAAAATGTAAGAGATCCGATACTGATGCTCCTGATCTCTTACCTGAGTTTGGCCTTCTGTCCAGCCCTCCCCCTCCCTTCATTTCTCTCCCAAGCCAAAATACAGTAAGCAGCCCTGATCCCACCTCCACAGGATGTTTTAAGGAGGCCCACACTGCCAATCAAGAGTGTGAATGCTTTTGTGGATCCTCACATATAGATGAATCTAGAGCATATATGCATACTTTTGGAATAGTGGACAATAGATAGCCTGTTGTCTTTTTAATTTAATTTAATGTTTTAATATTTTTATTTTATTTTATTTTATTTTGTATATTCTCTAGACAGGTCTCAAGTGAATTCTGTTACTTCTCTGCTTACCAGACATTGAAACAGACTCATTCTTATTCATACAAATATCATGAAAGTCAACTAGTAGGACTTTTTTGGGGGGAGGGGGAATAAAGACAAAATTGTGCTTAATTCAAGCTGCAGTCCCATGTACATCTATTTCCAGAGTCAGAACCTTTGAGTAGAGACAGACCTGAATTAATATGAAACAGTGGCACAGTGGTTAAAACGCTGTACTGCAGCTAAAACTGCGCTCACGACCTGGGGTTCAAATCCCAGGTAGCGTCTCAAGGTTGACTCAGCCTTCCATCCTTCCGAGGTCGGTAAAATGAGTACCCAGCTTGCTGGGGGGGGGGCAATGTGTAGCCTGCATAATTAAATTGTAAACCGCCTGGAGAGTGCTTGTAGCGCTATGGGGCGGTATATAAGTCCAATAAATAAATAAATAAATAAATAAATAAATAAATAAATAAATAAATAAATAAATAAATAAATAAATAAAAATAAATAAATAAATAAATAAATAAATAAATAAATAAAGTGGCAAAACTGAAAACCTGGCTAGCAAGGGGACTGCTAGGACATGCAGGCAGCTTGCCATGTCACAAAATGTCAGGGTTTGAAAAGTTTCGCTTTTCTAGCGGCCCCCTTCCGAACAACTGTTAATAATACAGAAGGCACAATATTGAAAAAAAAAAAAAACATGTGTCTTGTCTATTATATGGGGAGGAAGCAGCTAGGGGAGACAAGCCATGCACAAAGTTGTTCTGAATAACAAGTCATGATCATTATCTTAGAACTCCAAAGCTGGAAGGGACCCTAGATCATCGAGTCCAGCCCCAGTGGGGAATCAAACCTCTGGCTCTACAGGCATTTTTTAGGCATATGCATTAGCCCATTTAGAGCAGAACACTAAGCTAAAGTTTAATCTTACATAAATAAACAGAATGTTTATGTTCACCGGCTCCCATTGCCTTCTTCTTCTGCCTCTGGCATGATAATTAGAAGACTGAAAGTTGCCTGTTTTTAATTAGTTTGAATTTATCATTATTTTCCAAATTGGGAGAAGCTCTGTTTAATCTATGCATTTTTGAAAGATGGCATGATCAAACTGTGAATCATCAACCACACTTATTTCAAAAAACAAACAACAGTTTGAACCAACTCAAGCTCCTCCTCGTTCAAAAACAACAATAAGCTCCAGTTAGTTTAAAACAGGGAACAAATGCTTCCAGTCTCTTCTTTATAGCTGCAGCAAAGGTGGTAGATGACCATGTGAACTCAACATAGGCTTCTGTTTGTTCACAGATCATTAACTGTGCTTTACTGCTACATCACTAACAGGACATGGTCTTCTCATACAATTGAAGCATTAAGGATGGAGTAGTTTTTACACCTACCCTGACAAATGCAGCCGTCTTTCTAGAATGATTGCCTTTCATCACTTTTCTTGTTTCCATCGCCAGCTGGTTCACGCTCTGTTGTAATAGATCACATTACCGATGGGATCACATTACCGATGGGAGCAACTCAGCAACTTAAGTAGTCAATGGGACTACTCAGTTTAATTGCATACTATGTCCAGTTAAATTCTGAATTAATTTCAGGGACAAGAGAATAAAATGCAGAATGAGTAGTACTGTGTGTTTTCTCCAATGAAAAGATCAGAGCACAGAGTTCTGACTCCTGTCCTCTGAAGATGCCGACCACAGAGACTGGCGAAACGTTAGGAAGAAAAACCTTAAGAACACGGCCAAACAGCCCGGAAAACCCACAACGACCAAAAAGATCAAACTTAGGCATAAAGGTAACCCTAAGGTACATGTAAAAAGAGCTGAATTCAATTCAATTCCTATGCAAGTATGCTGTTCAGTTTTCGTTTTGTTTTGTTTTTTGCTGCTTCTGTTATCAGGAATGGACAATGCAGGACAGAAATGTACTTGCTGGCCACTGGAAATGCTACCAGTATGGATATAAGCCAGGCTCCCTTCCTTCTAACCTTCAAAACATGTGTTCAATCTGTGTTTGTTGAATTTGGTTTGCTGGTTCCTCTGGAGTGTTTTGAGTTTTTTCTTTGTTGTTTTTAGTATTTATGGACTTGTGGGTGGGAGATAAATAAATAAATAAACAAACAAACAAATCTCTCCCACCATGTCACTCACCAAGCACTCTAGGCTTAGGAATTAGATACTGGTGGTGGGGGTGGTGTTCAAATTCACTATTTCAAGATGTGGTGTGGTTTACTGCCCCCAAGCAAGCATTCTATTTTTGAAACAGCATCGTTCAATTCAGGCAAAGGAAGAAATAATTTCTTGTGCCTACAGTTGCCGTATTTTTCCGTGTATAAGACAATACTTTTGTCTAAAATCTTTAGACTTAAAACTGAGGGTCGTCTTATACACGGAAGTAAGCTGAGGAGAGAACAAAATGGCCGATACCTTGTCTCTGCAAACAGGCTGCCTCCAATCATAAGGCTTACCTTCCTCCAATCACGAGCCTTATGTAACTGATGTCAGCAGATGCTGTACAAACCAATTGGAACACACCTCGTTGGAGGTGGAGCCTGTAGGCAGTGCTCAGATTCAACAGGGACTCCTAATGTCCGAGCGTTCTGAGCCCAGAGGCTGAATATTTAAAGCTAAGTTTATGGTAATCCCCGAACAGAAGATGGTTGCACCAAGGAAACAATTCACACTTTTTCCTACCAAACTGAAATCTTTCAGCTCTGCTAAGTTAAACAGGGTTGGAAAAGTTTATTTCTGGACTACAACTCCTGGAATCCTTCAACCACCGTGGGCAGGGAAGGCTGCGAGTAATAGCATCCGGCCACCCCAATCATTTTCCATCCTCTTGAATCAAAGCTTGCAGGCAAAAGGAGAAGATATTGGACCAGATATTGATATAAACATAGTGGATAAATGCTTGCTCTCGGCTGCTAAAATGCTTCTAAAACTGACCTCCCCCCATAATGAAACATCAAGAATGGCAATCTATGGCTGCAAAAAAATAGCGCCAACAGCCACAGGAGTCTAATTTACACCTCCAGATATGCTTACATGAATCAGCTGGACAAGAACAGGTTCCAGGTTGCAAAACATCGATCGGGCCTCCACATAAAAACTCAGCTGCTGCTCAAAGTCACGGCCAAATGAAACCTGGATTAAAAAGAATCACAGAGTTGTTTCTTAAGACAGGATCCCGTCGTTTCCATTGGATCTGCTGTCATGTAGTCTGTTAATTTTAAAACAGTCATGATGGGGGAGAAGTCCAGGGCCTCCCAAGGCATCCAATTCTCTCAGCAGTGTTAGGAAACGTCCAGACAACGAATGTTTATGTTTGTGTGTATGAGTCTTTGTGTGCGTGCGCACTTTGTCAACTAATATACAGTAGCTTCTAGGGAATTTCCAAGCCTTTGACATGATGCAAGGGAGAGGGCTGGATCAGACCAAATGGTCTGTCTCATTCAATATTATGTTTTTCTCCAGCAGCCAGCCAGTTGCTAAATGGCTGCTTAAAGGTGCAAAGGCAGAAGGCCCCTTCTGCACAGTGAAAACAAATTCAGCAGGGACGGGGCTGAATTCAGCTCCTCTAGAGTCAGAATCCAGCCTGGTGAGGTTCCCCACCCCTTTGACAGTTTCCTAATTGTAGGTAGGAAAGGCTCCCTTCTGAAACGTTCACATCTGAACAGTAAGACAGGTCTCCCCACCCTTGGGTCTCAGATGTTCTTGGCCAGCACAGCTAGATAGGAAGGCTTCTGCAAGTTGCAATCCAAGAACCTTTGGGGAACAAGGTTAGGAACCATTGCAGTAAGAGATTTCAGTTGGAAAAGGCTGTTCCTTTTGGCTTCATCCTCTGCTGGAATCAGGTTTTGCAACCGAATCTGACCCTCTGTATGAAAGAGGTTCTCCGCCTTTGATTTAAAGTGATCTGTTAGTAGTTATCACAACCCCTCTGACAGCAGATTCCAAGAGCTAAATGCACCTGCTGAGAATGACATGAAATGCCGAGGGTTGGTGATTCGTACACTTCATGTGATTCAGAACTTCGTGGTGAGTGGTGAATATAACTTTATTCCTTTTCTACTGCACATTTAATAAAAGAGTTTCAAAATCAGATGAGAAGAGATAAGAAGAATTCTTAGAACCCAAAGAGTTCTGAAAAAGCCATTTAAAATAGAACAACATAGCAGTAGACCATATACTCACCATTCTTAAAAATCCATTTATCAAAGAAGCCAACATTCGTTTTTCATCTTCTAGTGTCAGCGCACTACAAATTAATGTTTTAAGCAGCATCAATAATTAAGTCCTTCCTAGACACATTAAGAATGCAATTCAAGGCCTGCCTACTCCAAAATAAACCCCACTGTTACTCACAAGTTGATATGCGCAGAGTTGCAGCTGCAGAAATAAAGTGCCACCGAAGGTGGTAGGGCTTATTTCTGCAGTAAACATATACAAAACAGTCCTGCAAAAACATTAATTTCTTTTGGAATATATGGGATCAAAATCAAAGCATGATGATTAAATGCTGGAATATGGGGACGGGGAATCCAACTCTGTTTCAAAACACAAGCATTTAATTTGCTTATCAAGTGGGCTTGTATTCAAACCAAACATGTTTTGATGAAAATGGATCACACTCAATTACAATTAAATAACTCAGTTTAATCCTGGACATGTTAGTCTCCAGGGTATTGATTTTGCAGATTTCCTAGTGCAGACACCAGATGGGAACAGAGTAATTGTTCTGTAATACAAAATCAGTTCACAGAAGGGAGGGGAGAAGAGCCAACCTTCATCATTATTAGCAAATTAGTTTTTTTACCATGCCATACGGATATAAAAAGGAAGCTTGG
This sequence comes from Pogona vitticeps, assembly GCF_051106095.1. Lineage (NCBI taxonomy): Eukaryota > Metazoa > Chordata > Lepidosauria > Squamata > Agamidae > Pogona > Pogona vitticeps. The sequence continues at coordinate 13,216,158 of NC_135795.1, forward strand.
AGGCCGCATGGGAGAAGCTGCCAGACCTCAATCAAGACAGCCAATCCAAACACATGTCTATGAAGCAGCAGTTTGAATTGACTTGTGCTTTAGCTCTGAGTGATGTCTAAGCAGAAATAGACAAATTGAGTGATACTGCATGCGAAGGCAATGGACTGTATCTGAAAGTTCACCTTAGCTATTAAAAACAAAAAACACTATCCTGAGCTCTGAAAAACAGAAATTGCTCACAGGAACAGTATTAATACACACAGGAATGTATTTGTTTTTATCAGTCATTTGTATTTTGTATTGTTCGCTAATTTAAACAAAATCTGATTTTTCCATTTACTGCATCACACCATAACAGGGGCCGAGGAAGCAACGATGATGCCGAAACAATGAGGAAACTTGATTTTGTTCCACCACAAACCTCCTATATTGATCCTATAATTATCCCTGTGTCCTGGAGCAGCTTCAAATGTGATGGCGCTATAGCATACGGAGGACATGCACAGATCTTTTGTGCCTGCCTCAGAGACAAGCAGATGTTGAAGTAGTAGCCCCTTGCCTAGGTAGGCTTTGCTTGAATTTTAAATTTTGGTCTTACGATTTTTAATATAATCTCTGTCTAATGCTTTTTTGTATTGTAATAATTTATTATTTACCATCTTATTTTGTTTCTTTGAATACTGCAAGCTGCCTTGGATCCTTTAGGAGAAAGGCAGCATATAGATATTTTAAGTAAATAAATAGGTGGAGATAGTGGTGAAAATCTTATTCGATTTTATAGGAGCAAAATACAAGCAGCATAACTTTTGGAGGTAAATTCTCTCAAGATTAGACCTCACTAAACTCTCCTTTGTGCACTAAACTTGATGTACAACATATGACTTGTACAGTGATTTTTTAATCTAAAGCTAGATGCTCCAAAATGTACATTGTTTATTAATATATCTGCTTGCAGATATGTATAGCTAACATATTTTGGCCATTGTTTTTCAGACAAGGAAGATGCTGTAGAAGGGTGGGAAGCACAAGGCCCCTATGCTTCTTGATCACCCTGTAACACTGTCATGCCCACAGATACTTTATTTTCATCTGTTAGAAAGCGAAGGTATACAACATCAATAGCAATAATCAATGGGTCTCTCCGGTAGGGCAAGGTTCCCCTGGCCCTCAAGGAGACACTCATTAGGCCCATTAGGAAGAAACCAAGTTTGGCAGTGGACAATATTGGCAATCACAGGCTCGTTGCCAGTGTTTCTTTCCTCAGCAAAGTGCTGGAGAGGGTGGGGGCTGACCAGCTCCAGGCCCTTTTGGATGAAACTAATGCCCTGGATCCATTTCAGTCGGGCTTCAGGCTGTGCCATGGTACGGAAACGGCACTGGTCGCACTGCTTGATGATCTGCTGAGGGAGGCGGACAGGGGCAACATGTCTCTGTTGGTCCTTCTCGATATCTCAGCTGCCTTCGATACCGTCGATCACGGTATCCTCCTGGGGAGGCTCTCCGAGCTGGGAATCGGTAGTCTGGTGCTAGCCTAGCTCCGATCCTTCTTGGAGGACCGTTCCCAGAGAGTACAGCTTGGGGAGAGTGTATCGGCTCTGTGGAACCTCAATTGTGGGATCCCGCAGGGCTCGATTATCTCCCCAATGCTATTTGATATCTACACGAGGCCATTGGGTCAGGTCATCAGGGGGTGTGCGGCTTCATGCCATCAGTATGCTGATGACACTCAGCGCACCATCTTTTCTCCAACAACAGTGGATGCCGTTTAGTCCCTTCAGCGCTCTCTGGAGGCCGTACTGGGTTGGATGCAGGTGAATGGTCCGAGGCTGAACCCGGACAAGACGGAGGTCTTGAGGGTGGGTGACCCTGATGTCAGTGGTTTGGGGAACTCCCTCTCTTTTTTGGGGGGGGGGTAACTCTCAGCACAAAGAATTCTGTTCCAGTCTGGGCGTCTATCTTGACCCAGCACTCACCATAGAAACCCAGGTAGCGTCAGTGGTCTGGACCGCTTATTTGCATCTTCAATGGATTGCCCTATCTTGATGTGGGGGCCCTCATCACTCTGGTCCATACGGTTGTAGTCTCGAGATTAGACTACTGTAATGCGCTCTATGTGGGGCTACCTTTGAGATTGATGCGGAAGCTTCAAATGGTGCAGAACGCGGCGGCCAGACTTCTTACTGGGGTGAGAAAACATCAGCATATCTCCCCTACTCTGGCTGCCCTGCATTGTCTGCCCGTTCATTTCTGCATTGATTTTAAAGTACTAATGATGACATATAAAGCTCTAAATGGTTTAGGACCTCAATATCCGGCAGAATGCATCCTCACACCTAGATCTACCCGAATCACTCGTTTTAGTCAAGATCGGCGGCTGAGGGACCTAACGCCGAGGGAGGCCCGAAGAGAAAGAACAAGAAAGCGGGCCTTCTCGGCAGTGGCCCCTCGCCTCTGGATAGGAACAGTGTGTCAGAAGAGAACCACTCATGCAAGATCCAGATGGAAATTGTATTTCAGCTTATGGAAAGGAATGGATACACCTTGGCTACTCACATAGTATACCGTACACATGAATAGCCCACTCAGATATGGAAAGGGCAGCTGAGGGCCCCTTTCTCTCATTGGAGCTGATTTCCAATGCTTGGAAAAGTTACCTTTCAGATGACAACCGCCAGAATTGTCCAGGCTATACTGACGGGGGCATTCCAGGAATCCAGGTTCAACAAAGTATCTTCTCCAAGCTTGGAAAAAATGTTGACTTGGTACCAATTTTTCCCAGATTCTGCTGTGTGTTTAACTCCTGCTCTTGTCCCACACCTGTTTATTTTATTCATTTATTTATTATTTAAATTTTATATACTGCACCCATGAGTGCCACAGCACTACTCTGGGTGGTTCACAATCAAATAAACAATCAAACGATTAATATAATAAAACCATAGACATTCTAACCCCACAAAATCAGAGGGTGCCAGAGAAGTACTAAAACCACATGCAACAAAAATAAGAACAAAAATACAGGCAACAAATGACTGGACAGTGAGAGTACTTCAACTCAACTAGGGTCAAGGTGGAAGGCCTCCCTTGAAGAGCTATGTCTTCAATGGTCTCTGAAATGTCACCAGGGAGGGGGCCAGGCGAAGCAGATTCTACAAAGATGGAGCCACCATGAAGAAGGCCCTACTTCTCATAGGAGATTTATGGGTCTCCCTCAGAGTGGCTACCATCTTCTACGAGGACCTGGTGGGTCGGGCCATTGACAATGGGGCAAGACGCTCCGACAAGTGATATGGGCCCAAACGGTGGTAGGCTTTGTATGTGGGAGTCAAAACCTTGAAGCTGGTCCAGGACTCCACAGGTAGCCACTGGAATGAGCCAGAACTGGGGTTATGTGGTCGTATCTGCTCGCCCCAACCACAAGTCTGGCCGCAGCATTCTGGACCGCTGGAGTCTCTGGATCAGCCTCAAGGGAAGACGTACGCAAAGAGCATTTCACCAGTTGAAATGGCCAATGCCTGCACCAGGGTCCTGAGGGAGCCATCGTTTAGGTAGAGGCAGAGTTGGGGGATTAGCCAAGGCTGGTAAAAAGCTGGTCTGGACCATAGCTGCAATCTGGGTACCCCAACAAAGAGCTGTGCTCAGGAGCACACCCAAATTCTGAGCTTGGTCCCTAAATGGGAGGGCAACATCATCCCAGTCTAGGGAACCCCCTCCCAACCTTTTGACAGGCCCTTCCAGGAACAGGACCTCTGTTTTGTCCGGATTCAGTTTGAGCCTGTTTGCCCTCATCCATTCCAGTATCAAAGCCAGGCAATGCTCAAGTGTATGGGCGGCATCCACTACAGGGGTGATAAAGGAGAGACAGAGCTGGGGGTCATCAGCTTATTGACAACATCTCACTCCAGATCTCCCGATGACCTCCCTTAGTGACATTCCATAGATGTTGAACAGCATTGGGGATACTGAGGACCCATGAGGAACCCCATAAGTGAGGGTCCAAAAGGCTGATACATCATCCACAACCTGCACTCTCGGGACCTGGTCTGTGAGGAAGGATCACAACCAGCGCAATGCTAGGCCCCCGATCCTGATCTCTGAGAGCCTGTCCAGGAGGAAACCATAGTGGCTGGTATCAAAAGCCGCTGCGAGTTAAAGTAGAACCAACAGGGTACAATCTGCTCCTGTTGGCCACCCTTAAAAGGTTGCCTTGGGTTCTTTTAAAGGAGAAAGGCAAGATAAATTTTAAATAAATAAATTAAAAGGTCATCCTGCAGCGCAACTAGCGCTATCTCAGTACCCTGCCACAGCCTGCATGCAGATTGGAATGGATCAAGGCAATCCTGCTCCTCCATGAATCTTGTCGCTGGTTTGCGATCACTCTCCTGGTCACCTTGCCCAGGAATGGTATACAGTGGTGCCTCGCATAGCGAGGTTAATTGGTTCCAAAAAAAACATAGCTATGGGAAAACATCGTTAAGTGAAACGTGTTTTCCCATAGAGATGCATTGAAAACCGGATAATTCGTTCCAATAGGAACGGATTATCCGGTTTTCTCCCCCACTATCGGGCGCAGCCCTTTGGGAGAAGCCTCGGGGGAGGGGGGGAAGACGGCATCGGCTCCTGCCTTCTCCCCCACCACCTGGCTTCTCCCAAAGGGCTGCCCCGACTGTGCTTGCAGCAGCGGAAGAGGTGCCCGGTGGAGGAGAAGGCAGGAGCCGATCTGTCATTTCTCCTCCACCGGGCACCTCCTCCGCTGCTGCAAGCAACTTCGGGCAGCCCTTTGGGAGGAGCCGGGCTGTGGAGAAGGGAGAAACCCATCCGATCTCCCCTCCCAACCATCGGGAGCAGCGGGAGAAGCTGCCCGGTGTGGGGGGGGGGAGATCGGATGGGCTTCTGCCTTTCTTCTCCACAGCCCGTCTTCCCCCAAAGGACTGCCCCGAAGTTGCTTGCAGCAGCGGAAGAGGTGCCCGGTGGAGAAGAAATGACAGATCGGCTCCTGCCTTCTCCTCCACCGGGCACTTCTTCTGCTGCTGCAAGCACAGTCAGCCATGCCTCCCACCCTTCTCAAGCCGCAGGAGGTGGGTGGTGGGTGGGAGGCATAGCCGGACTCCTTGGCAGGCACCGCAGCTCGGATCCGATCCGAGCCGCGGTGCCTGCCGAGGAGTCCGGCCATGCCTCCCACCCTTCTCAAGCCGCAGGAGGTGAGGCTGGGGGTGGGAGGCATGGCCGGACTCCTTGGCAGGCACCGCGGCTCGAGGAGTCCGGCCATGCCTCCCACCCTTCTCAAGCCACAGGAGGTGGGGGGGTGGGAGGCATAGCCGGACTCCTTGGCAGGCACCACGGCTCAGATCGGATCGGAGCCGTGGTGCCTGCCGAGGAGTCCGGCCATGCCTCCCACCCTTCTCAAGCCGCAGGAGGTGGGGGTGGGAGGCATAGCCGGACTCCTTGGCAGGCACTGCGGCTCGGATCGAAGCCGCGGTGCCTGCCGAGGAGTCCAGCCATGCCTCCCACCCTTCTCAAGCCGCAGGAGGTGGGGGTGGGGGTGGGAGGCATGGCCGGACTCTTCGGCAGCCACCGCGGCTCGGATCCGAGCTGCAGTGGCTGCCAAAGAGTCCGGCCATGCCTCCCACCCTCCTCAGGTTAATCCATGCGGATCCCCCCACCCTCTCCCCGCGGCTTGGATCCGACCCGCGGCAGGCTACCCCATGCATGGTCGGACTCCTGAGAGTCCGACCATGGCCGGGGAAGCCGGCCGCGGGGAAGGGGAATCCCAGCGGTGGCCTCGGAAGGACCCTTCGGAAGGGTCCTTCTGAGGCCACCGCAGGCATTTTCCCCCAGCTGAGCAGCGGGAGCACTCCTTCAGAGGCTCCCGCCGCTCAGCTGGGGGAAAATGGTGCCTATGGGGAAAACATCGCAAAGCGATTTTTCTCCAGAGGCAACATCGTTATACGATCGCAAAAGCGATGGCAAAAATGCCATCGCTATGCGAATTCATCGTTAAACGGGGCACTCGTTGTACGAGGCACCACTGTATTGACAATTGGATGGAAGTTATTAAGACTGACTGAAGCCAACCTGACCACAGGTCAGACGATGGTTTCCTTTATGCTTGGAGGGAGGATGCCCTCCCTTCAAAGATGCATTTACGATACTCACAATCCACTCAATCATAGCCCCCTTAGTGGCTTTTAGCAGCCCAGCTGGGCAAGGGTCAAGCGGTTAAATGGTAGGCAGGCCGCTCACCAGGACCCTGGGGGCTTCCTCCCCTGAAAGCAGGTCAAACTGAACCGATCCGGGCAGAAACAGATGGTACAGCAATGGTCACCCCTGGGTCGACTAATCTGCTGGTGGAGTCAAGGTCAGAACAGATGGCTTCAATCCTTGATCTGAAAAAACTGCTTGAAAAATCAGAACGAGGCCCTAACTGACCAGAGTTAGCGAGGCCATGAACCACCCGGAACAACTCCACTTGTCAGTTCGTGGCCTCCCCTATGATCCCGATGTTAAATCTCTCCGTCCTCTAATTGTGTGAATACGGCCAGCCCCACCTGTCTCATTCATGTAACATTCAACTGACCGTGCAGGTATTAAAGCCAGCTGAGAAAGGACCATATCACTTTGCTATTCTGTGGCACGTAGGAATCGTTATTGTAAGGCTTGCAGCAATTGCCAGGATGAACTGCACAACTGTGATTCATTCTCCCTCCCTCACTGGGTACCATTCAAATTCCACTGGCCTCCTCTTCAGTGCAGGAGACAGTATCCAAGTGTTGAATCTACGCAACTGTAAAAAGCAACCAAATGCAAGAATGCCCCCGCTGTGTTCTGCTTCTGCGAGTCCTCTCCTTAGCATCCTGTCATCCCTAAATATTAAGAAGGCATCTCTCTGCTGAAGGACTGGCTGAAAGACAATCTGACAAGAAAGATGTGGCTTACAGATTTCAAAACGACACAAAAATGTTTACAAGTTTTCATCATTTGTATGTATTATTCATAACAATACAGAGCAGCTAAGCAAGGACCCACATTAATATTGCATTGTTTGCTGTAAGGAGTTCCTGTCAAAGGAATGGGAAAAGGCCTTAAATCGCACCGCGTCTCACACTATCTCTTTCAGCGCTCTTCAGTTGACCCTCACCGTCTCTCTCTTTCTCGTTCTCTCATTAGTTAAGTTGTGAAGTCGCCAGCATTTTCGGGATCCTTCCTTTATTTTTCATCTAGAACAAAATAGCCCTCAAGGAGCGAACGGCTCCACTAGGTGTTTTTTTCTTCTACTTCTGCACAGCATTCATCTATGTTAGCAAGAACTTTAAATACAACCCAATGATAGGACGACAACAACTCTCCTATCTCAGCTTCAGATTTGGTCATGAAAACAACCATCGTCACAATTTAAAATGCTATTTATCAGAAGGACAAAAGAAAAAAAAGTCTCTTACTTCACTGAATCATGCATGGTTTTGCACACATGTAGAAGGGCGTTGAGTATGACGGGGTCTTTGGTTGGTTCTTGTTGGTGCCTAAAAGCAAAATATACATATTTTGGAAAACAAGATATGAAAACATTCTCTGTAGTTAAAAAGCAAAGGGTTGCTGTAAGTAGGCCTGCACTTGCAATAGGGCGTCTCACTCCACCATAAGATCTCAGAAGTCTTACTGTTTGAATTATAGCTCCCAGAATGCCACAGTCAGAAGGGGGAAGGGCAACTTCTGGTAGTTAAAATGAAAGAAAAAACCAACACGTCCTGTTATATTTCCAAATTCTGTGAGGTTCGCTGAACAAAATATATCCAGGATAGTTGTGATAATGGGAGGAGGGAGTAAGGTAAAGTTCCAGTCAGAGATATCCTCACCCAAGTGTCAGCTGTTAAGACTTAAAAGCAGAGACAAATTTATATACAATGTAAAAGGGACATAATAACTTGGTTAAACCCCTGGCTCTCGCTGTTAGGCCTAGAAAAACATGGGGAGGAGTCGTCTGACTTTTGGATGAGGGATTGGTGGACAGCAATATCTTTATGCCCCCCCTCCCCGCCACAGCTTTTCTTCTGCAAAAACTGCTCTCAGACTTTAGCGAGCCTATCAAGGAACTTGCACAAGGTTAATCTGCCCTACATCAATAATGCAGCTGTTACGTACTCCAGTCCAGCCCTACCATTATACAGTGGTGCCTCGCTTAGCGATGTTAATCCATGCAGCAAAAATCGCTGCTAAGAGATAACATCGCTAAGCGATTTTTTAAAGCCCATAGAAATGCATTAAAATGCGTTTAATGTGTTCCTATGGGCTTAAAAACTAACCTTATGCGAAAATCCTCCATTGTGGCGGCCATTTTCGGTGCCTCTAAAGTGAGGCAAAACAGCGGGCGGCCATTTTGGAACCGCCAATCAGCTGGCCGAAAATGAGGGCTTTGCGATGATCGCTTCCCCGCGATCATCGCAAAGCAAATTTTCCCCATAGGAAACATCACAAAGCGATTGCTTTTGCGATCACAAAAACAGCGTCGCTAAGCGATTTTGCCGTAAAACGGAGCGATCGTTAAGCGAGGTACCACTGTACAGAATGAGGCAGGGGCTATCTTAGGCAACACATTGTTATTCACTTCATTGTCCTTGTGTTTTTCCTCCAGCAGAAAGGTTATTTGAGCGATTTTCTATGTCCTATGCCAAAGTAACTTGGCTAAGTTTGGGCAGCACACGTCTTGGCTGGGGCCAAAGCACAAGGACACCCCTTGCTACTCTGCCTCAGGCAGCAAGCTATCTTGCCTGGCCACTGAATATACATGTTAGTTTCCAGCAGTGCCTTCTGCTTGCCCAGAGGCTAGAACAACATTTAGCCTGGCAATTAGTGGTTCTTTCCACTGATGTGGATTACTGTTTTCCTGCTGTGTAAACGTCTTGTCACAGAAAATAAGCATTCATTCCAAGTGCTCTTCAATTACAGGGCATTAAAGTGTTGTCTTTTCTGTCTACCACATTGCAAAGATGCTACTGCAGCTCATGCGGACAGCTCCTGATTCAACAGGATACACTGCAATCATCACAAACCAGAACTGAGGTGGAGGGGCAACTTCCCCAAAACAATCCAAAATGGCTGCCAAGGAAACAGGGCACCGCGGGGTATATGGTCTTCCCTCCCTCCTTTTTATTCTTATAACAACCCTGCAAGATGGACAGGCTAGCCTGGGGTCACGGCGTGAACTTCATGGCTCATTGAACCAAAGTCTCCTAAGGCTAGCCCAACACTCCAACCACCACACTATGGGCTTCGTAATCCTCCATGGCTAGAGTTCGTGCAGAACGCACAGCTTCTCACGGGCAGACACCTTGCTTGAAGGCACAGACATCAAGGCAGGGTCAGCAGATAAAAGTTCTGTTCCTACCTGTGCAGTGAGCATAGGAAGAGGGCTGATAGTTTGGAGAAATGATGGTTTGCTTGGACCAGGAAGGGAATCAGAGCAGAGGGGGAAGTGCATGAAGCCAAGGCAGAGGCAGGATTTGGCCATTACACATGAAAAAGTCTTTGCTTTATTTCATGGATGGAAACCTCCAGCTCTCCATCAGACTGGCTATATTGGCGACTGGCTATACTGGCCAGAGCTGACTGGAATTGTAGTCTATGAACATCTGAAGAACCACAAATTGTTCACCCCTGCTTTACTGGGATTCCACCCTAGATACTTCCCACCATATGCCACAACCATCTATCCACCATCTTGCAGAATGATAAGGACAACGGCCCCAATTACGGTGGCCTTTTACACAGAGATGTCAGATGAGCGAAGCAGCCTTGGGGGTGCACTGCGCTCACCCTTTCACTCCCAACTGAGACGGCCAACACAGCCCGGGGGTGGTGGGTGGTGGGCAGGGAGGAAATAAATGGAAAATTCTGCCATCTCCGAAGAGAAGGAGGCAGCTGGCCCCAGTCGACAGAGAATGCCAGCCACTTAGCTGGAGATCCCGGGGGAATCTGTGTGAAGATGAGGAAGAGGGAATGCAGGCTTTCTAACAGGACAGGCACCTCCTAGGAAAATACCCTTACATAGACTCTAGCCAGCAACAGAATAACAAAGAGCACAATAGTCTCTGGAATATTGCTTCAGGCTTTTCAGACACTCTGGCCAATCAATAAAAAGAAGAGGGAGAAAAAGAGCCGGGGTCAAACTGAAGCAATTGATCCCATGCCCTTTGCTTTGTTGCTCTCGGTCCAATAATGTGCAAAAGGGACCAACAGTGTAGCTCTGAAGACAACAGATGATGCCAGGGGTTGATGGGAACTGAAAATAAAGAGTAAATACCTTCACAGTAAAATAGTCCCCTGCATATTCTAGGTAGGACATAATCTTCTGCACAGTAGCAAACAGCCCCCCCCCCCACCAAGTATGGCCCCTTACCAGTTTGCTTTCTATAAATCCGTCTCCCAAAAGGAAGGTAAAGGTAAAGGTTCCCCTTGACAATTTTTTTGTCCAGTCGTGTTCGACTCTAGGGGGCGGTGCTCATCCCCGTTTCCAAGCCGTAGAGCCAGCGTTTTGTCCGAAGACAATCTTCCATGGTCACATGGCCAGTGCGACTTAGACACGGAACGCTGTTACCTTCCCACCGAGGTGGTCCCTATTGATCTACTCGCATTTTGCATGCTTTCGAACTGCTAGGTTGGCAGGAGCTGGGACAAGCGACGGGAGCTCACTCCGTCACGTGGATTCGATCTTACGACTGCTGGTCTTCTGACCCTGCAGCACAGGCTTCTGTGGTTTAGCCCGCAGCGCCACCACGTCCCAAAAGGAAGAGACATAAAAAAAACCCAAGCAACCTATTGATTTGATGTTTGCCACTGGGAGACTGGAGTGAAATTGTGCAACAATTAAAATAAAATCAACCAAAAACAGATCCAAGGAATTACAGGTATGTACATGTTCCTCTTTTGATATTACATATATGGGGGCAGATATCTGACATACAATGGAATTTATTTGCAATACAAGATGAAGTTAGTTTGGGACAGTAAAATGTTTCCAAACACTCAGAGAAAGTAAATACGCTGCTGTTGTAGTGAGGGAACACTGTATTTCGCCTTAAATAGAGACCAAGGTTTCTTAGAGCACTGCACAAATTAATAACCCAGCTTTGTGTAATATCTTGTGGGTACAAAACAGATCCTCCTTTGACAGATCCTGTTCCATTAAGAATTTTTGGAATTCCTGTGACAGCCAAGTCTACCCAGCATACAGCTTATCACTCTCTGACTAGTACTGATAGTCCCACTCCTGTATTAATAAACCAATGGAACTCTGTGAATTATCTATATTCTCACCTGGATTTAACTCTTACCACCACAGGAATAAATACAGGGGGCATGCAATTACACTCCTTGTTTTTGAAGAATTGGATTTTCATCCACAAACGCTCACACTGCAATAAATCTGTTAGTCGTCTTCTTCCTTTTTACATTTTTGCCAACATGCCACAGTACTTGGAATGCCACTGCCAGTCATCACAAACTAATGTTTTTATATTACTAAACCAATCAGAAGTTAACACGCAAGGATTTTATGACCCATTACTATACAAGATCAACGAAGCATAACACTGCGCTATTCATAAATAGATCAAGAAAGTCAAGAAATGCCCCAGGAGACGTTTCTTTAGACTGTTTTCACAAGACTAAATTGTCAACACTTCAACATTTCTAAAGTAAAAAAGAATGAAAAGAACTCCTTGCTTTTAAATTCTGCAAGGAGAACTTTTGGTCTCACTACCAAAAAGCGATTAAAAAGAGAAATAAAACACTTGAAAGAGTGTATTCAACACTGAAATAGAAGCTATTTGCTGTTCTGACTTGTTTTAATTAATGAGGCGCTGACTTCTTTGCTTCTGCACTGGCGCTTGAAACACCCATATGGTCATGTGTTTATATCACAGCTGCAGTCAGCAAAGCAGAGAAGCATATGGTAAAGCATTGGTTTGGCCCAATAAAGCTGCTGCATATAAAACAACAAACATATAAGCAGAAGGCTTTCATTCCTTAAATCAGCTAATTGAGCAAAAGCCTTTTTAAAAGGCTCAAAAAGTACCATCAATTAATCAGGCAAATTTTTCTAAGAATTTAAATAAGCAGGATCTGCAAGAAAATATTGCTATCTGTTTTCACCTCCTAATATAATTGTTCCTAGGTAGCCATTTATTTCTCCATCCCTCTGCCCCTTTTCTATTTTTTCTTCCCAAGTGACTCCCCACACTCTGTAGTTCTAGAACGTGCTCATTCTCAGAGGAACATTTTGGAGTGAAGGTTCTCTGGAAAGAGATGCATGGTGGATCTCTCCTGTGTCTACAAACTTCTGGAGTCCTGAGGCCTGCTGTCACTTTCTCTTGTTTCTCAATGGCTACAGTTCTGCTTGTGCTCAACATCTGGTTTGACCGGCAGAGGAAAGGATACTCAGAAAATCTCTAGATGTCAGGCACCTTCTTTAAAGAAGGCATTCATTCTCACAGGTGTTAGAATACGTCTTTAAAGGTAGTGCCAGCTGCCAAGTACAGCTGCCACTGTCTAAAAACAAGAAGCATGCTTATGTCTTCAAAAACAGTGTTCTAAAAATACTGTACAACACCCCCCCCCAAAATGCAATTTAATTAATTAAATAGATGTCTTTAATTAGGCAACAGTTCCAAGGTGTAGAGACTGTAGCAGAGATTTCTGTTGCAATAACACAGGGCACAATCCGGCCCCAAAGGATGCCAGCACTTCACAGACAAGTGAACAAAGCTCGGCACATACATCTCTTGAACCCATGGGCAAATGATAGACCACTCTCCGTAACTGACAGATTATCAGCTTAACAGTGAGTGTTTATTCAGGCTACACATCCTTGCATTTCTGATCTGCACTTCCCAAACAGTTTGCTCATATTCAAGTACATCACTGGACTGTATCCAGCCTGTCCACAGCAAAATATATTTTTTACATAACATGATTGCTCTAATGCATTTCATTTCATAACAAGCTATTTATATAAATAACTGATCAATAGGAATTATACTGCATTTAAATTCTCTTTTGAGACAAATCCTTAGTGCCTATTAAGAATCTTTCCAATGTCAAATGGACTGCAGACACATCCAATCCGTTGCACTTAACAACCCTTCAACGGATTGTCCAGATTCTCTAGAGTGCATTTAATCACACCGCTTTATACTTACTTAATAAAAGCTTCCATGATGCACTTGCAAACCTCCACTCTCACACTTTCTTTCTGGAACATGTCCAAGAATGGCAGGAATTTCTCCTAAAAAGTCAGTGAAAATACCATCATGTTGAGTAATCAAGGTTCAAGCATGATCTTGGTTTCTGTATGATAGGACTGAAATCATTGTTAATGATCCAAGGAAAAATTCACTCCCCAAACTGAAAAACATTTAGAAACTGAGTGGATAATTTTATCCACTCAAACCAACTTAACCAATTTAAGGCATGAAACTACCTTGTTGGTCAATCCAGCCTAGGAATTGTGCATGTGTAGCCCTCCTCGTCTAGGTTCCTGGACTACCACACTCATCATCCTTTGTCTATGCTGATGCAAGGTGTAGTCCTATAACATTTGAAGAGCCACATGTTCTATGATTCCGATCTAACCCATAACGTCTGATTCAACTGGCAGCAGCCTTTCAAGGTGTCCGAAAGAAAAATTATGCAGAACCTACTGTATTACCTGAAATCTTCCAAGAGAGATATTATGGAATGAGTCTTCAGGTCTTTGCATGCTGGACTTGGGATCTACTACAGAGCTATAACCATGCCTGGTTACAAATCACTGGAGAGATGATTTCATTTCTTTATCTCACTTTCCTCAGGGTATTGTACGTAACTGTCCCACACTCCTACCCCACAAGGCCACTTATGGCTCAGTTTCACGACCAGGTGAAGATCTGAACATTTTAATCCCCTCTATGCCATGTCCCATAAGGAAGGGACAAGGAAATGGGAAAGATCAAAACAACTCAAAACTTATATTAAAGTAACAAAAACCATATTTTAAAACAATACAGTCATGTGACACCTCAAATACTAAATTAACCAAGGCATACATTCTCATAGATACTGGCCACTGTTCTCATGCCATAATAAGCTTTTTAGCCTATAACTCTTTGGTGGTTTTCCTGCAACAGACTTAACATTGGTGAAAATTCTTAGTTAAATAGCACAAACAGCTCAGACGACTTCAAGGTTAAAGAGATGAATATAGAAAAGCCAAGAAAAGTCATTCTTGCTTTGTGTTGGTTCCCGCTCCCCCCCCCCCCCCGACTTTGGCCTTTCAGATTCCAGGGTCACCCCCTTGCACCACTGGGATGGCAAAAGAAAACAGCTGCTTCCAGGAGGACCCATGGGAATGAGGCTTCCACCCATCCTGCTCCTTTATCTCCCCTTGTTCTACCATTTCCAAAAGAAGATGCAAAGTGTTTTCCCTCATTTTCAAGAACAAATAATTCAATTCATCAGTGATCCTCATACTTACCAATGAAAAGAGCACAGAGAAGTCATGAAAATAGGTGATGACCTTCTGAACAATTGACTGAAGCTAAGATCAGGAAGGGAGAGGAAAGAAAGACATACATTAAGGAAGCTTTGTGTTATATCAACTCCTACTCTACTTCCCTTATCTTAAACCCCATTTGTTTTTGGCCCTGCCTTCTCTTTTTTTGCTGACAATTTACATAGTCTTCCATGGAACATATTTTCCTTCCAAGTCACAGAAATAATTATAATTTATTTGCATTTAAAGCCACCCAGAAATCTCCAACATGTTCTGTGCTTCTTATTTTGATAAAATCGTTTGTGTTTGTTTGCTTATGGGCTGGGCCTACTTGTATGTTTGATAGAACTTTTCTTTTACCTGGGGATAGGCCTCTTCAAAGGCCCGATCCGGAGTCATGTGTTTGATGATATCTGCCAAAATAGTATTGACCTCCCGCTTCTGCAGAATCCAAGTTAAAATGTCACAAAACAGCAGTAAAATGAAATAAATTCAACTTAACAAAACCAGACAAAGTAAGAAACTGCATTACAAAGCTACACAGCTGAGAATAATCATACATAACTGGGGTTAAAGTACTAGGAATTTAGAAAATGTATTAGATTTCAATGGTCAAAGCTCAAATCTAATCCAGAATCAAAATTGACATCCTTCTCCTTGCTAAACAGTGAAGTCAATTATACAGAATGGTAAGTTACTCTCTTTGGGCTATCTACAGTAATGAAATTTAATCAAGTGAAATGTATAGTACTGGAGTTAATGCAGGCATAAGTGTGCAACAGGATTCTGGCCAAAAGGTTTTATGATTAAAAGTCTTTAATGGGCCAAGTTCTACTCTCCTCTGCTTAAAAAAAAATTTTTTTTGAGAAAAGAGAAAAAGAAATCAAAAGTAAAATAAGGGTTAGTTCCACAAGTGCTTGCTGTCTTTTTCAACCCTCTTCTCAAACACAGAAGTTAATTTGTCATGTGAACAATTATCTAGAGGCAATCTGAAACACATTCTTATACAAAAAAAAATCAATCCCAAATATTTTTGATAGAATCCACATCAAATATTATAAAGTATACAGAGATGCTAGGTGGCAAGAGAGAACAAAATTTCAACATCCACATACCGTGAAATGCCTGCAGGTATATTCCACCCAGATTTCTGCACAGTTGATATAATCCTGAAAATAAAATGCATGTAAGTACAAAACACTTCTAGAAATTTATTTGAAGTACCTCCACCATAGCCTAAACTCACACCTATTATTGATAAAGCCATATCCCAAAGATACAATAAAGACACAACTGCGTGTACCATTCTTAAACAAAGCATTTCATGATTTGAACAGGTATTGCATGAGGAATAATAAATATTCATTCATTCATTCATTCATTCATTCTTGTATCCTACTCCCATTAGTATCACAGCACTACACTGGGCGGGTTACAACTCATAAAATAGAAAACAAAAATAAAAATAGAGATATTAAAACAAACAGCAATAACCCTAATAGATTAATGTGGGAAGTACATGACAAAGAGATCCTTCATGCAGTGTTTTGGAGAAGCCAGAGCGCAGAGCTGAAGGGAGGGGATTTCCTGTTAATCAGATATGGCATCATGTACCAACCTGTTTTTCAATAGCATAGCTTTAGCGAGGGCAACCACAAATTGTTAACATATGTTATTGTTAACATTAAAGATCTTTACTAGGGTGGTTTTTAATGTGCTTTTAATACTGCATTTACTCACAAGTTTTTAATACGATATTTGTTTAATTCTTTTTTAATACTGTAATTATTGTTTTTAGGTTTCACTTTTTTTATTCTGTAAGGCATCTTGAGTCCTTTTTAGGAGAAAGGTGGGGTGACAACATTTTAAATAAATAAAATTGCTGTGAGCCATTTGTATTTGTGCAATTTTTTTTCAGGGTGGTTTGAATGGAAAGTTCACATCCATTAGGTTTACAAAAGACCTACTCCAAGTGGAGCTGAAAACTGTTAGACGTGGTGAAGGACTATCATTATAAACACCTGAAATTCAAATATCATTCCTACATCATTTTCTTGGCATGCATATACAAGCTAGGTGACACAGAGTGGTCCTCACCGACCAGATAGGCGGGGTATGAATTAAATAAATAAAATAAATAAATAAATTCTCAAGACAAAATATACAGAAATGACCAGGTTTGTGACTGCAGCTGCACCACCAAAAACCTGTCCTACCTGTGGGTTCTTTAACTTCGTGATAACCTTCCAGGCTTCATTTAAAATCTGAAGCCGATCACTTTCGGGTGGATCCGCTAAGGCCAGGTTGCTCCCCAAAGAACGAAAGAGAAGATGCTGTGAAGATACAACAGAAAGAACATCCACTTCACAGAGCCCATTGGTTTTCACTTGAATAAACAGAAACTGGGGTAGAAATGAACAGGTCCTTTACAGAGATGGGGGCATTCGTATATGAATACCCTCGCACAGGTGGACACAACAAGGGTCCAGTCCCCTGGGGCCGGACTGTCCACTCACCAATCGCTCCATAGCTCACAGTCAACCCATCAGCCTGGCAGGGAGGCTTGTCTTCCCACGTCCTTCCTGGAGTGGCTCGTCAACCATGAGCTCCGGAGCCATTGAAAGGGAGCACGGAGCCCGTGGCGGCAGCGGATGGGTGAGTAGACCCTCATTATGTCCACCTGTGCAGGGGTATTTGTATTCGTATACGAATACTTCCATCTCTAGTCCCTTATCTTAAAATATATCTATTTTACGTGACTCCCAGGAGGAAGAATACAAATTGCCCCAAGCCGTGTCTGAAGTTTTTCAGTAGGAAAACACAAACATGGAAATAAAGCTATGAATGCCTCAGATAGGTCAACATTATAGTTGGTGCTGAATGAAAAAAAAAACCTCCAGGTGAACTCATACAAACATCATCAATTAGATCTGCATAACAGCAGCATCATGGAACATGCACTGCAAGGTGGAATCACACACACACACTTGTGCAAATAATCAAGAACATCTATTTAGTTCAGCTGAAATATTTTCAAAATGTGAATTGGCTGATCAATTAAAAAGTGTAAGAAACACAAGGCACCTCTCTTCTTTGAAATCTAGACGGTGCCCAAAGCTGAGTTTACCATGGAGAAGGCGAATCAGCTTGTGTTCCGAAGAGACCCAATGCAAGAAAAAGAACAAAAAGGGTGACTCCTACAAAGCACAAATATCTGCTGTGAGGTCTCATGACATTGACTTAAGAGGCACATTTCCACAACAACAAGGCTTACCTTGGGAAAGCCGGATTCATCACACTCCTTTATCATGGCAATAAAATCCATGGACCTTGCAGCAATAAATTCAGCTCTGAAGGCAGACATTACTGAATTCAAAAGCAAGGCACTGGAAGAAATATGATCCGTATCAGTACTAAATACCAAACACACACATTCCCATTTGTTTTAATCTTTCAGTAGAGTAGACCCTTGTAAAAGCAGAACGGCAGACTGTTCTTGTTACTGCACAAAAGGAGTGCCTCTCATCCTCCAGTTCCTTCCCCTACTCACAAAAGCACCTTCTTCACTGTGGGGAGGAGCAACTTCCCACGATGGAGAGGGAGAGAAGGAGTCTCGCCTCAAGAGTCCTGGGACAGGACTCGGGAGATCTAGGTTTGAGGCTCTGTACAGCTAACGAGATGTATTCGGTGGGCGATCTAGAGCCAGGGAGATTTCCAAGCCTGACTGACCTTGCAAGGTTGTTGGGAAGAGAAAGAAAGAAGATGCTTTATGTTCATTAGAGGAAAGGAGAGATAGAAAGAGGCCTAATAAATGCAAAATAGTATTTAAAGTGGTGTATATATAGACATATACACACAGACACACACACACACACACAGACACACACACACACACACACACACAGTGGTGCCTCGCTTTGCGATTGCCTCGCATTATGACAAAACCGCATTACGATGATCTTTTTGCGATCGCAAAATAATGGTCTGAATAGGGTTTTTTCGCTTTGCAATGATCGGTTCCCTGCTTTGGGAACCGATTCTTCACAAAATGACGATTTTCCAACAGCTGATTGGCGGTTTCAAAATGGCCGCTGGGTAAATAAAATGGTTCCCCACTGGTTTCTGGGACAGATTCCTTGCAAGACAGCCACCGAAAATGGCCGCCCTATGGAGGATCTTCGCTGGACGGTGAGTTTCCAGCCCACTGGAACGCATTGAAGGGGTTTCAATGCTTTTCAATGGGCTTTTTATTTTCGC
Source organism: Pogona vitticeps (assembly GCF_051106095.1). Classification (NCBI taxonomy): domain Eukaryota; kingdom Metazoa; phylum Chordata; class Lepidosauria; order Squamata; family Agamidae; genus Pogona; species Pogona vitticeps. The sequence goes on from NC_135795.1 coordinate 13,234,930, forward strand.
ATTATGACGTTTCCGTTCTACAGCGATTTCGCTGGAACAAATTAACGTCGTAATGCAAGGCACTACTTTATAAGTTACTCCTTCCACCATCTAGTGGCCAAAACATTTTAATTTTTTTGTTTTAATTTGGGGATGTATGGGAGGCCTTCATGGGTGGGTGGCTGTGTCAAAACATGGCCCAAAAAAATACCTCTCCACAATTCCTAGGGAGCAGAGTAAATTTTTGAATCAAATGTTGCTAAAATGTTGAATATATTAAATGTTGGTATAATATAATACATTGGCGTAATATAATATATATCACTGAAAGTATGAGGAAGAGTAAAGGTGGAAAGAGAAGATGAATTTCTTAGATGAGTAACATCAGAGACCGGCTGGCTTAATAACCTAGCCACAGAGTGAAAATTAGGTAACTGAGATGGCACTCGGAAAGAGAGGGGGGACACTAGGCAGAGGGGGGCACTTACGGCTATCAAGGTTTGGGAAGGTATGGCCCTCCTGCAAATTCCATGATTCCTTACTATCAGCTGGGGCAAATGGGAGCTGCAGTCCAAAAACATTTAGGGTGTTGTCCACCCTAAGCAAAAGCATTCTGCGAAAGAAGTCTGCCAAATACTGGACACTACTAGATAGACCGACCACAATGGCTCGACTCAATACGAAGGAGGCCTGTTATGCTTCACAATGTGCAGCTCTTCCTCAGTGCCCCCTCTTGCTGCAGGTGATGGGGCAGGTTTGTGCACAGATACACACACACCAATTCGAAGATCAGTGCTTGCCCCCCCCCAGCCTCCCCAGGAATCAAAAGCCGTGTTCAATCACACAGAAAAAAACAGTGTGGGCTAAAGCCTTCTTCTCCTGAGCCCAGTGTTTACAGGGAGGGGCAGGTTTCTGACCCCACAGTATGGCTTTCTAAAAGGATTTCCGATTGCAGCCCTTCTGGCATTAAAAACAAGCCAACCTAAGTTCTGCCAGCGTACTTACTTATTGCCAAGCTTCTTGCATCTTTCCATCATCTCGGTCAGCAAAACCTACAAAAGTTAATTTCATGAGATGGGGAAGTGAACCATTCAACTAGAACAGCCTTTGCTCAATCATTCTTTACAACAGACTTTAGTCTCTCAGCGGATAACGTATATTAAGATGCAGCCCACTAACATTTTCTCTGAGGGAGGGCCTGATTCCAATCTTTCTGAAAGAGACACGATCTTTCCTAAGTCCAAATGGGTGAGAATAACACCAACTCTATACAGAAGGTACTTTCCATGCCTTCCCATAGTTCAGCACATTATGCATTTGGCTACCACGTGAACTCAGTCCCATACAATTGTCACAATCAAGTGCTAGGGGGAAAGTGAGGGTCTGAGTAATTCCAGCGCTATTGGCTGCGCACCCCCTTGGGAGGAGTTGCAGAGGAAAAGATTACAGTGGTGCCTCGCTATACGATTGCCTCGTGGGACGAAAAACCCGCAAGACGATTGTTTTTTGCAATCACTATGGTGCCTCACAAGACTTTTTTTCCTATGACCATGCTTCGCAAGATTTTTTTTTTAGACTGATGCTTTGCAAGACTTTTTTTTTTTAGACCAATGCATAGGGAACCTCGCAAGATGATTTTTTCACAAGATGACGATTTTCATGGAACAAATTAAAATCGTCTTGCGAGGCACCACTGTATATTAACCTGGGACTCTGGGCACTGACATCAAAGCAGCAATACAGTGATAAGAGAGACGGACCAGGATTCAACAGTCACCATGCAAGTTGCAAGTTTCATGGCTTGGTGTGGACTAGATCTGGATGTGCAAAGTCTGAGACCAGCTCTCTAACCACTACAGCTCTCTGATGTGATGCTCCTAATTTTGGCTATTAATTCAATGGCCTTCTCCCACAACATCACTGCTGTGAGTCTGCCACAAGCTAAAGGCCAGCACCAAGCACGAGATAGAGGGCCAAGTGTTCCTGTTGTTAGCTCCCATTCAGGAAACATCAAATCCATCACCCCTAACTATCAGCTTCACAAAGGGACCGTCTCCCAGCAGCCCTAACAGTATTGTTTTTAAATGTGAACACGAAAGAGATTTCTTGCTGGAACAAGATTTTGCTTTATGTGCTTTTTTCAAAGATTGGGAAAACTGAGCCAAAAGTGAGGATTGTGAAAGGTTTCATATTTCCACATGACTACATTTTAACTATCTTAGATTTTTTTTCTTTTCTTTTCTTTCTCTCTTTCAGGTTTTTTTTTCTCCCGACACCTTGACACACAATTGTATCTCATTAGAAAATAAAGTCTGGCTTCATACCATCCAAAGGGCGTTATAATGTGATGCTGATCAGATTTAAAAATAAAAGGAAGTGTAATCTGTCTATTGAAGGTGAGAAGCTAGTGTGAAGTATGACACCAGAAAGTTCCAGAAGAATATAACCAGCTCCTTTTGTCTGCACCAGAAAACATGCTGGCTGTAAAAAAAATGTTAATTTGTTAAATTATGTGTTTTTTTTAAATTGATTCAATTGGGGTTGTGGATTTAAACTATGCAGTCAGTAAATAACAACATCACTAAAAGGAAGCTTTCCAAACATTAAAAAGTGCTATTCTCTGTTGCTTCACAATTGCTGCTGCTGTTTCTAGCGATCAACTGAACAGCAGGGCAGGGAGGCCATTTAAAAGGTTCATTGTTTATTATTTATTTATTTATTTAGATTTCTACCCCAGCACTAAAACAGAGAGGCCCAGATCCTTTACTTCCCAGTCCCACATTGTTAACTGTTTCCCCCATCTCTCCACTGAGATAGTGGCAAGACTAAACAGAGAAGAGATTCAGATGTCTTCTCCCATGACCTCCTCCTGCTCACAATATTGCTCAGCTGAATGAGGAAGAAGGGGCTGGTCTGTCGTCAGCTGCCACCTCAAAGTGCTCCAGATGCCTTAAGACAGAGGCTCTCCATGAAGCTGACTTTCCCTTCCCTTTCCCTACGACTGATGTGCCCTCATTGGACTGGTGAGTTACAAGGAGAGACTTGGCATGGAAAGTGCAATTGCGCTCACTTCCGGCTTCCGGTTGGCTCCTGTGCAAACAGAACGTTGGACCACAAAGACCTTCAGTCTGATCCGCAGCGATTCTTCCTACTTGCTCACAGTCAACCCAGACCAGACAACCCAGAAGGGTTCTTGTTATGTTTTTATGGCACAGAGAATAAGAGCCGCCCTTGGAAATGATATCTGTTTGGACTACAGCTCCCACAATGCCTCAGTCACTGGGAATGCTATCTGAAAGCCATAATCTTAGGCCTAAACCCAACTGCTTGTCCCAGTTAAACCAGAAACACTGAATCAATCTTGACTTACTGTTTAGCAGTTGATTCAATGGGTCCATTCTAGCTGGGTCTGTCAAACTGAATTTAGACCCCCCCAAAAGCAACTTTTCTAAACTTGAACAAGGGTCCCAGTAGCTTCCCACTGCTGATCTGGCAAGATCTACTGAAATAAATGTCCCTTTTAAATTCCAGGCAACTGACTGGGCTAGTAGACAAGCATATAATTCCCACCTATTCACTGACAAAGGCCTGGAAAATAACTAGATGCCAGGCATAGTGAGAAACAGGAGTATGAATTATATTCTCCACTTTTTTTTTGCATCTTAGGCCACAATTTTATTTTATTTTTAAGTGCATTAGAATTCTGAAGCACCAGGGCTTCCATTAACATCTACAGCCTTAATTATATTAACAAGTTGGCATGTATCCTGCAGTCATGCACATTTCATGTTTGAAGTCCATCTGCTTTGGAATAATAGATTTTCCAAAAAACCTCTTAGTTTAAATCTATTCTATAAAATCACTTGTCCTTCATAAGTGGATGTTTCATTTACTATTCCAATTTTTTCAATTATCAGCAATTTCTGACAGCCTTATGTGATGGTCTTCTTGTACATGATTCTGATCAGATGATATTTCACTGTGGAGACAGAACACATCAGATCTGGATTGGTTTGCTGTTGGGAGTAGTGGTAGAAGGTAATTGAATGAATAGTGAGATATACGAGAATGAGATTAGGCATCCTTTAGTCTCAAGAGACTATGATATCGTGCTCTGTATGGAGGACTTGGAACAGTGTCTAGTGTGGCTGAGAAGGCCAATTCAAGAGTGACAATCCCTTCCACATTGAAGACAAATACAATCTGCCCTCTGTTCAGATCCCTGATTTGGCTGCTTTCGGGACTGCCTCTTTGCCTCGGCCTGCTGGACAAGGGTCTCTTCAAATTGGGAGAGGCCGTGATGCACCGCCTGCCTCCAGGCTGAACGCTCAGATGTCAGGGTTTCCCATCTGTTGAGGTCCATTTCCAAGGCCTTCAGATCCCGCTTGCAGATATCCTTGTATCGCAGCTGTGGTCTCCCTCTGGGGTGACTGAATGATTGAATGATAGAATGGAGGTCCTAGAAGAATGTGCTGACATCGTGGTTAGAGCACCGGACTCAAATTTGGGAGAGCAAGGTTCTGGTCTCCACTCAGCCATGAAATTGAGGAGATGACTTGAGTTACTTTCTCTCAGCCTAGCCTACCTTACATGGCTATTCGGAGGAAGAAAGTGGGGGGAAAAGAGACACCTGTAGACTACATTGCGCCCCTTGGAGGAAAAAGAAATAATACACTCGTGCCATCCAGTCAATTCTGGCTTTCCAGGGTTTTCCAGTTATAAAGTTCTCTGAAATAGTTTCCCATCCCCTCCTTCTGGGGGTGCCCTGGGACTGTGCAGCTTGCCAAAGGCTACACAGGCTGGCTCTTCTCCCAGCAGGCACAGTGGGGAACTGGACTCCTGACCATATCTAACTCAATGAGTCATCCAGCCCATTGGTGGAAAGGTAGGATATGCAACATCAAGGAAAAGTTTGATCAAAGATTGGGGAGGGGGAGGGCTCTGAGCACTTAAAACCATACCTATTAATAATACCATATATATATAAATAAATATAACCTAGACATTCACTGATTAAGCAATTCAATTTCACATTTTTAACTTTCTTCAATCCATGTGCAGAACAACTTACTAAAACTATTAGAGAATTGTCAGTTATACCATGTCAAAGTGCTGCTCTTTGAAGCCAGTACTCTGATTAAAATGTGGCAACTTTTCCACAGCAAAAGACTTCTTTACCTCTGCCGCTCGGTAAGAGATGCATTGCAAAATCCAATCTATCGCAGGAGAATAAAGAGTCAGATACAATGGAATCTCGACACATTGCTCCACCAGCTGGTTTTGGACAGTATCCCCATGAATCTGCCAAAGATAAAAAAGAATCATAAGAAGGTTTGAGTTTTGCAGGGGAAATTATATTATACATTTACTATGAAGTCATCTGCAGCCTCAGGGGAAATGCTGGAAGCCCATTTTAAGCCAAGATCAAGATCACAAGCCTTTTTCAAATGTCTCCTATTATCTACCTCAAATACAAATATCACTGAGAAGTTCCCGCACAGACCCTATCTTGCGATTCCTTTGTGTCAGGAGATCAACAAGTCACTTGCAACACTAGATCAGAATGTATGAACCTTCGGCACTTTGGAGGTTTTGACCTAGAGATCCCATATGATCCACACAGCATGGCCAAAGGTAAGGGATGGTGCAAGGTATACTTCAAGACATCTGGGGCCAACGGTGCCCAACAAACCGTGCCCTGTGATTTCTTGTTGTGATTTCTTGTACACTCTCTCCAGTAAAGACACGATTTTAATGAATTCTTTATATGAAAGCTCATTGACTTTCTTGGAAAAAAAAGTCTAAGTATTCCACAATGTTGTAGAATAAACTGAGATGTATCATTTAGGGACTGAATCCATCTGCTAATGCTAACCAGAATAAGCTAAATGAACCAAAGCATTGCACTGTGTTCACTTAAAAAGCTCAATTCATGCTCTGCAAATCTACTCTTGTTGAAGCTAACAGTTGGATTCAGTTCTATACATCCACAGCTGAAGGTAAGGATGTCTGCCAGCAATTAGCAAAATTTTATAAATGAGTAAATCTATTAGTGGGCATCTGAGAAACAACATAAGCATTTCAGCTACTTTAGATTACTAGAAACTAGACCAGAACGACAAAAGGAAAGGTCACTCCACAGTTTCCCCTGTATTTTTTTAAACTTTAGGTGGGAAAAAGTGCAAGTTCATTGATGATATCTGTATGTCATGACAAGCCATGGGCAGGTATCTTGCGATCTGGATTGTGATGTGCCCTTTCAACTCTGCTGGCAAACCTGGTTTGGTAACCAGTGAAAAACCACCCAAACACATGGCTTGCTGTTGGCTTACAAAAACTGTCTTGCTTAAATCATGGCTTGTTTTAACATATTATTAATCCATATCTGTGGTTTTCCCTGGGCTTATTTCTCACCAATCCAGCCTGAAACTAGAGCTGATGAAAGGAACAGGACAGAAATGAACCAGAAACGAGAAAGACAAGGCACCGTTTCTTTAGTCATCTCCTGCATAATTTGTTTCTTCAGGAACAAACCATGATTAAAGCAGATCATAGCTTACTGTCATGTACAAAGCTGCCACAGACAGGAAGCAGGACTACATGAACTATCAGTTCCCCAAAAGAAAGCAAGAAAAATGCCTCTTAATCCCATAGCCTGCTACGCTTGTTTAAAGGTTAGAAAGAGGTCTACACTTACTTGTTTAAAGGTTAGAAGGAAGTCAAAAAAGTTCTTGTTCAGGCTCTCTTTCAGTTGAGGAGCCACTTCCATTCCAACCTACAGTCAAAGAATCACATGTATTAAATCTCTTCCATATTTGTTCAGCTTGAACACTATCATGTGCATTCATGTACTGCCATTCTACACAGACATACTAAAAGTGGTTCTCAACCTTGGGTCCCCAGATGTTCTTGGGCTACAACTTCCAGAAATCCTGGCCAGCACACCTAGTGGTGAAAGCTTCTGGGAGTTTCAGTCCAAGAACATCTGGGCATCTTAGGTTGGGAACCACTGACCTAGAAAGATGCCACATAAATCCATAATATTTGCAAGAAATACTGATTTATGTTGACACCATACAGGTACATGGGAAACAAAGACACTCAAGGAGTAAAAGATAAAAATTATATAATGGAAAAATCAGACAAAAGGCAACAGCACTGTGAATAAGAATGCTGTCCTATTAGGAAAGGCACTACAGTGGTGCCTCGCTTAACGACGTTAATTCATTCCAGCGAAATCGCTGTAGAGCGAAAACATCGTAAAGCGAAAATTAAAAACCCATTGAAACACATTAAAACCCGGTTAATGCATTCCAATGGGCTAAAAACTCACCGCCCAGCGAAGATCCTCCATACGGCGGCCATTTTCGGTGCCTGTATAGCGAGGAATCCGTCCCTAAGCACAATGGGGAGCCATTTTGAGCACCCGGTGGCCATTTTGAAAACCCAACGATCAGCTGTTTTGATCGTCGTAATGCGAAGAATCGGTTCCCGAAGCAGGGAACTGATCTTTGCAAAGCGAAAAGAACCCATTTAAAACATCGTTTTGCAATTGCAATTGTGATTACAAAAACATAGTCGTAAAGCAGATTCGTCGTAATGCAGGGTAAGCATTAAGTGGGGCACAACTGTACACAATACGGAGACAAGCCTTATTTATAACCTTGTAGAATCAGGAGACATGCTGGATATTTTTTACATAAAAGAAAGTTCCAGCTAAGTTGACTGCTTCTTGGTCTGACCACCTTACTGCAGCAAAGACCAAGAAAATTACATTTTAAATGAACTAAAGCTTACCCTGCAGAGATAAGCTCTAGCATAGACTGCAACCAAGGGGTCTCCAATTCCTCGGATCATGGAGGTCAAGCGAGGCAGACACTCTGAAATTCCCCTGCAAAAAGCATTCAAAAAAGGTCAATATTACAATTTTACTTCACATCCACCTACCACTGCATCTCTAAACAACAAATAACTTAAAAGGTTGTCAGGTATTTGAGTCATACACTCATGCGAGGCCAAGGATAATACCAAATGCTTGGTCCAAGGTGCAGGAAGATAAAACTGACAAGTTTAAAATTTATTCAGCAACTGTGACAGCCAAAGGCCACTGCAAGAAGAAAGAATGGAGCCAAAAGATGTGAAATACGAGATGGTAAACAACAAAGCAATTGTAGCTTAGTTCATATAATTCCACCGAATTTTCACTGTAAGGCCACCTGCAATGAAATAACAGGCAAAGAGAAATGCAGACATACATGGAAAGCAAGACTTGGGTAAAGAAGCAGCAAAGCATGTGTTAAATCCGGAAATGGACCAAGACATTTTTGCTGCCTGAAGCAGCCCAAAAATAGCACCCCCCATTCCAGATTTATAATATTTAATACCAGCCAAGTTATTCTGCCCTATAAAGTAGAAAATCTCACAAACATCTCTGCCTGAAGCTGGCAGTAAATATATAATAAGAATAAACAAACAAACAAACAAACAAAGGGCTATACTCAAAAGACACTTGGTCAACATGAACTCATCAAGCCACTGTCAGAGGCCAGAGAAATCTCTGGAGATTCCACATACATCACATTTACCCAGCATTCATCCAATATTATTAAGCCTTACGTTTTGGAAAGGAATTTGTTGCACTTCAGGATTGCTGCTTCGACGTAACTGCAACCAAGAGTCAAGGAGCAACAGAAGTCCAAAATAAAATATTTGTAAAAAAAAAAAAAAAAGGAAACATCATGCCCCTCGGCCACTAAGGACAGGTTACTTTCCTGTAAACATGGTTCTTCAAGTGGATTCTCTATGAATACACACCAGTGGCTTAAGACAGCGCCTGCGCTGGCCTCTTGGAATCTTCTAGAGCTAAAGAGAAAAGTAACAAAGTTTAGGTTGCCCTGCATAGCGCATGCTCCGCCCATCAATGGCTCAGTTCCATTTTTCCGCCACATAGAGAGAGTTGGAACTCAGTCACCAGTGACAGACATGTGGGAAGACCGGGCGGGATGTGTGTATTCATAGAGAATCCACTTGAAGAACCATGTTTACAGGTAAGTAACCTGTCCTTCTTCAACGTGGTTCTCTATGAATCCACACCAGTGGGTGACTAGCAAGCTCACTTACTGGATGATGGGCTGTCACTGTAGTAATGAAGTAAGTACAGCCCTCCCAAACTTGGTCTCATTCTTAGCCCGAAGGTCCAGCTTGTAATGTGTAACAAAAGTAGACACATTGGACCAAGTTGCTGCTCTGCAGATCTTTTGGATGTCAACTCCACGCAGCAGAGCTGTCGAGGTGGCCACAGCTCTGGTTGAATGAGCTTTGAGACCTTTAGGAACAGGTTTCTTCTGCAGTTCGTAGGCCAGGGAAATGGTGGAGACCAACCATCTGGACAGGGTAGAGGATGAGGCAGCGGAACCCTTACGCTGACCGTAAAAACAAATGAACAGTTTTGGAACCTTTCTGAAATCCTTGGTTCTAGTAATATAATGGTGTAAAGTCTTCGGCCCAATACTTCTAGTTCTTTTCCTTCTTTGTTAGTAGGAGTTGGAGGACCTTTAGTAGGAATCCTACTTGCACTAGATTCAACCATGAGGGAGTTAGGTGCAGGATGTTTCAATAGGAAGGAGGTCTTGGGGCCATGAACGTGATATAAGTTCTCAGTTCTCTGCGACATGGATGTAGAATTTGCCGGGTGCTCCCAATACTCCATAATGAGGTCCAGGAGCTCAGGCACATATGACAAACTGACAGGATGAGACCTTTCTTTGTTGATGTCTCCAAAAATCAGATCATCCTCACGAGCTGGTGATTTCTCTATTTCCAGACGTAAGGCAGCCGCCATCCTAGAGACCATCTGGGAATAGGATGAAAAGTCCTCAGATGGGGAGGATGGGTGAATGTCCTCAGCATCCGATCCCAGAGGTTCACCTGGAAGAGGTGTCTCCAAGGATGCTTCAGAAGTACCCTCCTCCTCCTGGTCAGAGGAGGTTTGGAAGGTTTGGCTTTCATCATCAGAAGTCTGAAGGATGCTAGGATGTTGGCCTTTATTCTTGCCAACAGTAGACTTATGAGGAGCAGATGGTGGATTAGGCTGAGATTGTACAGGAATGGCATCAGGCTTTGAGATTGTCGACATGGAGACTCCCTTGTCGGTCGACGGTACATGCTTATCGACACCGGAATGTTTTCAGTGACGATGTTTTCTTGGAGGTGTAGTGGAGGAGGAAGATGAAGAGGTGTAGTGTGCCCTCTTTCTCCTTCGTCTATGGTCCCTCGAGGTCAAGAAGGACTCAGATGAGTAGTCCCTCCTTCGGTGTCGGTGACATGACCTCCTTCTGTCAATGCTGTCATCGGAGTTGGAGGAAGAACAGTCTCGACGGCGATGTTTCCTCTGCCTATCGGCACCGGAAGCATGCCTGCGCTTGCGATGGCGCCGAGTCTTTTTCGATGGAAGTTCCTCATCGTGATCCGACATCGGGTGTCGTGGAGAGGGAACTTCCACAGGCTTCTCCGGTCTCTGAGGTGGAGTGGGTGGAGACTTTGAGCCTGGAGATCCCGGTGTCGATGATCGGGATCTAGACGCCCGCCCAGTTAAGATAGGGCTATGAGGGGCATTCGCTATACCAGCAATAGTTTGAATGAGCTGGCTAGCCGTCGGTGACCTCTCGGCAGCGACAGGAGGCTCCTGTCTGGGAGGAAGAGAGGCACCCATCTCCGATGTCGAGTCCCGGTCGCGGGACGAATCCTCGAGTATGGGCGAAGGGAGAGACGTCGAGATTGGAGGGACAATCAAAGTAACCTCCCTCGACTTCGGTGTTGACTTGACAGCAGTCTTTTTCTTTTTCAGGTGCTCAGTCATCGATGGATTGGAGGACCCATTCGAGGAAGCAGTCGGAGCCGATGTACCGGTAAGTGACTTTTTCGTAGACGCTTTCTTTTTAGGCTTGTCTTTAGATTTCTCCTTAGAGGGTTCTGGTGTTGGGGCAGGAACCACTCTAACTTCAGAACGGACTGATGAAGTTGAAGGAACAGCTTCCATGTCGGAACGTTGAGAAGCAGACAAAGTCTATTTCCAGAGGGAATACTTCAAGCACTGCTGGCGAGCCTTGAGGGTGACTTTGGTAAACTCCTTACAATGTTTGCAGTGAGAAACAGAATGCGATTCACTGAGTGAATGTCCGTCCTGGAAGGGGAGTTTTCTAGAGCAAGAAGAGCAGAGATGAAAGGGCCCTCTCTTAGGAGACGGCTGTTCCTTAGGCTGATTGAGGTAGGAAGCAGCACTAATTGAAAAGGTCCGGACGGCGCGTGGCGCCTCAGTGGGTGGTAAATAGGCAGCAATCAAGCTATTAAGATACTTGGAAAACGCCAGAAGCAGAAGAAAAGCCAAAAGACGGTCTGAGGTCAGGGCAACAGCAGTGAGGAGGTCGATAAAACAGTCCAAGTTCGAAAACACGTGGAAAAAATAGTTAATTCTCACAGCTCTAACCGAGAGGTTCCAACTCCGCGGGCGGAAAAATGGAACTGAGCCGTTGGCGGGCAGAGCATGTGCTATGCAGGGCAACCTAAACTTTGTTACTTTTCTCTTTAGCTCTAGAAGATTCAGAGAGGCCGGCGCAGGCGCTGTCTTAACCCACTGGTGTGGATTCATAGAGAACCACGTTGAAGAAATGTCACTTCTGTAAAACCTGCACACTTTAAACAGGCATACATACTGTCATTGAGGTTTACAGACACCACAAGTTAAATTGTTTTTAAAAAACAGATAACTTGCAAGATCCATATGGGTCCTTCCTTCCAGAAGCCTCACCTACCTATCTACTGTGACTTGGGTATTAAAACTATGCATTTCACCACTATCTGCTACATCCTTGCACAATAATAATCCAGGATTTCTGATTAATGCTGGGGTTTTTTTTCTGAATAAGCTGTGTGCTGGGGTACACAATCCATTTGATTCTGCCTTCGCATTAGCAGGGAAAGCAAACTACGAGTACATAAATCTTTTGTGGCATATGACTCTGCATTTTAATCCGAAATTTAAAGTATGACCATAAGCCAACAAAAACTGAGGCCTGCTCTGGCAATCTGGTTACTGTATTGACTTTTATATATTTTAGAACAGATCTTTGTCTCAAATGTATAGCTAGCACAGCTACTTACTTGTTTAACTCAGTTTACCAAAGACTCTCATGGACCTGGTGAAGCAGACAGATAAAAACTCAGATGCTCACCTGGGATACCACATTTACTTATTTCATACATTTTTTGCCTCCATCGCCTCTTTTGATTTATTCCTAAAGAGAGCAGGTTTGATATATGCTGATTAGTAGTAGCCATCATTGCAGTAGCTTATTACTACTACGTGGTCACCAATATAGAAAAAAACAGGGCAACACTGTGAACTTTTTTTCTTCAGAAAGAAAGAAAGAAATGCAAAGCAAGCATAAATCGCATAGCATTTTCAACACCTGAAAAAACACATTTGAAAAAGGATACCATCTGGGAATAAGTTCTCGGATGGAAGCAATCTTGAAGAACCAGTTTAAACAGGTTTCTTTGGCAGTATCATTGACATTTTCAGGAGTAAAATTTTCTGATGAAACAGGAGAGAGAAAGAGGGAGGGAGATTGACTTGAGAACTTCCTTCTTTAATTTGTTTCCAAAGTAAAAACTAACAAAGCTAAATTGATACCCTTCCGAGAAAATGGTGCTCAAAGTTCTAAAAACCTGTTCCACTGCAATATGATTTCAGATTTCAGGCAGACAATTGCATTTGAGAGAGTCAACTCTTCTATATGTATGTGCGTGTGTGTGCATGTGTGTGCACGCACACATGTGCGCTATGCTACCAAGATGTATTCCTGCATACACCTTTTTCCTTCTGTTATTTTTAATGCAGAGACTGCCATTCCAGGGAGTTATTCCACACCATGAGAACATCATATATCAGCAAGATATATTATAAATTTAAAAACAACAATAACAAAGCCTAATAGTTTGGAAGAATACTAGACTTTTTAAAAATCCAGGCCTGTCTCTACTGGCCCCAAAACTAATGCTGGGTAAGTTGTATTTTGGGGGCTTGTAGTTCCCAGGATTCCCTACCCAGCAGCACCAGGGCCAAGTCCAAAAAGTGTTTCCAAGCTGTGCTTTGCAACTAGAGCAGGTCCTTCCTCTGCCTAACTCCGTAGAGCAAGACCAAGACATTCTGCCAACGCAGGTGGGGCAGCAAATGGGACCCTCCGCTTACCTGTCACAGTACCCAAATATCCAAAGGAAGTCAGATAATACTTACACATGATAACATTCCTTCCTAATAATGTTATTTCATCCTGAATTTTACTGTATACTAGAAGACTGACACCTATGTTAAATTTCTTTTGATAAACTAATATTTTAAAGGCTACTCCCCCCCGCAATAGTTCAGAAACCCAGTTATGAGAAAACTTAATACTCTAAGAACGAGCTGGAATTTTTTAGCATGTATACATTACTGAAACAGCGACATCTACGTTGGCTCGGGCACGTCGTGAGAATGGCTGATGGTCGGATTCCAAAGGATCTCCTGTATGGAGAATTAGTGCAGGGAAAACGCCCCAGAGGGAGACCACAGCTGCGACACAAGGATATCTGCAAGCGGGATCTGAAGGCCTTAGGAATGGACCTCAACAGATGGGAAACCTTGACATCTGAGTGTTCAGCCTGGAGGCAGGTGTTGCATCACGGCCTCTCCCAATTTGAAGAGACCCTTGTCCAGCAGGCCGAGGCAAAGAGGCAGTCCCGAAAGCAGCAAAATCAGGGAGCTGGACAGGGGACAGATTGGATTTGTCTTCAGTGTGGAAGGGATTGTCACTCTCGAATTGGCCTCCTCAGCCACACTAGATGCTGTTCCAAGTCCTCCATACAGAGCATGTTACCATAGTCTTTCAAGACTGAAGGATGCCTAACCAAATACTCTTAAGGGATAACACTCACTAATTAAAGGGAAAAAATGAAATCAAATGCCAACTGGAAGAAGAACTACAGTTTCTCCAAAACCATGAAAGGGAAAATAGATTTCTTATTGCTCATATGTATAAGATACTTTTAAAACCATGTTCTCCAGATAGTTACATACTAACAGAATAATATAGGACAACACAGGAAACAGAATCCTAACAAAATACTGTAACATAAAGAGAAACCCTATCCACAATATACAGTGGGGTCTTGACTTAAGAACGGCTTGAGTTAAGAACATTTTGACTTAAGAACCACTCTCATAGGAAAATACTGACTTGACTTAAGTACTTAGATTTGAGTTAAGAACTGAAAAAAAACCACGTGGGAGGCAGGGAAAGTGCAAAATGTGAACTTTCAGTTAACTGTTGGCCAGTGAAAAGGGTGCCTGTCTGCTTCCTCACTCCTCCCAGCGTTTAGAGAGTGGATTGGGAGACAGTCTTCAGACTGCCGGGTACTGGACTGCCTGGACTCTATTTTCCCTGCCTTCCCTGAACCTTTCTTGACCTAAGAAAAAAAGAAACAAAATATCCCCCTCTAGTGGTCGAAGGCGGAATAGCAGCTTCCCATTAGTTTCTATGGACGGAAAAGAGCAGATCCAGATTAAATGGTTTTCAATGCATTCCTATGGGAAATGCAGATTTGACTTGAGAACTTTTTGACTTGAGAACCGCCTTCCAATACGGATTAAGTTCTCAAGTCAAGACCCCACTGTATAAAGGGAAATACAAAGTCAGCATGATAAAACAAAAAAGATCAAAATTAAAAAATTAAAAATGAAATTTCTACAATGTAGCCATGTTAGTCTGTTGCAGCAAAAACAGTATTAAGCATCTTAATTGTAGCTGCAGTCCATAAAAGCTTATGCCAAACAAAACACAGGAAGCTTAAACCAGGAAGGGGAAAAATGACAAGATTTAAATCAACCATCATATAAGTGGGGTTAAAATAACAAAGATTTAAAGGGCAGAACAAAAAAAGTCTTAGTCTAATGAGAAAGAGGGAAATTATACTGATACTGGGGAGCAGGGATGGTGAAACTTTGACTCTCCAGATGTTTTGGACTACAACTCCCACATCCTTTATCATTCGCAAGACAGGCTGGGGATACTAGGAGTTGTAGTAAAAAAAAACCTGAAATGCTAAGGTTTGGCCACCCTTGCTAGGGAGTGCATTTTATACATGGCACATCACTGCTGAGAAGTTGTGCACTAATAATAACTCATTATTACTAATAAACAGCAATGAGAGGGAGAGAGAGATATAAGTTTGAGCAATGGGCATATTTATATAGGTTTTTTAAAAAGCTGCAGCTCATTGTACTAGCCAGAAGCATGCCCCACTGAACACAGCCAAAGACTGTTCTGTGTTTCGGAGCATGCCTAAACAGCCCGAGAAATCTACAACAAACCACAGATAGAACTATTTCTGAGTAAAAATGCATAGGATGCATTGCAGGACTGATGACAATTCTAACAAGAATAAATGTGAATTAGGCACCATACATGAAAGTTGGAGGCAGGAAGAAAGTGGCTCTCAGTAGCCAGCTGGCATTCAAGACCTCAAGCCTTATCGGTGTCACCACTGCCCGAAATCTACAGACCAACCAACCGCTCCTAGTCTCACTTTGATTCCATTAGAACAGGATGAAATAATATGACAGTACAGAAGGAACAGTTACATAACATCCAATATTTAGAATGTCCCTTTAAATTTTGCCTTGCCCATCATGAGGAATTAAAGCTTTATCTGCTTAGCATTTCAGCCTCAAATTTTTATAATTTTGGAGAGCTTGCATTTCCATGACCCAGAAATTTTTAAGTGAAAATCTAGTCTTTGCAGAATCAAGAAACACAAGGGAATATTGCTCAAGGGAGCCATGCAACAAAGCAAGAAAAGTAAGAAACAGAGGGAGAAAAATCCATCCACATTCAGGTTCTCGCAGGAATTTGGGGGTTCAGATGGGGAAATAAGGATTAGCAAGATCAAAATTGGACATAACGTTACCCTTCAGAATCTCAATTTTCATTAGCAACAATGGCTGGGGATTTCTAGAAGCTGCAGTCCAATAAAGTAACTCTTCTTGGTTCACATTTGAGACATGAAATGCCTCAAATGTGAACACATCCTCTATATACGTATGCAGAAAGGTATTCAGTTCCTTACATCTCCAGTTAAAGGGCAGGTAACAAGATCCAGATTTCCACGTGAAACTCTGAGAAGGTGAGGTAGGAAACTGTTTTCAGCATAGAGGGCCAAATTTCAGTTCAAAAAGGGTCTCAGGGCCTGCATTCCAGCAGTGTTAGAGTGGAGGTCACGGACAGATCAGGTGGGCCCACAGCAAAATGGATGGTGCTAGGGATAGGTCATTTAGTCCACTCATGTCCGACTCTAGGGGGCAGTGCTCATCCCCATTTCCAAGCCATAGAGCCAGCATTTGTCCATAGACAGTTTCCATAGTCACGTGGCCAGCGTGACTAGACACAGAATGCCATTACCTTCCCACCAAGGTGGTACCTATTTATCTACTCGCATTTTTACATGTTTTCGAACTGCTAGGTTGGCAGGAGCTGGGACAAGCAACGGGAGCTCACTCCGTCGCATGGATTCAATCTTACGGCTGCTGGTCTTCTGACCTTGCAGCACAGAGGCTTCTGCAGTTTAACCTGCAGCGCCACCACGTCCCACAGTATGGTGCTAGGCATAATACTTACCAATTGACACATTTTCATATAAAGTATAGTTCCATCCTGTGTAGGTCAATAGAGGAGAAAACACCAGTGCGACAGCATTCTAGCTTGCTTTGTATGCCTCAATTCTATGCAAGGCATTTAAAATTTAGAAAGCTGTTACTCTATGGCTTTCACCTCTGATCACTGACTGGAGACAAGGGTAGAAGAAGCTAGTGGGCAAGAAGAAGGAATTTTCCCATGGCCAACATCTCTCCTCCAGGCCAGTGGTTCCTCATCACTGACACAGAGATTCTACCACCCTGGATGGAGGAATTGTCTGATCTAGTATAAAACACTTTATCACGTCTACCCAAAATCAAGTTACAAAACTCATCTTTGCATTACGTTTATGAATCATCAGAAGCCCCAGAGTGAGAAGCTCCTTTTGTGAAGCTAATCTGTCCTGGATAAGGCCAGTCTTGCTGTTTGTAACACAAACAGGAATCAGAGTTTTGATGATACAGAAGAAACAGTCTATATGCCATCATTAATATTCTCTGTGCACAGAAGTGAATGTTCTAACCTTGCTCCCATCATCATGACCGAAGACTTCAACACATAAAGGGCAATGAGCAAGAACAGGACAGTTTACACTGCCCGTGGGAGCTCTCCCCATGCACTGGATCCTAGCCTCCCCTTTTCAGACTCAACGCCCTCCATGGGTTCAGGACAACGAACCCAGGTCCCCACTCCACCCCCATTCATCTGGTGAGCATTCTTGCATATCAGTGACTAAAGGACCAGAAGTGGCTGCGGTGGCCGTGGCATTCCCCTTGCATTTCAGCCACCCTTCAGTCCCAGGCATGGGGATTTCATTCAATAGGAGCAGAAGTTATTGCTTTCTTATTCCACGGCTGTGCTGCTCCATCCTCAAAAATGCCAAGTCGGTGTGAGGGTGAAAAGGTTTGGCTCTCTCCCGCTGGGCATCAGCCCACCCCTGACCACTTGAGGGGTTTTACATAACAAGGCACTCCGGGGACCCAACGCGCCTGCCGTTCAAGCATGCCTTAAACTGCCAAGTCAGTTAAGGACAACACTGTTTAACGGCAGCTGTTTGACAGAGAAATCAAGAAACACGTTCGGATTAAGAATGCTGAAAAGAGGACTCTAACCTAGTTGCTCAAACAAAGGGAGAGAAAGAATGGATAAAATTAACTGATTTTGCATTTCAGCCATAGAGAACTTCTGAGCCGCTATCACCATTTAACAGATCCCCAGCGCTGTGTCAGAAAGCTAGCCTCTTGAACACGCTCTTTGGCATGAAGCCCTGGTTTCATTATCAGAAGCAAAGCGTCTCCCCTCCAAACCAATGCCAGGGTCCCCCCCCCTCCCTTCCACACTTAAGAACAATTCACTGAGCACCGGCTTCAATTGCAGGCTGGTTTCCTGCAGGCACAGGCGATGCGGGGCGGGAGGAGGGCGGGGAGGACTCAAATGTTAAATCAGAAAGGTTTTTCCTCTATCAGAATGGAAAGAATGAGAGCAAATACCAATGAGCATGTTCTTGTTTCACACACAGCTGCCCAAGGCACTGCTCCGCAGAGGGAAGTGCACATGTTTGCATGGCACAGGAAGCCCTTCTTCCAACATTCTTGCTCCTGGGATTTTATTCAGTGGGTGGGTGGAGGTGCAGCGCATTTGTCCTGTGCGGGCTTTCAGGGAGAGGACAACAGAGCCTCAAAAACTCAAAATGGAAGGAGTAGAAAGGCCATGTGGCACATAGAGGCATAGCACAGTTAGCCATTGAGAATGCCCCAACAGCACTGCCCACCTTGGCTTACATTCAAAATTACACAGAGAGAGATTGTTGAATATAGTTTTAGTTCCAGCTGGAGTAGAACCACTTAAATAAATGAAATCATGTTACTGCTGACTACAAAGTCACACTCATTTCAAAGGGTCTGTTCTGGCAAGGATTAAAATCTGATTTATCCTTTCGGAAGATTCCTTATAACCAAGCTACCTCTGCAAAAACAAGTTCTCTACCTCCGAGATACAGCCTTAATATGTGTAGTATAACTAAACCTAGGTAAGTCTAACTGGGAAATATATCACTTACTCTTTCCTACGGTTTCAAACACTAGTTCCTGCTAATTTGAAAAGAGGTAGGACAGCTATGGTCCTTAAAATCACACTGGGGTGTAACTCTTATAAGCCATGGAGTATATAGCCATGCAAGCTATGGATGCTGGCACTGGTCGCTGACAGTTCAGCACCTCAGACAAGTCCCATTAAATGCAGAGAAAAACCTGGCATGGATTCATTGCACTTCTGACATTGGAGTTGAGACCAGCAGCCCCTGGACATGATCAGACAAAATGGGAGTTGCACAACAGAACATCTTGAGGGCCACTCCTCCTCTAAAACAGAGTCACAAACAAGCCTCAGATTCTCCAAATTCTCCAAATTCATGCATCATAAAAATATGGAGTTAATTTGAATCTGTGAGTGGACACTTCGAATCTCCTTTGGTACACAAAAGGAAAAGAGGAAAAGGCTTGTTAAGGCTTGTTTATACGCTCAAAACCACAGTGTGGTTCCACAGTACATCTGAACAACACAGAAGAGAAGGTTTGCAAATAGCCTGCTTCCTGAGAAATGTGAGGCAACTATAACTTTTTCTAACCTGCCCAGAACCATCTCACCATCTTCTTTGGTTTCCATTAAATTTTAAACCTGTGCTCCAAAATCTTTAAACCATTTGTGGTAATCACCCTGCTCTGGCTCATTTAGGAGGTTATTTGCCTGTACCAATGGGAGCTGTCGGGAGGCAGAGCCAGAGAAACCAGAAGGGAGGGGTGAGCCAGAGAGAAGAGGAGCCGAGTTTTAGTTCAGTCCAGTAGTCAGAGATGAGAGTCTGACATAGAAGTGAGTCGGTGGTAGTTAGAGAGTGTGGCAGAGTTAGGAGTTAAGGGAGGCGGTTAAGAGTGTGGAACTTAGAGAGAGCTAAGAGAGTTGAGAGTGAAACAAATTATTACTAATCTAATTAACACTTTAAAGTCTGTGAAGAACCTGTTTAAGCGAACTGTAAGCAATAAACCTGTTTTGTTCAACTTTATACTCAGCATGGACCTCAATCCTTCTAATTAAAGGGTGTTGACAGAGGTCAACTGGTGGCAGCAGAAAGGAGAGAACGTGTCGTGGGCCTCAGGCTAGTGAAACAACCTGGGGACACGTGAGGGGTGCATCACAACCATTCTATATCAATGTTTTGTAGAAAGAAGTAACAGTTCTGAAAATTCAGTTCAAGACACATTAAGACCAAAACAAACACTTAAATTAAAAAGCTTTAGGAGACTCGTGGCGCAGTGGTTAAAACGCTGTACTGCAGCTAAAACTGTGCTCACGACCTGCGGTTCAAATCCCAGGTAGCTGGCTCAAGGTTGACTCAGCCTTCCATCCTTCCGAGGTCGGTAAAATGAGTACCCAGCTTGCTGGGGGGGGCACTGTGTAGCCTGTATAATTAAACTGTAAACCGCCCGGAGACTGCTTGTAGCGCTATGGGGCGGTATATAAGTCCAATAAATAAATAAATAAATAAATAAATAAATAAATAAATAAATAAATAAATAAATAAATATTTGCCATTAACTTTAACATACAAGGAGGAACTTGAGCCAGCTCAGCAATTACGTACTTCTCAGGGACTGTAAAGATTCAGATTATTCTCATAGATAGTGTCTTCATTTACTGCTTCAACCATAATGTTCATCTAACTTTCTCCCCCATTTAAGGACCTTCACCGTTCACTTAACACGCACATGCTTTCTTTGAACACTTAGCAAAACTTCAGTCAGTTTTAAAGCAACATGCCACAGAAAGGCTAGTACTATCGACTTTTCAACAATTCCAGATTTAGAAGTCTCATCATACATCCACATGTTCTGCTAACCAAATTTACACATACAGTGGTACCTCGACTTACAAACTTAATTTTTGCTTATTTATATTGTTATTGTATTTTATTGTTGTTAGCCGCCTAGAGTAGTCCTCACCGACCAGATAGGCGGGGTATAAATTAAATAAATAAATAAATAAATAAATAAATAAATAAATAAATAAATAAATAAATAAATAAATAAATAAATAAATAAATAAATAAACAAATAAACAAACAAATAAATAAATAAATCCATATTGGAACGATGTTCGTACGTCGAAAAGTTCGTAAGTCGAAGTACCATTTCCCATTGAAATGCATGGGAATGGAATTAATCTGTTCCAGCATTTCAAAAGGCAAAAAAGCAGGGGGAAAGGGCTGGAAATTCGAATTTCCAGCCTTTTCTCCCTGCCTTTTTGCCTTCGGAGCTCTCAAAGGGCTTTCCGCCTGACATTGGAGGAAGCCCTTTGGGAGCTCTTAAGGTGCCCATCGCAGGGGCAGGGACCCCCAGGGAGGTCTCCCATGGTGGCGGGCAAGCCCTGGGAGACCTCCCTGGGGGTCCCCGCCGCCGCGATTGGTGGCTTTGGAGATCTCAAAGGGCTTTCCCCCCGATATCGGAGGAAGCCCTCTTGAGAGTTCCAAAGCCAAAAAGGCAGGGAGAAAGGGCGGGAAATTCGAAGTTCCTGCGCTTCCTCCCTGCCTTTTTGCAGGGAGCCATTTACAAACGGCTCCGCTGGCAAAAAAAAATGGCATTGACTTGCGAATGGAGCCTCAACAAGTCAATGCCAATTTTTGCCAACAGAGCTGTTCGTAAATCGAAAAGTCCGTATGTAGGGCCATTCGTAAGTCGAGGGTTGACTGTAATGTGAAAACCAGGTTTAGTGTTTGCCAAAGTCTAGTTTCGTGCTTTGCCACAATCCATCCCATAAGCACAATGGTTTGTTAGATAGCTGGAAACTATAAGAGAAAGTCATAGGCTGTTGCTGACTTGTTTAAATGAACTCTGGATATTTCAAATCATGCCATGTTCTTATGCCTGAACCCACAACCATGAATTGCCTTTGACCTGTTACCCATCCGCCCACTGTGAAAGAGCAGCTGACAAGAGGGGCTACAGAGAATCAGGCCACAAATGTTGAAAAGAAACTGTGATTTGTTTGGTCATGTGCAAGACAGTTTATGAATTAAGCAGCAAACCATGACTAACACAAACCATGGTTTATGGTTTCTATAGATGCAACCAACGAATTCAAGTAGCTTAGATTAATGAGTAAGGATGTGTCCATAGTAAAGAGCACAACAGAATAAAAATATTACCTGGTAAGGAACTGCGATTATCAGTACACATAGAAAAGATTCTCTCATATACCAGCCTTCCTGCAATGAGAAGAAAATAATTTGCAAAACAGTGGGCCTAAATATACATTTAGATCTAGGCATTAGGCTTTAAATCAAGACGACAATTACATTTTAACCTTGTTAGTTGAACTAAGATACCCAGGCTACCTGAAGGACCATGTCTCCCCATATGAGCCTTCTCAGTGCTTAAGATTATCAGAGGAGGCCCTCCCTCCTCTCGGTTCCATTGCTGGTGCAGGCATGGCTGATGCTGATACAAGAGAGAGCCTTCTCTGGGGCAGCTCCCAGGCTATGGGATGCTCTCCCTTGGGAGATCAGGCTGGCCCCTCCCTCTTACCCTTCCGCCAACAGCTGAAGACCCATCTTTTCAGGCAAGCTTTTAACAATCATAATCGAGTCTCTGAATGCCTTTTTAAAATTAAGATAGTTTTTAATTTTTAGTTGTGTTTAATTATTTAACCCTATTTCAATTAGCACACAGTTTAATTGCTTTTTAACGTTTAACTTATTCTGTTTTTAATTCTATCCTTTTAATATTGTGAGCCACCTTGGGTCCCCTTATTGGGAGAAAGGCAGCCTATACGTAAAACAAATACATGAAATTAAATAAATAGAATGATGAACTCGGGAGGCCTGGGGTTGAACCCCTACTCAGCCATGGAAATTCACTGGGGTGTGTGGAGCTGGTAAAGCCACACACCCTGGAAACCCTGTAAGGGTCACTATAAATTAGTTCCAACTTGGTGGTACAGAACAAGATAAACTTTGGAAAGAAATATTACGTGTAGAATGCAAGCACTTTCAAAAGAAGATTTTACAGCAGGGAGGAGAGACCAAACATTTTTATCAATATACTCGGTAAGAGAGTAGAGACGGTACAGTTGTGAATTCCAGTACAGAAAACAGTAAGAAACTGGACACTTTTTAAAAGATTCTCAAACTAAACAATGACAGAGATTGCAAATTAACCTTCACAGCTTATGTGAAAAAGAACTGAACACAGCAACGTGGGGACTGTTAATTGCCTTGCAGTACTTCTGAATTTAACATGTTTTAGCCATTACTTTTTGTATGTATAACCCACTAAGTTGCTAGCTATAGGCGATGGGAGCTGTAGTCCAGGAATCTGGAGGATCTCAACATGAGGAATCCTGGGCTAAGGCATGTAGAAAAACCGTTTCCTGGGAGACCTGAATCCTATGCTAGAAATTTCTTGAGTATTAATCGAGTTTGTTTGTTTTACCTGCCTTCAGAATGGTATGGGTTAAAAAAAATGGAATCTAGAGCCCAGCTAAAATAAACAATATTTTCCAGTGACTTGTCTCTAATTTCAAGTATTCTCTTGTTTTCCATTTGCCAGATTGTTTTCCTATTGGATTATACTACCACCTAGTGGAACCGAACTGTTCTTAAAAGAGACATCGCCAGTTTTAAAGATACAGTATATATATATAATAACTCCTCTTTTTTTATTGAACTACATGGAACTGCCCAGAGTGGCCTTCTAGCCAAAGGGATGGTATACAAGCTGGACAAATAAACAAATAAAATGCAGGGAAAACTCTAAAAGTGGCTGGATACACTCTTACTTGAAATCTGTTTTGCAAAAAGTTGGATATACCCTTGCTTTCAATAAGAACCAGTAACGCAGAGAGGTGGGAGGAAAGAGCAAATGTACAGCCTCACTTTCAGCTGCTGAAATTACAAAGAAACCATAATGTACAGAAGCAGGAACAAAATATATATCAGGTTGTTCAAGTAAACAGGTTGGAATGCTTTCCTTCAGGGTCACGGCTCTCTCAGATGTATCTTCCAGCAAGGATGAGCAAAGGCCCTTTGAACCAGACGTGGGTGAGGAACTGCTGGATCCTGTAGACTTTGGGCCCCAGAAATCCAGAAGCCCTAAGCTTCGGTGTCCCTGAAGTGCCTGGCTCTGGATCTTCAGCGAGGCAAATGCAGGATGCTCTGGGAACACATCAGAGGAGGCCGGACCCCCTTCCCAGCAGATACAAATGCCACAAGTTGAAGGCAAGAGCCGGGACAAATGTTCCCATGTGAAGTGCTTGGCTGCAGAGAAAGAAGAGGTTTCCTCAGGGGTAAGGGAGGCTCCTTGAGGGTGACCTCTTCCTCTCAGAGGAGAGCTTCAGCACCCCAATGACATAAACCTCAGCTTCGGACTGTGTGTTTTGCTGGAGACAAATGCAAGTGTAGGTGATACTTTTATAGAACACTAAAAACATCAACATAACATAGATGAGTTTTCATAGATCAAGACCGCTACGTCATGCTTCTACCAGTGTGAAGAACTTAAAAGTCCAAAAGCTCTTGCCGATTTCACCAGACATGTCTCTCTTTGCTGGAGACAGTTTTGTCAAGACAAAAGCCCATCTCACAGCCATAAATACTGCACTCCCAAAGCCGACTACACCAGAGCACAGAGTGATGTTCTCTGAAGATGACCATGGCCACAGAGACTGGCGAAACGTCAGGAAGAACAACCTTCAGAACACGGCCAAAGAGCCCGAAAAACCCACAACAACCATTTGCAACTCCGTTCAACGTAACCAGACAGCCCAGGAGGCCAAAGTGAGGATCAGGACATCTGTAGATGTCAATAACATTTATTTTTGGCTTGTGTTCCCTGAAGTATGAGAAGCTGCAGGAAGGTCACATTACTCACATTTGTTTTGAAGAGGAAAGAACATTTGGTGCTTTTTAAATCTATAGAAAAAAGCCATTTTACTGGTGTCAGCAACTTTTGGTGTGACAAGAAACACAATATGGTGAGGAGGAAAAGCTAATGACTGCTTTTAATAGACTATGGCACTGAAAACAGAACAGTACTTTCAAATATCTATTGTATAAAATCACCAGCCCCACAGTCCTGGAAGAATAAAAGTGAAGAACGGAACAGTGTTGGGGGACTGCATGGTAATAGCACATTTCTGTCTGTAGAATTGTTCCGAAATATTTCAAATGGAAAGAAGACTGGCTCAGGGAGGAGAAAGCTTTGAAGATTGCATTGTTAAAATACTGCTTTTTGCATTCAGAAGCTTTTAAAGATCCTGTGTAATAGGTAAGAGATTTGAACTATAATCCATGAATTCCAAAAGGAGCCTGAAGAAAGTTAAAGGTAAAAGGTAAAGGTTCCCCTTGTCATTTTAGTCAGTCGTGTCCGACTCTAGGGGGTGGTGCTCATCCCCATTTCCAAGCCGTAGAGCCAGCGTTTGTCCGAAGACAGTTTCCGTTGTCACGTGGCCAGCGCAGCTATACACGGAATGCTGTTTACCTTCCCACCGAGGTGGTACCTATTTATCTACTCACATTTATATGCTTTCGAACTGCTAGGCTGGCGAGGAGCTGGGACAAAGCGACGGGCGCTCACTCCGTCGCGTGGATTCGATCTTACGACTGCTGGTCTTCTGACCATGCAGCACAGGCTTCTGCGGTTTAGCCCACAGCACCACCACGTCCCTTTTGAAGAAAATTATATCCCGCTAAAAGGCCAGGTTCGGCCCTACGTCCAACATGGGAAATGATAAGAGTCATCTACCTAACAGGGCTGTTACAAGGCCTATCAAGATAATATACTGTTTTGAACATCTTAAAAGTAGGCCATCCAACACTCAAGACGTTTTCCTCTTTAGCTTTCATCAGCCCGAGCATGCAAGACTAATAGAAGAGGATGGAGGTGGTCAGTAAAAATGCCAGGTGACCACATGTGCCACAGCCCTGCCAGTGCTCCAATACCTTCCTAAAAAATAAACACGAACAATAAAAACACAGAGCAAACTTTAATTTAAAATTTTTGTTTAGTCATTTAGTCCTGTCCGACTCTTCGTGACCCCATGGACCAGAGCACGCCAGGCCCTCCTGTCTTCCACTGCCTCCCGGAGTTGGGTCAAATTCATGTTGGTTGCTTCGATGACACTGTCCAACCATCTCATCCTCGGTCGTCCCTTTCTCCTCTTGCCCTCACACTTTCCCAACATCAGAGTCTTTTCCAGGGAGTCTTCTCTTCTCATGAGATGGCCAAAGTATTGGAGCCTCAGCTTCAGGATCTGTCCTTCCAGTGAGCACTCAGGGTTGATTTCCTTCAGAATGGACAGGTTTGTTCTCCTTGCAGTCCAGGGGACTCTCAAGAGCCTCCTCCAGCACCACAATTCAAAAGCATCAATTCTTCGGCAGTCAGGCTTCTTTATAGTCCAGCTCTCACTTCCATATATTACCTCTTGAAAAAAAGAGAGGTTACTTACCTGTAACCGTTGTTCTTCAAGTGGTCATTCTGTGAATTCACACAAAAGGGTTAATCCGGCGCTTGCGTCGGTCCTCTCGGAATATTCTAGAGCTCTGAAAGAAAAAGTAACAACGTAATGCTGCCCCTATTGCGCATGCTCCCACCCGCCCTAGCCTCAGTTCCATTTATTCGTCCCAGGTATAAACCTCTGGACACACTCACAGTGACAGATAGAGGGGAGGCCGGGCGGGATTGTGTGAATTCACAGAATGACCACTTGAAGAACAACGGTTACAGGTAAGTAACCTCTCTTTCTTCATCGTGGTCTTCTGTGAATGCACACAAAAGGGTGATTAGCAAGCTTACTCACCGGACGGTGGGATGTCACTGCAGTAGAGATGTCAGCACGGCTCTCCCAAAAGCTGTCTCCTTCTTGGCCCTGAGATCAAGTCGATAGTGGGTAATGAAAGTCGATGGTGTCGACCATGTGGCTGCTCTACAAATATCCGGGACATCAATGCCACGCAGGAGGGCCGTAGAAGACGCGACAGCTCTAGTAGAGTGAGCACGCAAACTATGAGGAGGAGACCTGTGTTGAAGTTCATAGGCCAAAGAAATAGTGCTGACAATCCATCGAGAGAGAGTAGATCATGCTGCCGGGAAACCCTTCTTTGGGCCAGAATAACAAACAAAAAGCCGAGTAGAAGCTCTAAGGTCCTTAGTCCTGGACACATAAAAAGCCAAGGCCCGTCGCACGTCAAGGGTGTGGAGCATGCGCTCGATGTCAGACGAAGGTTGTGGAAACAAGGTCGGAAGAGAAAGAGGTTGGTTAAGGTGAAAATCAGAAACAACCTTGGGAAGGAAGGAGACGTCAGGATATAGCAACACCTTATCCTTGAAGAACTGCAAATATGGTTGGTCAGAACGGAGGGCTGCTAGTTCACTGACACGTCGTGCAGAGGTAATAGCTACCAAAAAGAGAGTCTTGAGAGTCAATAATTTGGTGTCACAAGTGGCCATTGGTTCAAAGGGAGGACGCGTGAGTGACTGGAGAACTAAATGGAGCGACCATTGTGGGGCTGGTGGTTTCGTAGGGGGTCTCAAATTAGAGAGTCCCCTTAGGAAGGCTTTAACAGTGGGGTGCGAGAAAAAACGTGAAGAAGGCGAGCCGCTTGGTTGGAAAGACATAACAGCAGCGAGATAAACTTTAACTGTAGATAAAGATAATTTGAGATCAAACAAATGTCTCAAGTACAGCAGCAACGTGGAAAGGGAAACAGGGGAAGGTACAAAACCCCTGTCTTTAGTAAACTTGAGAAAACTCTGCCATTTATGAGCATATAAGGAAGTCGTGGATGGCTTCCTGGCTTTGTCTAACACTTCCTTGACCTGTGGAAAATCCTCCACGCGGTCAGATGCAGGGAGTTCACATCTGGATGTAGAATGTTGCCCGCGTCCTGAGTCAAGAGATCTGGTAGATGTGGTAGCTTCCTGAACTCTGAGGACATACTCACTAGAGTGGGGAACCAGGCCTGACGGGGCCAATAGGGAGCTATGAATATGGCGTTCGTCCGTGATTGACGAAGCTTCACCAGCGCCTTCTGGATCAATGGAAGAGGAGGGAAGAGGTACAGCAGCTGCTGGTTCCATCGAAGCATAAAGGCATCGCCTAGAGACCCGGCTCCCAGTCCTGCTCTGGACGCATAACTGGGGCATTTGGCGTTCGTCTGAGATGCAAACACGTCGATTGTGGGAGTGCCCCATAGAAGACACAGTTCCTGAAAAACACGGGGGTTGAGCTCCCACTCGTGTGTCTGGTAAGGGAGGCGGCTGAGACGATCCGCAAGCGCGTTGTCCTCTGTTGGTACATGTATGGCCACCAAAAATACATGGTGGAGACGACACCACTCCCAGAGTAGCACAGTGAGGTACAGTAGTGATTGAGACCGTGTCCCTCCTTGCCTGTTTATATAATACATGGTCGTGGTGTTGTCCGTTATCACCTGAACACCACGACCACGTACCATGGGCAGAAAAGCTCGAAGGGCTTTGATGACAGCTATCATTTCGAGGTGGTTTATGTGTAGGTCCATCTCCTGCGGTGACCACAGCGCATGTATCTCGTGTGAGTTGCAGTGCGCCCCCCAGCCCGACGGGCTGGCATCGGTAGTTATTTGAGCAGTCAGTTTTAGAGGTTTGAATGGCCTGCCTATCTGGAGGTTCCTGGTGCGCGCCCACCATTGGAGCTGGGCTGCAAGTTCCGTGGTCACACGAAGTCGCTTGTTCTGACTGTCCATCATGGGGTTGAATAGCGCAAGGAACCACGATTGCAGAGATCTCAGTTTGAGTCGCGCATGAGACAGGGTAGGGGTCGTGGAGGCCATAAGGCCTAAAAGATGTTGTGCGTGTCTCGCTGTCACCTGCGCTCCTGGGCGAAAAGTCCGTACTGCTCTTTGTATTTTCCGTATTCTCTCCTTGGGTAAGAAGACCCGGGCGGCATTTGAATCGAGACGAGCGCCTATATAGTGGACCACCCTGGATGGAGTGAGGTGGGACTTCTTCAAGTTCACAGTGAGACCTAGTTCCGACAACAAACTCAGAACGAGTCTGGTATCCTTCACGGCTTGATTTCGAGAGGGGGCGA
Source organism: Pogona vitticeps (assembly GCF_051106095.1). Taxonomy (NCBI): domain Eukaryota; kingdom Metazoa; phylum Chordata; class Lepidosauria; order Squamata; family Agamidae; genus Pogona; species Pogona vitticeps. The sequence continues at coordinate 13,263,759 of NC_135795.1, forward strand.
CCAGCAGCCAGTCGTCTATGTAGGGGTAGATGTGGACGCCCCGTAGACGTAGGTAGGCAGCGACTGGGGCCATGACCTTTGTAAATGTCCTGGGAGCTGTTGAGAGCCCGAAAGGTAAGGCCAGGAATTGGTAAATGTTGTTCTGAAACAGAAACCGTAGGTATTTGCGATGGTGTGGATGAATCGTAATGTGAAAATAAGCGTCTTTGAGGTCTATGACGACGAACCAGCTGTTTCTTTTCAACAGAGGCATGATGGACTCCAGTGTAATCATGCGAAAACGACGAGGATGTAGGTAAGTATTTAAAGTCCTGAGGTCCAGAATGGGTCTTATGCCCCCATCTTTTTTGGACACTGCGAAATACCTGGAATAAAACCCGTTTTTTGCGTCTGTTATGGGAACTGGCTCGATGGCATGTTTCTGTAGCAGTGAGACAATCTCGTCCTCTAGAGCAACGTCGAAAGAGGTGTGACATATAAACCCTAGAGGAGGTGACTCGATGAATTCTAGTTGGTAGCCGTGTGCAATGATGTTCAGGACCCAGGCGTCGTTTGTTATAGTGAGCCAGTTGTGTAAAAAGGGAAAAAGTCTTGTAGTGTCTGAACTGGAAGGAGGAAAACTTGGAGAGTCAAAGGTAACGCTTAGATTTCTTGGCAGGAACTTTGAAGGGTCGCCGGCGTTGAGACTGTTGCGACCTGTAGCTCGGCGCAGAAGAGGAGGCCCGCGAGGATCTTTGCTGAGGTAAGTTCCTGTAAGACTTGAATTGTTGGGAGGGTTGCTGATACTGGGCATAAGACTTACGCCACTGAGGTCTGTTGTAACGGGGCTGAGATTGGATAGAATATGATCTAGCTGTCTTTTTAGCCTTGTGGAGGTCTTCCAGATGAGTGTCCGTCTTTTCATTAAAAAGACCAGTAGCATCAAAGGCAAGGTTCTCCACCTTGGTTTTCACGTCATCGAGGATGCTAGCCGCTCTTAACCATGCATGTCGGCGGATTGTAACTGCAGACACGAGGATCCTGGCTGCAGCTTCTGCAGCATGCCTAGTAGAAAGTCGCTGGAACTTAGATACAGTTTGGGCCTCCTCATAAAAATTCAGAAAATTTTGCCTGACGTCCTGGGGGAGAAGTTTAAGCCCAGGTAAAACCTTTAGCCAAAGTTGTTTTTGATAGGCTCCTAATGCAGTTTGATAATTTATAAGTTTAATGAGAAAAGCAGTGAGGGAGTAAACTTTTCTCCCAATAATTTCCAATTTCTTGCCCTCCCTGTTAGTCGGGGTGACATGGGATTTGCCGGTTGGTTTAGTGCAACTGGTTTCAACTACTAATGAATTGGGAACTGGGTGTTTGAGAAGGAATTGTGTATCTGAACCATGCACCCTGTAAAAGTTTTCAGTCCTGCGAGGTAATGGAGGGGCATCGGAAGGACGTGCCCAGTATTCTTTTACTATGTCCATAATTGCAGGGACAAATGTCAAACTGGGAGGTGGCGACCTCTCTTGGTTTATGTCACCGAAGATGAGGTCTTCGGCGGCAGGAGCGGGCTGATCTATTTCCAGCTTCAAGGTCTTGGCCAGACGTGATAACATCTGGGAATAGGAGGAGAAGTCTTCAGAGGGGGAAGACACGTTGGCATCTCCTATGTCCGACCCTACTGTGTCCCCCTCTGGAAGGATGTCCTGATTTGGCTGAGAAGGGTGGTCTGGATCCGAATTAGATGATGGGGCAGAGGATACCTCATCCGGGTCAGAGGAAAAAACGTCCCTTTTCCTCTTTCGATGTGGTTTATCGACGTCGATCCGCGAGGTCGATGTCGAAGGTTGTGGCCCCGTAACAATAGTGGAGGGGTCCAGAGAAGTTACTGGCACAAGCTGTTGAGGTCGACCGTCGACAGGTTGGTCGGTCTCGACACGCAGATGTCGACGCCGACGGTGAGGGGAGGAGTCGGAAGACGAAGCTATGTAAATGTATCTCGTCTTCTTGTGTCTACGGCGTCGGTCGGTCGGTGTCAACGCAGAACTGGTGGAGGAGGAACGGTGTCGACGTCGGCGACGCTTAGCTCCGCGGGAGGACTCCGAGTCCGACGAGGTGGATGAGTGCCTCCGCCGTCGGTGTCTATTCCGACGTCGATGGGGCGCGGAACGCTTCCTCCGAGAGGCATGCCTCTCCCGAGATGACGTCGAAGAAGAGGACGATGTTGACCTGTGCCTCTTCGTACGCGCACGTTTTCCTCGCGGCGATCTCGACCTCGAACGGGAGGTGGAGATGTGCTTCTTCTTGTTAGGGCGTTTACCGCGGGGCGATCTCGACCTCGGAGGAGATGCCGAGGTCGACGGAGCCGGGGACCCCAGCCCTCGAGTCGATGGGCTGTGCGGGACGGAAGTCAAGCCTGTGGTAACACCTACAAGCTGACTCGGGGTCGGTGACACGGTGCCTGTCGGCACAACCGGCTCGACTTGTCGAGGAGGCAGAGGTGTAGCTGTCTCCGACAAGTACGCCCTATCTCTCGACGAGTCCTCAAGTATAGGAGATGGGAGGGACTCGGAGATCGGCGGGAGCTGGGCTGTAACCTCCTTGGTCTTCAGCGGAGGTTTCGCCTTCCCTTGTTTCGCCGCTTTGGTAGAGCAGGCATCCGGCTTCGCCTTATTAGCGGCTTTCTTAGATGCAGGCACTTTAGCCTGTTTCCCCGCACCTTTAGATGGACCCGGCTGAGGGGAGCCACTTGCCTCATGCCTAGGGGTTGCCGAAGGGGAGACCATCTCTGAGTCAGAAGGTCTGGTAGCCGACAGAGTGGACTCCCACAGGTGGTAATTAAGCCGCTGTTGTCTGGCTTTCAACGCTGCCTTGGTGAACGCCTTACAATGTTTGCAAGACGTGGTAAGATGCCTCGCACCAAGGCAGAACAGGCAACGATCGTGCGGGTCCTGGTGAGGGATTTTTCTGGAGCAGAGCACACAACGGTTGAAGGGTCCTGACGGCATAGGCCGTTAGTGCGGGAAGCCAATGGAGGGGAAAAAAGGCGGGAACAGCCGGGACGAGCAAAGCCAGAGGAAAATCCGAAAGCCGAGTCAAGAAAAAAAACAGTCCGCGTCAAGGGGCAATAGAAAGTCACAGTCCGAGAACAGTCCAAGTCCGAAAAACCGAAAAAACTAGCTAGAATCTCAAGATAAACGGAGCTCAAAGAGAGAGGTTCCGAACCGCAAGGCGGATAAATGGAACTGAGGCTAGGGCGGGTGGGAGCATGCGCAATAGGGGCAGCATTACGTTGTTACTTTTTCTTTCAGAGCTCTAGAATATTCCGAGAGGACCGACGCAAGCGCCGGATTAACCCTTTTGTGTGCATTCACAGAAGACCACGATGAAGAACCATAGCTTTGACTATGTGGACCTTTGTCAGCAAGGTGATGTCTCTGCTTTTAAAGATGCTATCTAGGTGTGCCAATGCTTTCCTCCCAAGAAGCAGGTATCTTTTAATTTCATGGCTACTGTGATTATGGAGCCGAAGAAGGTAAAATCTGTCACTGCCTCCATATCTTCCCTTTCTATTTCCCAGGAGGTGATGGGACCAGTGGCCATGATCGTAGATTTTTTTATGTTGAGCTTCAGACCGTTTTTTGCACTCTCCTCTTTCACCCTCATTACAAGGTTCTTTAATTCCTCCTCACTTTTTGCCATCAGAGTGGTATCATCTGCATATCTGAGGTTGTTGATATTTCTTCTGGCAATCTTAATTCTGGCTTGGGATTCATCCAGTCCAGCCTTTCGCATGATGTATTCTGCATACAAGTTAAATAAGCAGGGAGACAATATACAGCCTTGTCGTACTCCTTTCTCAATTTTAACCCAATCAGTTGTTCCATATCCAGTTCTAACTGCTGCTTCCTGTCCCACATATAGATTTCTCAGGAGATGGTCAGGCACTCCCATTTCTTTAAGAACTTGCCATTGTTTGCTGTGGTCCACACAGTCAAAAGCTTCTGTGTAGTCAATGAAGCAAAAGTATATGTTTTTCTGGATGTCTCTCGGTTTCTCCATAATCCAGCGCATGTTAGCAATCTGGTCTCTAGTTCCTCTGCCCCTTCGAAAATCAACTTGTACTTCTGGGGGTTCTCTGTCCACATACTGCTGAAGCCTCCTTGGAGGATTTTGAGCATATCCTTGCTAGCGTGTGAAATGAGTGCAATTGTACGGTAGTTGGAGCATTCTTTGGCACTGCCCTTCTTTGGGATTGGGATGTAGACTGATCTTTTCCAATCCTCTGGCCACTGTTGAGTTTCCCAAACTTGCTGGCATATTTAGTGCAGCACCTTAACAGCGTCATCTTGTTCTTGTTGTCAGCCATGCTTTCTAAGGCCCACTTGACTTCACTCTCCAGGATGTCTGGCTCAAGGTCAGCAACTACATTGTCTGGGTTGTCTGGGACATGCAGATCTTTCTGGCATAATTCCTCTGTGTATTCTTGCCACCTCTTCTTGATGTCTTCTGCTTCTGTGAGGTCCCTACCATTTTTGTCCTTTATCATGTCCATCTTTGCACAAAATGTCCATCTTTGCACAAAACCAGATCTCTGGTTTTTCCCTTTCTATTATTTTCCTCTATTTCTCTGCACTGTTTATTTAAGAAGGCCCTCATCTCTCCTTGCTATTCTTTGGAAGTCAGCTTTCAGTTTTCTGTAACTTTCCCTATCTCCCTTGCATTTTGTTTCCCTTCTTTTCTCTGCTATTTGTAAGAACTCATTGGACAGCCACTTTGCTTTCTTGCATTTTTTTTTCTTTGGGATGGTTTTTGTTGCTGCGTCCTGTACAATGTTACGAGCCTCCATCCATAGTTCTTCAGCCACTCAGTCCATCAAATCTAATTCCTTAAATCTGTTCTTCATTTCCATGGTGTATTCATAAAGGATTTGGTTTAGATTACACCTAACTAGCTCAGTAGTTTTTCCTACTTTGTTTAGTTTAAGCTTGAGTTTTGCTATAAGAAGCTGATGATCAGAGCCACAATAAGCTCCAGGTCTTGTTTTTGCTAACTGTATAGAGCTTCTCCATCTTTGACTACAGAGAATATAATCAATCTGATTACGGTATTGCCCATCTGGTGATGTCCATGTGTAGAATCGCCTCTTTTGTTGGAAAAAAATGTTTGTGATGACCAGCTTGTTCTCTTGACAAAACTCTATTCACCTTTGCCCTGCTTTGTTTTGAACTCCAGGACCAAACTTACCTGTTGTTCCTTTTATCTCTTGACTCCCTACTTTAGCATTCCAGTCCCCTAGAATGAGAAGAACATCTTTCTTTGGTGTCAGTTCTAGAAGGCGTTGTAAGTCTTCATAGAATTGGTCAATTTCAGCTGCTCCAGCGTCGGTGGTTGGTGCATAAACTTGGATTACTGTGATGTTGAAAGGTCTGCCTTGGATTCGTATTTTTGATATTGCATCCCAGTATAGCTTTTCCCACTATTTTGTTGACTATGAGGGCTACTCCATTTCTTCTATGGAATTCTTGCCCAGAATAGTAGATATGATAATTATCTGAATTGAATTCACTCATTCCTGTCCATTTTAGTTCACTGACGCCCAGGATGTCAATGTTTATTCTTGCCATCTCCTGTTTGACCACATCCAGCTTACCAAGGTTCACAGATCTCACATTCCAGATTCCTATGCAGTATTTTTCTTTGCAGCATCAGACTCTCCTTTCATTTCTACGCACGTCTGCAGCTGAGCATCCTTTCAGCTTTGGCCCAATCACTTCATTAGCTCTGGAGCGACTTGTCCTTGTCCTCCGCTCTTCCTCAGTAGAATGTTGGACGCCTTCCAACCTGAGGGGCCCATCTTCCAGCGTCATATCTTTTAACCTTTTGTTTCTGTTCATTGAGTTTTCTTGGCCAAGATACTGGAGTGCCTTGCCAGTTTCTGCTCCAGGTGGATCGCGTTTAGTCAAAACTCTCCACTCTGACCTGTCTGTCTTGGGTGTCCCTGCACGGCATAGCCCATAGCTTCTCTGAATTACTGGAGCCCTTATGCCACGACAAGGCACCAATCCATGAAGGGGAATTTGAAATTTAAATCAATTTAAATTTCAGATTTCACACAATACCATTTCCTTTATTTGACATTAGCTCTTAGTCAGAATTTCCCCTCTCATTTCTGTTTAGGCAAGAATTAAGGAAACAATTTGCAGTTTGTCAAACATTAAATCCACTCATTGGGGTAGGGATCAATTTTGAAGTACGCCGCCACCCCTATATCAGTGACAGTCTTCTTGCAGCTTCAAGGAGCAACACTTTATTCCAAAATCAATACACTACTCCTTGCAGTTTTTCATCTTTACCAGGAATAGGCCTTTTGTAAAGACCATTCCAGAAAAGTACGAGACAACCTGGCTCTAAGATTCCATGATACACACACATACATGCCCAAATGCCTGGGTGCAAAATTCTGAACAAGGTAGCAAACAAATAGAGCAAAATCTCCCTCATGTGGGAACACAGGGTTATCCTTTCAGAACTAAGCCGCAATATTTAAGTCTTTTTAAATTCTGACATGACCACTTCAGGGTGTGATCCTACGGCCAGCATTCAGCCAACTGAATGGCACACAAAGCAGCCTTATCTCACTGGAGAAAGACAATGCCACCCCGACATAGAAGATTCCACAAGTATCAATGCCTTCCTTGCTCACGGAAAAGACATTCCTCAGGATCGGATGATCTGCAGGACAAAACGGCATGCAGTAGGTTCAGGACTTACCAAATGTGTCAAGGATGTCTGTTATCAAGACAAATTTACTTGGATAGAACTGAATCACAGTTGTGTCTGAAAGAAGTTTAGAACACTGGAATGGGGGTGGGGGTGGGGAGACAGAAAAATCATTATGTCAGGGTGTCATTCATTACATAGGATTTTAAAAACTAGCTTGAAAAGTGTATTATTTTCAGCCCAAGTTTGGAAAAGTTACTCTTGCCATACTGCTCTGAGTTATGCAGTTTTTCCTGTTCAGTCTGAATCTGGCCTCCTATAGGTTGAGTCCCATTGTCGCATGTCCTGCACTCTGGGATGATCAAGAACTGATCCTGCCCTCCTCTGTGTGACAGCCTTTGAGTATTTGAAAGGTGCTCTCGGATCTCCCCTCAGTCATCTTATCTCAAGGCTAAACATGCCCAGTCCTTTCAGTCTTTCCTCACAGGGCATGTCAGAGAAGACAATAATGGGACAGATCAGTGGTTCCCAACCTTGGGTAATTCAGGTATTCCTGAACTGAAATTCCCAGAATTCCTTATCACCAGATGTGCTGGCTGGGGGTTTCCTGGGAGTTGCAGATCAACAAACATCTGAGTTAGCCAAGCCTGGGAAACACTGTGCCGGACAAGGAGTTTAATCTAAACATAGCTTCTGATGTTCCTGTTACAGTGAACAAACCCAAGTTCGAATAACTGCTAGTTACATGTACATGAGAGGGAGAGACACATAATGAGTCAAACTGGACTCAAACTTAAGGGACGTGGGTTCAAATCTTTGTTCAGCCATAGAGATCCATGGGGTGGGGGGTGAATGACACTGGTAAAACCATTACTTAAATTTGTCACATACCTTAGAAGACCTATGAGGGTCACCACTAAGTGAGAATCAACTTGACAGGACACAACCCACATATATGTATACCCTGCCTTTCCTGTAGTGAGTTCAAGACAGTGAATGTGATTCTCTTCCTACCCCACCATCCTCATAACAACACTGTGAGGTAGGTCAAGCCAAGAGAGACTGGGTGCTCAAAATCAGTGGCTCCCAACTGTGGGTCCCCAGATGGTCTTGGACTACAACTCCCAGAAATTCTGACCAACACAGCTAGTGGTGAAGGCTTCTGGGAGTTTTCATCCAAAACCATCTGGGGACCCAAGGCTGGGAACCACTTGTTTAAGAGAAAATGGAACCTAGATCTTTTATGTCCTGGTCTGATTCTTTAAACACTACGCCAGATGAGCTGTCAGAATGCCCACCACACTGTCACGTGGGAACTGGCAGCACTGGGTGCCTGCCAGCACTTACATCTGGACAGGGGGCCCAGTGCCAGACCCAAGGATTTTACCTCTTCCGCTGCTGGGCGTTCGTACTGTGACCTCCTTAGTGCACACCTTTATTATAGCAAACAAGTGTGGAAGGGGCGGCAGCCGCCACCTCCGATTGCCTTGCCATCTCCATCAAGTGGCTGTGCAGATGGGGCCCAACTGGAGACATGGAATAAGCATTAGGGGAAGACATGGATTCACTGAAGATCCTGTGGAGAGCTCCTTCAGAGCTGGGAAAGTTACTTTTTGGGTCACAACTCCCAGGTACCGAAGCAAGCACTGAGGAATCCCACTGACCACAAGAGAATTTTCGGAGCTGCCAGTGAAAGAAACATCTCTAAGCTCTGAACCTCCGCCCACCTCAGCAAATTCGGAGGCCAACACTGCCTTCAGGAAACGTATGGCGTTAACTGGATCCTTGCCTTAACTACCTCACAGGATTGCTCTAATTCTAAAATGTGGAGGGCAGTCACCGAACCCTCTCTGAGCTCACTGAAAGATAGATGAAATGGATGTATAACTGAGGCTAAATATATGCACCAAATGCTACAAAACTGACCTGAATAACTATCTTCAAAGCTTTTACTTTTTGATCCGAGGCCCACGCATCTTTCAAAGACTGATTGAGTTCTTCAATCCGATTTGTATAGTCTTGTTGAGTCAAGTTGAGCAGTTCTTTCTGTGACCCCTAGAAAAAAAGACACACAAAAGGGGTACAAAATGGTGAGTCATTTACATAATAAAAACAAAAAGAGGGCTTCTTTTCCAACGCTTCCTCCTCTTCCTTTGGAAGAGGCCTGGAAGGGGCAAAGTTGCCAAGAGTTACCATTATGTAAAAACCCGTCATTGAAATTCATGGAGAGCTGGGTACAACTGGGTCACTTTTCAAGGAATCCGGCCAGAATTCTTCGTGTCAAAGGAGTGCCTGTTTCATCTTGAGTAAATGCGCTCATTTTTTTCTTTTTTTTGCTGCCACAAATTACAAGGATCAATATACTAAAGGCCGTACTTCTTAGGAGTCAGTAGATATGGGGAAGCAGACTAGCACCGGCCCTGTCATTAAGTAAAGTGATGCAATAATCTCTTTCAGTAGATTTTAGTGTTCTTGAAATGGCAGCACATCATTAGGAACTCCGCTAGCATATGTTTGGCTTTGGGAATGGGGAGAGATTTTTATCAGATTATCTCTCCCATGTGCCAAAGCAATTTGGTTGATTTGGGGCATACACTTAAACCAATGGCAGCAAAATGCTTTGGGACACCCCTGAAGCAGACTGTGTGACAAATACAGTGGTGCCTCGCTTAACGATTGCCTTGCTTAACAAGGAAATTGCTTGACGATTAGGTTTTTGCGATCGCAAAAGAGATTGCAAAACAATGGTTTAAATGGGAAAAATCTGCTTCACGATGATCGGTTCCCTGCCTCGGGAACTGATTTTCGCATTACGATGATCTAAAAACAGCTGATCGTTGGGTTTCAAAATGGCCACCAGGTGTACAAAATGGCCCCCCGCTGTTTGCTAGGACGGATTACTCGCTTTACAGGCACTGAAAATGGCTGCCCCTATGGAGGATCTTCGCTGGACGGTGCGTTTTCAGCCCATTGGAACGCATTGAAGGGTTTTCAATGTGTTTCAATGGGCTTTTTAATTTCATTTAACAAGGATTTAGCTCTACAGCGATTTCACTGGAACGGATTATCCTCGTTAAGCGAGGCACCACTGTAACATCTTCCCTTCAGTAGAAATCAAATACGAGTTCACTAAAGGGGGAGTCTCTTTCTATACGGGTTATCACTTAAGAAAAATCACTACAAAACTAAACAGAATGAACAGACTCAGAGGGCTTTTAGGTAATCCTTACTTGAAAAAAAAAGGGAGCAACATACCTAAAATGGAAACAGTCAGACAAAACGAAGTCAAATAAAATATGGTTAAAACGAATATACTAATAAAATTGCTAAGAATTTATCAACCTGGAAATGGTATTCTAATTGGAAATATTTTTAACAAACACTGAAAACTAGGCAGGACCAATCTGGAACTCCTTCCCACAGGAGACCAGGCTGGCCCCATCTTTGTTGTCCTTTTGCAAGCAAACAAAGGACTTTCTCTTCAGGCAGATTTTTCCTTAGTGACTAGCTGTCTAAGAGGGTTTTTTTAATGGATTGTTGTGCCTTGTTGCTTTTTAAATGTGTTTTTAGTACTGATTTTATCTACCATTTCTAATATTTGTTTAATTCTCTTTAATATTTGTATACTTACAGTTTTTAGCTTTTAAACGTTAGCTTTTATGGAAGCTGCCTTGGGTCCTTTTTAAGGAGAAAAGCAATGCAAAAATATTTTATATAAATTAATTAATCCTAACCTAAGAGTATTCCTCAGCGTGGTAGCCCATACGCTGAAAAAGCTGCTCCAGATGATCTTCAAATGGATCTCTGAATCTTGCTGAACCCCAAGGAGCACATCTTTATAAAGCTTTTATCATTCAATCCCTAGCACTGCAGCCAGCCCTCTCATTTTACCTGGAAATGTTTCTTACTGTTGGAATGCTCATAAAAATTCCATCATAAGATTACTAAAAAATTTCCAAATTTGACTATATAAAAAGCGAATATTACAGTTCACTAGACTCTTTTGAGTGCTCACTGGGAGGACAGATCCTGAAGCTGAGGCTCCAATACTTTGGCCATCTGATGAGAAGAGAAGATTCCCTGGAAAAGACGCTGATGTTAGGAAAGTGTGAAGGCAAGAGGAGAAGGGGACGACCAGAGGACAAGATGGCTGGAAAGTGTCATCGAAGCAACCAACACGAATTTGACCGAACTCTGGGAGGCAGTGGAAGATAGGAGGGCCTGGCATGCTCTGATCCATGGGGTCAAAAAGAGTCGGACATGACTTAATGGCTAAACAGCAACAAGGATCTTTACTAACGGCATGACTACACTTGCAATGTTCACTCATAAGAATGATACTCACAAAGTCTTCAATTCTAACAAAATTCTGTTTCTTTTGAATATTGCAACTGTATGTGGCAATGTGTGCATGCATGCATGCATGCATGTACACACACTCAAGTAGAATTCCCGAAAAATAAAGTGTTTGCCCACCTCTTCGAGATCATCCAGCTCCTCCAGCCTTGTCCTCACTTTTTCAGAAACTGCTGATCCAGGAGTTGTTGCTTTTCCTGCAGGCAATGACATCATCCTTATTCTATTCCATAACTTCAAGTTTACAAGAACAAAATCATAGGCAATGTGGGTTGGTATAAATGTTGTTAGAAGGGGAAAGCACTATTCAAATTGCACGTCCCATGTACCAATATTTCTAACTTTAAAAATAGCTTCCAGTGTGTTGTAGAACATATACAGTATACACAAAATTTCAGTTTTCCAGATGTGGGAGTTGGGAGGCTGTAGAAAGAGAGATATGTTGTTTCGGATTCATCCATGGGTCCTGAGCTCATCAAGAAGCACATTAGCTGCCCAGAGTGGCCTGGTTGCCAGATGGTGCGGGGTATAAATCCAAATAATAATAATAATAATAATAATAATAATAATAATAATAATAATAATAATAATAATAATAATAATAATAATAATAATAATAAACAATTTCAATATCCCTGTAGTCAAATCACATAAGAAATATCTCTTTGCATAACAAGAGAGTAAGCTGTCTAGAAAGCTGAGAGATATAGACATCTGGCTGTGGAACCAGAGGTTGGAAGTTCAATTCCCTACTGTATCTTCCCATGAGTAGCACCAACTTATGCAGCCTTAAGCAACCTGCACAGTCCCAGGATGCCGCCAGAAGAAGGAAAAGGTAAACCACTTCTGAGTACAGTGGTGCCCCACATAGCCACAATAATCCGTTCCGCAAAAATCGCCGCAAAGCGATTTTGTCGCTACGCGGAAATAAAAAGCTCATAGGAATGCATTAAAACCCGTTTAATGCGTTCCTATGTGCAAAAAACTCACCTTTAAGCGAAAATCCTCCATACGGCGGCCATTTGCGCTGCCCAGTAAGCGAGGAAACCGCGCAAAAACACAGTGGGCGACCATTTTGGAACCACCAATCAGGTGTTAAAAAACATCGCTATGCAATAATCGTTAAGCGAAACAGTGTACCAATCATCGCAAAGCAATTTTTTCCTATCTAAAACATCGCAATGCGATCGCAAAAACTTAATCGCTATGCAGATTCATAGTTAAACGGGGCACCCGTTAAGCGAGGCACCACTGTATTCCCAACCTGGAAACCCCTGAATAGCATTGCCATATGTCAGAATTGACTTGACAGAACATGATGATTATTATTACTACAGTAGTACCTCGGTTTACGAAATCAATGTGTTCTCCGGGACGTTACGTCAAGCAAAAATTACGTTAACTGAAACACGGATTGCCATAGAAATAGGGGTGGCACTATAAAACTTATGATTGAAACATTGTTTGAAATAACTGTATATATGAAAGTGATCACCAACCTTTTTCAGATCCCATGAACAGATTCTGAAATAAAATAAGACCATTATATAATAACATATCTTTCTAGAATTGTTCCCACACACCTAAAACTCTCCACATATAACCTAAACAATACAGTACATCAGTTACAATTTGTGAAGATTGACAATGCATCAGACAGGTTTTGCGTTGTTGGGTTTTTTTGAGAATCACAGAACTCTTTCACCAGTAAGATATTAAATCATTTTTAGACACTAAAGCATGTTGTTTAGCATCCATTTCAAGAATAGGAAAAATGAGCACATGAAAGATGCAACAGAAAATTATGGTTTTACTGTACTATCAGCACTAGAGCTTGCACACAAAACACAAAAAAGGGGGCAAGGGAGACATGTGCAGATCCAAAACATGTTACACCCAGCTTATCAGATCTGAACTAGCCTGCCATAAATGCTAGCTGGTCACAATCAAAGGACTCCCTTTCTGACTGCATTTTGATTGCTTTCAGATACCCTAACATGGCTTTCTGTTTTTGACTTATTAGAACTGGAGGTCACTTCATTTAGGACTGTGTCTGGATGCAGACAAATTTCAAATTCTGAACTGACTTAGCCTGATTTGGGTTTATTTTTTCTGTATGATTCGCCTAAGCACCGTAACAATAAACTGACTGACTGGACTAATTGTTATGAGGTTAGGATTGAAACAGATTTGGCAAAGTCCAGTGCTGAGGCAAAGTGAAGTGACTTTACAAATTGATCATGAAGGGGAAGACAAATCAATTCAGATGGAAAACAAGCTGCTCCAGCCTATTAAGGTCTTTTTTTTCTTCCTTTTTAAGCAAACCTAACACCTAGTAAGCAAGGCCCTGAAGCTAACTGTCTGAAATTTGGCAGGTTTAAACCCCGTTGCCATATTTCATATAAATCAGTTCAGTGGTGCCTCGCTTGACGATGTTAATCCATTTCAGCGAAATAACTGTAGAACGAAATCGTCATCAAGTGAGGGAAAAAAACCCACTGAAACGCACTAAAAACCAGTTAATGCGTTCCAATGGGCTAAATACCTAATCGTCCAGCGAAGATCCTCCATAGGGCAGCCATTTTCCAGTGCCTGTACAGCAAAAATTAAGTCCTGAAAATAGCGGGGAGCAATTTTGCACAGTGAGTGGCCATTTTGAAACCTGACGATCAGCTGTTTTCTGATCGTTGTAAAGAGAAAAATCAGTTCCCAAAGCAGGGAACCGATCATCGTAAAGCAAATTTTCCCCATTAAAACATCATTTTGCGATTGAAAAAACCTCATCGTCAAGCGGATTTGTCGTTTAACGAGGTAACTGTTAAGCGGGGCACCACTGTATATAACAAGGAACATTTTGGTTTTTCAGTACAGGTCAAGTCATCATCACACAAATCAGACCAAACCAGGATACACTCCAAAGCCCGAAATTGACCTCTAGACAGAATTGGGAGACCCATGCCCAGCCCCAGTTTAGACTTTGTAGTGCAAGACACTATTGCTTTATTTTTGTAACCACAGATGCTCGCTTCAGAGTACTGCTGAGAATAAAAACTGTCTCTGAATAGAACTGCTGCAGATCATCTGTGAGAGAGGGTTAGAGAGCTTAAGTCTTACATCGGGGTTTACTACATATGAGCAACTGATTGGCTGGTGCCCTGATCTAATAGGGCCCTTTGTATGTTCTTGACATGCAGAACATTTCACGAAGATGCAATAATGTTCTCCAAACTAGTGGTTCTCAAGCTCTGGCTCGCCAGATATATTAATTTCAAATCCTAGAAGCCCCTTTCAGTGGGGTTAATGGTGTGTGCTCTTTCTGGCTTTTTTTTTATTCCAACTCCCAAAATTCGCTAAGAACTCCCTAGGCAGAAGTCTGCGGCTTTCATCTGAGAAACACATACTGACAGACACAAGGCTTGGCCCCACTGATCCTACTAGATTCCTTTCAGTCGGAGTGGAAGAAGCATATAACAAAAGAGATATCGAAAATTAGCTTTTCTCCCAGTATACTTATAGCAATGGGTCTTACAGATGCCATTAAAGCAGTGAAGTTAAGGGTATGGGACATTGAACTACATGACTATGTTGGCCAGTTAGGGAAATATACTGTAACTTCCTTAAGAAATCTGGTTTTATCACCTCCTCGTATTTAGCCAGCATTATGTCATCTAAAGCCATAAAGGCTTTTACACTAGCTAGGCTTAATGTACTACCTTCTAAGCTCCTGGAGGGAAGATTTCGAGGTTTGCCTGCACCAGATTGTCTCTGCCCTTGTAATAGTAATAAAGTTGAATCAGTTGATCATGTTCTTCTTTTCTGTACTTGTTATCGGGATCTTCGCATGGAGCTTTTATCACCTATTATCTGTAAATCTCCCGGGAGATCAGAGGAGGATTATGTGCAGTGGCTACTCTCTGACAATACCCCTTATATTACGAGACAAGTGGCCAAATTCTGTGCTGCAGCAATGGTTATTCGTACACAGATATTTGGGTAGGTGATTTTAGATGAACAATATAATGTTTATAACATAACACTGCCTGAGGTTTTACCAATATTAAGGATATATTATGTTATTAATTGGAAAGAAGGGGCTGTTTTATCATGTTTTAATGGAATGTTATTACCCTGCCCGACTTAACTAAACAATAATTATATGTATCTATTTTATATTGATTTGGTTTTACTGGTCTTTGACTGTAAAAAGGTATACTACTACTACTACCACTACTACAACTACTACTACTGACAGACACCTACATTTCATGCACCTGGAAGAAAGGCCTGAGGCTGCACGGCCTTCTCTAGCCTTGCTTCCTGTTTCACTTTTTTTTTAAGGAAATCGTCACAGTGCTTCCTGGGAGTTGTAGTCTTGCTGCCCATTAGGTTCCAGAGAGGCTTTATCCCAAAGAACTAAGACTCCTAGGAAGCACCAAAGCAGATTTCTGCCTAGGAATGCTTGAAGGATTCTGGGAGTCAGCGTAGAAAAAAAGGGGAGGTGCATCCGAGTGGCTAATAGCCAGTGATGATAGGAGACAAAAACTAAAACATATGGAAGTCCAAACATTAAGAAAAAGAAAACATCCTGCTAAAAACCTGAATGTTACAGATGTTTAGTATGCTGAATACAATACAGTAGCCATTTGTATCAAATATACAGTGGTGCCCTGCATAACGAGCGATTCGTTTAACGATGAATCCGCATAGCGATGAGGTTTTTGTGATCGAAAAAGCGATCACGTAACAATGTTTTCAATGGGAAAACATCGCTTTGCGATGATCGGTAAGCGTTTCGCTTACCGATCATCGCATAACGATGTTTTAAAAACAGCTGATCGGCGGTTCCAAAATGGCCACCGGAAAAAATGGCCACCCGCAGTGTTTTCACGCCCTTTCCTCGCATACCAGGCAGCGAAAATGGCAGCCGCATGGAGGATTTCCACAGAACGGTGAGTTTTTTGCCCATAGGAACGCACTGAAGGGGTTTCAATGCGTTCCTATGGGCTTATTTGCCCCGCATAACGATGAATCTATATAGCGACAATTTTTTTGGAACGGATTATTGTCGCTATGCAGGCACCACTGTACTTTTTTTATGCAGCAGTTGGATTTGTCTCTTTTCCTTCAATCCATCTTTTTTTAAATGCAATGCTCACTTACAATGGAGAGCTTTTCATTTGTAGTGTACCGAGCAAGGATTTCACCTCGTTTGCTTGACCAAGGTTCAAAGTCACTTCCTACAGTTAAATTCTCATCTTTGTCACGTTTCTTCCTGGCACTTTCCTACAGAAAAAGAAAGAATGCATCACACTCTCAAATAAATGAAAAGATTATCATCTGATATGTTGTGAAGAAATAAAGTAGCTTTTTAAGAAACTTATCTGATATGTTCCCCAAAGAAAAAAAGAACATTCTTTGGTTTAAGGAATTTTTTTTAACCCAAAAGTAAGGAATTTAACACCACAGATCAACCCCACCATTACTCAAAATACAGACACACTGATTACTATTCTTGTACTTTAACTTCCATCCTAAGTAAACACAAGGGGTGAGTTCTATTCTGACTTTTTAAAGAGTGGGGAACCATCTGCACATCTAGGATTAAGCCCATCAAACACAATTAATTTTCCTTTCCTTATATAATGAGTAGCTGTACAGGGAGAGGCTACACAACCATGGACAGGACCAAACTGCGTATCTTCTCTTCATAGATGTGAACATCATCTACTATAATCAGACATTAGGCTATGTCTAATTTCAGTTCTTCCACATCCCTATTGCTATAGATCAGTGGTTCTTAACCTTTGTTACTCGGATGTTTTTGAACTGCAACTCCCAGAAACCCCAGCCAGCACAGTTGGTGGTGAAGGCTTCTGGGAGTTGCAGTCCAAAACTCCTGAGTAACCCAAGGTTAAGAACCAGTGCTATAGATCAGTGCTTCCTAATCTTGGGTGCCTAGATGTTCTTGGACTACAACTCCCAGAAATCCTAGCCAGCACAGCTAGTGGCGAGGTTTTGGTCTAAGAACATCTAAAGACCCAAGGTTGGGAACCAGTGGAATTACCCTGTTTTCCACTAAAATAAGACCTAACCTGAAAATAAGCCCTAGTATGGTTTTTCAGGATGCTCGTAATATAAGCCCTACCCCATAAGTAAGCCCAAGTTAAGTGAAACCCGGCCTTCACTATTATGCAGCATTGTGCAGCAACCAGAAGATGATGACATGACTGTACTTTAATAAATGTAGATTGTTGTACATAAAAAAAAATAAAACATCCCCTGAATATAAGCCCTAATGCATTTTTGGAGCAAAAATTAATATAAGACCCTGTCTTATTTTCGAGGAAACACAGTATACTGTAGGGGTGACATTAAGGTACAAAAAGCAAATATTTATGTGCCTAGCCTGACCTGCAGTCTGAATCTCGTTGCTTGTGGAGGTGGGTTGCACCTTCAACCATAACTTCTTGCTTATGTCCAAGAGTTGCCCCCTTTTTATGGAACTCTCTCATTTTTTAAAAAGCAGGCATAGACATCAGAAGAATTCCTGTCTTTAATGAACAATTTAAGAGGAAGAAACGTCATCAGACTTACCAAATTTCCCAAGGAGATGGATCTCTTGGGAAACCACATTTGCTCACAAAGAAAAGGGAGTTTCCATTTTAGCTTCTCACTTAAAGAGAAACTTCTTTAGACAACGAGACAGTGTTCCCATTGTAACAAGAAGCCTACCATGGTCGTGGTCAGCAGTGGATCTGCCGTGGCAGCAAACAATGACAAGGGATCTGTGCCATCCAACACGCTGCTCAGAGGATCCACCATTGAACTGGAGGAGGAGGAAGATGTAGAAGAAGTGCTTCCTTTGCGTGCCAGTTTCTTTGTTTTAGATTCTGTAACCTGAGGAATACAGAACAACTATGAAAAGGACTTGAAAGGATATGAGAAACATGAAAAGAGTAAGGTCTAGCACTCTTAACAAGCATCCTCCACCAGGCTTTGCCTGCCCCCAACTGCTATCGAATAGCTGTTCCATCAGAATGCAAAAGGAGGAAGGAGAAGGGGGGAAAAGCCACCATCCACCCTCCTGAGAACCACATGGATAACAATTTATTCACAGGCCTTAGGAATGTTACTTTTTTTGAAAACCAAAGATAGACAGGCAGAATTCACTATGAACTAAGTTTCCCCTACTTGAACAGAAATAGGTGAGTATTCATAATATCACCAATATAGCTCACAATGAAACAAGTCACTGAGGTCTTGCAAAATTTTGTTGTTTTCTGTTTTCTTTTTCTTTCTTTTAAAGACAAAAGGTTTAATTTTTTTTTACTTTTTTGCCAACAATCTGAATAAGATAAGGCAGTAAATCAGTTTAATTCACACGGCAGAATTAGCAAACTGAAAAGTCAACAAAGAGTATAGAGTATGGGACGGGAATGTGGTTCAACTTTCTATAAAAGTCTCTTTAAAGAGCCAGGTCTCCAGCAGACACCAAAAAGCATATGTAATAATGTAGGGAAGGAATTCCAGAGAAAAGATGTCACAAAGAAGTCACCATGCATCTTTATTACAAGAGTGGGAAACCTTTGGGCCTCCAAATGCTTTGGACACTTGTTATTCCTTTCCTACAGAACGATAGACATCACCATGGCTATTCTGACCCTGGATGCAGGACCCCCCAAATAGTGATACAGTGGTGCCTCGCATTGCGACATTAATTCGTTCCTCAAAAATCACTGCAGAACGAAAACGTCGCAATGCGATATTAAAAAGCCCATAGAAACGCATTGAAACCCCTTCAATGTGTTCCTATGGGCTTAAAACTCACCGTTCAGCGAAGATCCTCCACAGCACGGCCATTTTCGGTGCCTCTTAAGCGAGGAATCCGCCCCAGAAAACAGCGTGTGACCATTTTGTTTACCCAGTGGCCATTTTGAAACCGCCAATCAGCTGTTAAAAAATCGTCGCTTTGCGATGATCGGTGCCCGAAGCAAAGGGAAATTCCCCCATATGTAGATTGTTGTACATTAAAAAAAACATTCCATGAATATAATCCTCACCGCGAAAAGTTCATCGCAAAGCAATTTCGTCGTAAAACAGAGCGATCGCTATGCGAGGCACCACTGTACTGTATCAAATCATTCTCCCAGGTTTTCCACCAATAAACTGTCCTTTCTGCAATTATTTTAGACTCCAATCCCATAATCCCTCGTCACAAAGAAATGTTAGGAGAGACTTCTAAGGGCTACAACCCAAAGTATTTGAAAGGCAATAGGTTCCTCGCTTGTGTTCTATCAGATAGTCCTAAAAAAATATATTCTCTTATTGTGACTTTCTGGATTGACACTACACGTGGATTAACACAGTGATGTATGATTTCAAAGCAAGTGCCAAGAAAGCCTACTGTAATGGGTTTGAGTGGATGGTAGTCTCCAAATTCCACAGCCACAGGTTCCAGTCTGCATGATTCAAATTCACGTGCATAGTTTCTTGATCTTGCGTGCCTGAAAGAGAAGTTAAAAAAACTCACATACATGTTTTTGCAATCACATGTTAAGTTAGGAAAATAAAAGTCACAAGAAAAATACGGCCGCACCTAGGAAAAAGAAACCAAAGAGACAGTTACAAGATAGGGGAAACCTGGCTCAGCAATACTACTAGCAGAAGGATCTTGGAGTCATGGTAGTTCACCAGCCAAATATGAGCCAACAGTGTGATGTGGCTACAAAAAAGGCAAATGCTATTTTAGGCTGCATCAACAGAAGTATAGTCTCCAAATCCCAGGAGGTACTAGTTCTCCTCTATTTAACATTGGTTAAGCCTCACCTTGAGTACTATGTCCAGTCCTGGACAACGCACTTCAAGAAGGATGTTGACAAATTGGAACAAGTTCAGAGGAGGGCAACAAGTATGATCAGGGGGCGGAAACCAAGCCTTATGATGAAAGGTTGAAAGAACTGGGCATGTTTAGCTTTGAGAAAAGAAGACTGAGGGATAATATGACAGCACTTTTCAAATATTTGAAAAGCTGTTATACAGAGAGATGGGATCTGTTCTCAATCATCCCAGAGTGCAGGACATGCAACAATGGGCATTACAGGAAGCCAGATTTCAGATGAATATCAGGAAAAATCTTCCTAACTGTTAGAGCAGCACGGCAGTGGAACCAATTGCTACAAGAAGTGTTGAGTGTTCCAACACTGGAGACATTGAGGAGAAATTTAGACAACCACCTGGCAAATACCCTTTGATTTGCATTTCTGCACTGAGCAGGGGATTGTACTTGCTGATCTTATAGGCCCCTTCCAACTTCATCACTCTATGATTCTCTCAAATTCTCTGTATGGAATTAGATCACAGAATAAGATTTTTTTCATTGATTGAAAATAAAATAGCAACAGAGGAACCAGTCTGGCATGGGATGGCTGGCTGAGCCAGAGGAAGCATGTCACTGCTTCCTTGTTGTTACACCTATATTGGAGGAGCACTGGGGGGCAAAAAAGACGCCCTACTGGTCCAGCAGGTAGACAGAAAGGGATCAAACGTCTGCAGGATACCCATAAGTGCTTCATGTTATGCCATTCCCCCAACAGACCATGTTGGAGCAATCCAGCAGTCCATAAGCTGCAGCATTCTGCCCTTGGAACATAGCAAGATGATCCATCCCTTGTTAAGACGCAAAGTGTCGTCTTTTTCGAAAACAGTTCTCGACAGTTATCTTTACTCTCTCCTCTCATCAACAGATCAAACCCTACCCTGCCCACCAGCCAAAAAGAGTATAGATTTTACATACTGCTAGCCTGATCAATGGGGTGTAACGAAAAAGCCAACGGGCAGAACAGAGGGAAAATAGCTACCGGATCAAGTCTTGCAAATCAGAACTCTTGTTGCAGGAACAGCATTTATTTTGAAAAGAAACGAAGGAAAAAGGAATTTGAGGACTTGACTAGTACTTTGGAGGCCAAGGGACTCAGACACCCTCGCTGTACTTTCCCTAAAACATGTTGGCACCTTTCTCTTTAAAATCCAGTGAACAAAGACTTAAATGGGGTGACTGAAAGGGAAGGCTTTACATTGTAAATGCAGCAGAAAGGGAATCCAGAAAAAGCACACATATGCCTGTCGCTCCAGGTTTCCTAATCTCCCATCTCCTGCCTTCGTCCTGCATAAATATTCAGTTGAATGTACTTTTCTCAATGCACTTCAACACTGCCCATTGCTCTACTTAAAGACCCCTGAGCTAATTAGCATTTGCAAGCATTCTCAACAATTAAAAGCAAAAGGATGGGGGGGGGGAACGCTCTCTCCATCTTTCTTACAGAAAAAAGTATTTTCACCAGACTTCAGAAGATTCAAAGGCAACAAGACAAAGATTTGCACAAAATGCAGTCTCTATTGCCAACACAACCTAGCAAAGTTTGCATTTCTAGACATACATCCCTTTAAATCTGGATCTTGAAAAATAATTTGGTGTCTGTTTGGAATAGAAAAATGTTCCATTCCATCTATAAGTACATATCAAGTGGGTTTCGTCAAGACATCAAGCACCACTCTGAGCAAAACTGGCTGGCTATGTTCACTAGCTGACTTTTCATAGGATCAAATGAAGGCATGGATGTTAAGGGCGCCCGGGATATTTTGCTGCCTAGGGCAAAGAACAAGGCAATATGTTCTTTCTCTTCCATGTACAAAAGCCAAGATGACTGGCAATTGGACCTTTCTACAACATGGGCAAAGGTACAGCATTCCCCACCAGATGTGAAGGCAGCAGTCCAATTAAGGGGGCACAGGGCAGAAGTCTTAGCACACCGTTTTCTCCTCCAGTAGTTTATTGTTGTCACACACACACACACTGATGCCTGAAGCAGAGATTAAGATTTCCTGGGTGGACAAATATATAGGACAATATTTGAGAAGTTTCATTCAGTAGATTCACATAAGAGCAGATTCAAAATAGGCTTTCCACTACCAAAACACTCACTTTTTAAACAAGGCTGCTGGTATAGCATGGGACAAAAAAACTGAATTATGAGCCTATCAGTTTATGAGTCTATCAGAATTTGAGGTAAACTAGTTAAAAAAGGGACGTGGTGGCTCTGTGGGTTAAACCACAGAAGCCTCTGTGCTGCAAGGTCAGAAGAACAGCAGTCATAAGATTGAATCCACACGATGGAGTGAGCTCCCATTGATTGTCCCAGCTCCTGCCAACCTAGAAGTTTGAAAGCATGCAAATGTGAGTAGATAAATAGGTATCACCTCAGTGGGAAGGTAACGCCATTCTATGTCTAGTTGCGCTGGCCACGTGACCACGGAAACAGTCTACGGACAAATGCTGACTCTATGGCTTGGAAACAGGGATGAGCACCGCTCCCTAGAGTCAGACACAACTGGACTAAATGTCAAGGGGAACCTTTACCTTTTTTAATTACAAATAACAAGGTGCTTATAATCCATTACTTTAAGAAATAACTAAGACAGAATTAATTCCAAAATCCATATAGTAATGGAAATAGGCAGAAAAATCAGTGCTTAAGGCTTGACACACATTGCAATAGTCAATTAACAAAAGACAACTCCACCACCCTTTCCAGTGTAATGGCAAGCTTTTATTACTTGTGAAGTTACACTGGGTATGCAACCACTGTACTTAGAGATGCTTGGTGCCGTAGACCAGAAGCCTTTAGCATTTTGATAGTCTTTTTTTTAATAAGTTACTTAAATATAACAATTTGACTACTTCTGAATAACAAACAAGCATTTTTCCAAGAAGTAGCTGTTTGCCTGTTTCAACATAAAAAACACCATTAATCTGGAATTATAACGATAATTTACAACTTTTGGGGGTCCTTGGGAGCAAAATTGTAACTACAGTCGTGCCCCGCTTTGCAATTACCCCGCATTACGACGAATCCGCTTCACGACATTTTTGCAATAGCAAAACGATGGTCTAAATAGGGTTTTTTCGCTTTGCAATGATCGGTTCCCTGTTTCGGGAACCGATTCTTCGCAAAACGATGTTTTTTTAACACCTTATTAGCGGTTTCAAAATGGCCACCAGGTAATTAAAATGGCTCCCCGCTGTGTTTAGGGATGGATTCCTCGCTATACAGGCACCGAAAATGGCCACCGTATGGAGGATCTTCGCTGGACGGTGAGTTTTAGCCAATTGGAACGCATTGAACGGTTTTCAATGCATTTCAATAGGCTTTTTATTTTCCATTTACGTTTTCGCTTAACAGCAATTTTCCTGGAACGGATTATCGCCATTAAGCGAGGCACCACTGTACAGTAGTTGCTTTTTAAAAGCAAACTTCCAAAATGTGCTATCAAATCCTTCTTAATTCAAATCCTTTTTCTGCCATATACTTCTGCTGCTCTTCTCTCATCTTCAGGATATGTACCAGACTCCTGAACTCCTCATAACAGAGGTCCTTAAATGGGAGTTACAGTCCAACAACTCCTGGAAAGCTATATGTTCCCACCCTTTCTGTAGAATTAATGAATGTATGTGAATTCATTAATGAATTGTGTTATTATTAAAACATGGTCACTTTCATTCTCTTCTAGTGGATTGCAAAGTAAGAATACAGGCCAGAATCATTTTGCTGATTTTCACATGTGTAAGGGAATTTATGTAAGTCTCTGCAGAAAATTCTTGCCCATTGATAAGGCTGCCTGTTATCCTGAGCTTGTGCCAATATTGATGTAATTTTCCTTATTCAAGCCTAGATTGGCCATAGGATTCCAGCCATTATATAAAAAACAAAATGGGGATTTGTCTATTTGGATCTCTGTGTACTTCCCGAACAAATTGCTGAGAGACAAAACAACATATTTAACTATAAAACAGAGACTTAGAAATGTTTGCTCTCTAAGGTCTTCTTTTGAGCCTTTATGATAACTAAGATGATGTACAGCATTTTATAGAGGGTTTTTTTAATGGTGGTGATAACGTTCATACAGAACCTTCAAACGTTTGTTTTCAAACACGTCATGCGCATGACCGAGTTGTAATCTCTACAACAATGCTGCGATGCAAGGAACATAAGGCCCTACAGATGTTTTCAGACTGTAGCTCTCAGGAGTCCTTACAATGTGTAACAAGGAGAGTTGAAGAAAGCATATTTTTTATGAAATATGGGGCAAATTTTTGAAATATGTGCTAATAAGGGGGAAAGAGAAAGCTCCAAATCAAGAATCTATGCAGTTTTGGAGAAGGAAAAGGAGGAGAAGGAGAAGGAGACGGAGACGGAGAAGGAGAAGGAGGAGGAGGAGGAGAAGGAGAAGGAGAAGACGAAGAAGAAGAAGGCAAGAGGTCCAGTACATGGCGGTGGGGAACACAGTTATTGTATTTGAGTTTATATGTTTTATGTATATGTTTTTGTTATAGTTATAGAAAATAAAAAATATTTAAAAAATGTGTAACAACTTCCTATGGAAGGCCTTATATGCTCCCTCTCTGGTCAGTAATTTTTATATGTAACTTAATTGATTTAATGCTTTCTACTTAAAAAGGACTCAAGGCAACTTACATTAGTAAAAAGAGGTGGGTGATGCTGGGCAAAAAATAGTGCCAAAATAATGCCAGCTGTCTAGCATGAGCAGAGAGCCGGGTGTGATGGACAGAATGAAAGAGCAGGACTCAGGAGATGTGGCTTCAAATCCCCGCTCAGCTATGGGAACTCCCTTGGGAGAAAAAGCAATGGAAAAGCCACTCCCTGGATATCTTACATACCCTGAAAACCCTATTAATGTTGCCACAAGCTAAATGAAACCTAATTTAACATAACAGAACAGTACGAGAATAAAATCCAGTTTGCAATTTTCTGAATTTCTATAGCATTACATTATTTTATAGCAGCTCTATCTTACTCGTTTCAATATTCTGCTTTCCTTCTGCGTAAATATTCACTTGACTGTGCTTTTCTCAATGCACTTCAACACTGCTGTTGCGAAAGACCTCTGAGCTAATTAGCATTTGTGTAAGTGTATAGCTGAAACTATACTGGACTAAATGTCAAGGGCAACCTTTACCTATAGCTGAAAGATGGAAGCAAGACTCATTTCCTAATGCAAATCAATAGTGACACCAACTGGATAAATTTTAAATTGCTTTTCTCCATCTCTGGCAAAAGCAGACTTTGCTTCAGAGAAACCCATCCACCAGTTTGAGGACTACACAGTGCCCAGGTTAGAACACTTTTGACAGGGTTTTAGTCTAACATTTAGCCTGAGGTCCTAGGCTTTTCTAGATAGTGGATGGTTATGTATTGGTTGAACATGGAAGAATTTTCAAGCAAGTGAAGAGCCAATGTCAGAACCAGCAGAGCTCTGACACAGAACTACCCCATAAATGAGAATTAATATTTGCTATTTTCGAAGCTCTTTTCTGCCATTCCTTTCTATACCCACATCAACCCACAACCCATAGTACTTCAAATGCGTAACAATACACACAATGTATTCTCGAAGGCTTTCACGGCCAGGATCTGATTTCTACTACACAAGATTTCTTCAACAAGACTTGCAATGTTGTGAAATAAAGGAAATTTACTGAAAAGCCGAAACTGCAGTGCATAACAGGAGGGGGCAACACAAAGGCCATCAGACGTGCATGAGATTCAGCTCCCATTAATCCTCCCCATTAACTACATTGACTTGGGCCGATAAGAGATGTAGTCCCAACATTCAAAGTCTGCACGTATACACAGAAAAACAAAACAACCTAGGAAACTACTTTGTGCCCAGTTAAATTAAGTTCATACAGGACCATATGGTCTATTTTAACTGGCAGGGGTCCTCCAGTCTAGAAAGAGACCTCTCCCATCACCTGCTACCTGAGAGTTAGGCTAAGACATTAGTTAAGAACATGATTTCTTTCTCTTTCCCTCTCCTTTGTTGTTGTTGTTGTTGTGGTGGTGGTGGTGGTGGTGGTGGTGGTGTGTGTGTGTGTGTGTGTGTGTGTGTGTGTGTGTTTATAACCACAACTCCTAGTCCCTAGGCAGCACAGAGGTTCTGAGATCTGTGGTTTTTAAAAATTGCTATTTCTATACTGAGAGATGGCAGCTGGTTTACAGCCAAGTGGGGACCGGAACACGGGTCCTCCTCACCATTAGTCCAATATGCTAATCATGGCACTACACTGGCTCGTTATCCACCTGTTATCACACACAATGTCAAATGCATAAATATACAAGCATCCTTGCCAGGGAAGACACACTTCATTCATATGAGGAGAAAAACAATCAAGAAGAGATTTCATGGCCTTCTTCAAATATGACTGGATAGTCATCTGTCAGGGGCCATGTAGCAATAGATTTCCTGAATCAGATGTGAGCTGGATCTGGCAATCTTTGAGGTACCTTTCAGCTGCAAAATAAAAACCACTTACTGCAACACACTCCCTAGTTGTTTCATGCCCATCTCTTAGCCATTTTTAGTTTCTTATTCTCTAAATCTGGGCTTGGCAGTTCTGGATCAGCTTGGTGATTCATAGTAGACCAGAAAGGATTTCTCACAACCAACTGTTCAAAAATAGCTGCAACGGAAGGACTCCCATCCCAATTTCTACTGCTGAAATGAAGAAAATTTGGGGTATCTAAGAGTGGATTTTCACATCAATGATCTGTGAGCTCTATTTAGTTCTGGAACTTAAAACAACTTTATGGAATTCTCTCAACCATATATATGATATACAGAGTTACAGATTTCAAATGATCACAATAAAACTACATCATTAATCTTTCGAGACATTATGAGACTCTGTTGTCAGAATAACACTGCGACTCCTTTGGGAATTCATTCTTTGGATGTCATCCATGAGAAGACCAGTGGCATCAAAAACAAAGCACATCTGGTAAGCTTTTGGTCTGCTCACCCCTAAACACAGCCCACGTCCTTCAGTCCCCACCAACATGTCATAACTCCTGGAAGAAACACACCTGTTGGATTTCTACCTGTGTTACCTGTGTTAGGCATCACTCATTCCTTCAGACTGTAGGTGCATTCGACCTTACGACGGCTGGTCTTCCGACCTTGCAGCACAGAGGCTTCTGCAGTTTAACCCACAGCACCACCACGTTTAGGCTGTATATAACCCTGGTTGAGGGGCCTAACACTGAGAGAGGTCCAGAAAGAAAGAACAAGAAACCAGGCCTTCTCGGCAGTGGCCCCTCGACTATGGAACACCCTTCCAACAGAGATCCGCCTGGCTCCCTCGCTGGGTGTTTTTAAGAGCCATTTAAAGACTTGGCTCTTTAGGCAGGCCTTCCCTCCTGTCAATTCTTGAAATCTGTATTTTTGCTTTCTATTATTCCCATTTTGAATATTCCATCTTATTGATTCAGTTATTTAATGTTTGATGTCTTTATATTTTTTTATGATATTTTGATACAGTATTTGTAAGCCACCCCAAGCAGACACTGTCTGGGGGGGGGGGGCGTGAGGTGGAAATCTAATGAATAAATAAATAAATAAATAAATAATAATTTCCAGTTAATGTGTTGCAGCCAAAAACAGCCACAGAGACCTGTGGCACCTTAAAAATATGAAGCACAAAAGCAGAGGCACAAAGTGCTATCCACACACGTGCAAACACACACAGACCAAGAGGGTGAGCTTGCAGAATCGCGACGGTGGACGAGAGGGGCAACGACATTATCAACATTCACCCAATGTGTTGCACCTTGTTGCTTTCCGTGCAAGAGATTATCCATCCTAGCCTCCCGTTTGGAAACAAAAAAGAACCACCCTCAGGAACGACATTCCCATAAGGCGAACAACTGTCTCCGTACCACAGACCCGCGGTGACCATTTTAAAAACCCAGGAAAAGACCAAGCCCGTCCGCCCCACCGAGAGGAGACACCGGACCCTCCTCTGAAAAGCAACGTTTCCGACGACTACTCTGTGAGGGGAAGTTATTACAGGCGGGAAACTCCTTGGGGACGACCCGTTCCGTCCCTGGCCAAGCATCGCCCCCCCTCTCCCGACCCCTTTTCTCTACGTCTCCACAGCTACCCCCCGCAACCCCTTACCAAGGAAAAGAAGCCATCTTGTTCCCTTCACGTGACTCCTCCACCCCGTTCCTTACTCTCCGCCTCACGCGGTAGCCGAAGCGGCCATGATTGAGAAGGGCAGGCGGCCGGGCGTTTGCCCGCTTCCTTTCCTTACAGGCGTCCTTCACTGAATTAGCCACAGATTTGTTTTAAACTTAAAGACACCCAAGCATTTTCAAAGTTAAAATAACATAAAAAATACTAGGCCAAGAAGGCATCTATCCTTTTTTTAAAAGGGGGGAAGGGACAATTGTTCCCACCCATAAAACAGGGCTTCTTCCCCCATGAAGGGAAAAAAAGACAAGCAAGCCCTGACAGATTTCAGATAAACATAAAGCAAAATAAAATTATGTTTTTAAATCAAATAAAAATAAATATGGAGAAAGGACCCCCCCTCCATAGAAAAGCCCCCAATCCAAATAGATACACCAAAACATTTTCAAAGTGTGTGTGTGTGTCACACACACACACACACACACACACACACTTTAAAGAGGAAAAAGACAGGCCAAGCCCCTGAGATTTCAAATAAAACTAAAAGTCCTCTAAAACAACCAAACAACCCTGTCAATAGGACACACACACACACCCAAAAATCCAAACAACCCTCTGAATTAAAACAGCCGCGAGGTAGGGACACTTTGGTTTAACTGGCCGAAGTGCCCGTGCCAAGATGTGCCCCCCATGGGGGGGGGCTACTGGCCACCAGGCTAGCTCTGCCAGAGGGATCCCAATCTGCCCTCGCCTAGGCAGGCTGTGATCCACTCATGATTTCCCCGGAAATATCATTATTGTGCTGCTCCTGAGGGCAGGAGTGGGTGCCAAGAGCTGAGGGCCACGTCTGCCTTTATTTCTGCCAGAATTAAACCCAATGGCCTCCTCAAACGGGCCCCCACTTTCCCTCGCCTGCCAGTGGGCCGCAGTGCCTCCATC
Source organism: Pogona vitticeps (assembly GCF_051106095.1). Taxonomy (NCBI): domain Eukaryota; kingdom Metazoa; phylum Chordata; class Lepidosauria; order Squamata; family Agamidae; genus Pogona; species Pogona vitticeps. The sequence continues at coordinate 13,292,799 of NC_135795.1, forward strand.
AAAAACCATGGCAATCGGTGGGGATGGGCTGTGCTCCCCCACCTTCCTTAAGAAACATCTGGGGCCTGGACAGGTGCGGGAGACCCAATTTTTATATGATTTCTTGGAAACTATCTCGAGTTATGTGTGTATGTGTTGCTGTTCTTTTTTATTTCTTTGCAATAATTACTGTAATAATTCTTTTTGTCTCTACCTGTAAATTACTCAGAAACTGCATTTAGGATTGACCCATATTTGTTGCCTTTTATTTTTGCTTCTTCTCTCATGAACAACAAATATTTCATCAAAGCTCTTCTCTTCTTTTGACCACAGGAATAGTCAAGATATCAACTTACAGTCTCTCCTCTCCTATAAACAAAAAAACCCTCAATATATACCTCCATAGATCCCTCCATTGCCTTGGTAAGGCACAGAGGTTCCTTCTTTTGGCTTTGATCAGAAAAAAAGAAAACACTGTAGTAGGCTTTTATATCAATCAAACAGGAGGCTGACTACAGCTGACCCACTAAAATGCTGATAATTTAATTGACTAGTTTACTTTATTTCTCTCCTTCTTTTGCTCAATAACTGAGACCCAAGGTGGTTTACACTATAATTGAAATTACATAGTTCAACAAACCAAGCACACTTGAAAGACTGAAAGATTTATTGTGCAATAATCTTAAAGGGAAAAAAGAGCAACACAAGTGAAAACAAAGGTATAAAAATATGCTTCATGATATATTGCATTCCACACAAAATAAAAAAGTGGACCAAGAAATAAGTTAATAAATAAATACAAAGCACAAGAAATTACAAAAGAGATCCTGGCACTTATAAATAGAAGGCCTTGACATTTAAACATTTTAACACTTGACATTTTAGTACAGTCTGTAAAATAAAAAAGTATCCTCAGAATACTTTAAAGAAGCCATTGGCTTATATTTAACAACTTGTTTCTACTTATACAGTATACAGTCTACTCCTAAGTTAACACAGCAGCACACAACAAACAAGCTTTAGCATTTTTAGCACTGACACTTCAAGAAAATTGTAGGCTATTTCTAATCCTAAAGGCAACATCTACAAGTTAAGATGCATTTTAACACGTTGGCATTTACTTCATACCTTTAAGGAAAATATTCAAGTCATGCAATGAGAACCAAAAGCAAAATCTAAAAACTCTTTAGGAATCAAATAAATTAGTTCCTTGAGAACATGCTTGCACTAGTTAGCTAAAATGAGCCTTTTAACACACAGCCTGCAAAAGCTCATGAAAATCAACAAGAATAAACTGGTTTATCTTAGTTTGCTGTGAATGAGCAACTAATTCACTCTTATCTTCAGTCCTCTTCTCATAAACCCAGGTATTATACAGAAGTTTGCATTTCATATTTGATTTATCGGTTTGCATGAAGCAAGCTGCAAACAAGCTGTCTACAGCAGCATGCTTGTTAGACCAAAAGAAATAAAAAAGATATTTTGGTTTATTTTGTTAAGAGATACTACTACGCCACAGAATTGCTCAGGAGTTTTTAAAATCTGTACCATGCTCTACTTGCACTGATTTTGCTATATCCTCCTCCTGAATATTGGTCCAAAATATCAGTATGATATTTTAAAAAGCGTTAGAAGATCTATATAATGGAGATTTACAGCTATCTCATATACATTAAGAGGTATTAACTTCTCCAGTTTCTTCACTGAATTTTAATTTTTCGGTTTTTGCTGAGTAAGAGTTTGAACCAAAGTGTAACAATGCCAGGTACAAAACTAAAATGTAGCACATTAACAAAATGTTTCATTAACAATTTAGCTTTCATATAATTATGTTCTCTAAGCACTGAATATGTTACTCACAAACAGAACTGTTGACTAACATCAACTGGCAAATTACTTAAACATTCCTCAACCTGGCTTTGTTTTATTAAATCTTTTAAATCCATTGTATGATCCAAATAATTAACCTCTATCTAAAGCAGCATTAGGCATAGGTAACATAAACAAGTTTCTTTTCTTGCACCGGCTTTGTTAATGTCAGAATGTAGCTTTCTGGGAAATCTTGGAAGATTTAAGGCTAATGTCATTTTACAAAATTTGCTGGATGTTAAATTAAGATGATATAACATAACTTTTTGTAATATTAGCATGAAGAAACCAGAAAGGATTTGGCTATAGTCCTCTCCAGTGAGAAAAGAACTGTGGGTATCCTCTCCACCAGATATCTAAAGCTTAGGTGTAATGAATTAAAAATATACAAATGATACCCATTTAAAAAATAATAATGTGGGCCAAAGAAGCCTCTGAAATGAGTTGTTGCTACATTTTTATTCCCACTTTGCACTTTTTGGAAGGGTGGGGACTGTCAACTCTAAACTTGGATGATGCCTTACCCACAAACAAGGGACACAGACTAGTTTCCCTTTCAAGTTTGCCTGCTGAGTGGTAACTTTTAAAGGACATTTATCTGACAATGTGGAAAGCAAGACCATGTCAGGAGAAATGAAAAATCAACACATGCTGCAAGATTAATATCATTATCCACAAAAGATATATTAAGTCAGTATACCTGCAATGAATGCCAAAAATTAGCCCTCCTGGTTTACTAGCACTGACGTGATTAAGAGCAAGACTGTGTATGTTTGATGCAAAGCAGCCATAGGTGTGAATCCAGGTGCAGCTGAGACTGAGTGGTTTTCCTTTTTGAAACATTTGAAATAAATACAGTTATACAGACAGCTATTAATATAAATATTCATTTTAAGAGTCTTTATTGCACACCGAGAAGTGTGAGTTAGGCTCCAGTTTGCTGACTTATTCCCATAAAATCAAATACCAATTTTCCTGAGAGTTACAATGCATATTATTGTTTTAGAGATAATAAAAAACACTTATGAGATGACTGAAACATGCAGAATACAAAGTTAGTCCAAATTGGGCTGTAATTCTTTTCATTCCACCCGCCATCTCTTAGAAATCTGAACAATATAAGACAGCATACGCTGCAGGTGGGTGGGTAACAGCAGGAAGACCGGAATGAATGGTGAACAAGCCAAGCATCCTTTTAGCCCAATGAATGCTGCCTTCTTAAGTTGTCACAACATTTGGCTTCTTTCTTTGGATTCTTCCTGCATATACTCCTAAAAGGCAAAAGAGAGAAGGATTTTCTTATTTGAAACACTACTGATTTAAAATATTTACTGTGCATTGCAAGCAAGCAGTATTCAAGCAGGCACAGAATAGTTCCTGATGAACTATTCCTTTTCCGAGCTGTATTTTAAAACAATAAGCATCGAATAAGCTTTGAAGTGCTTATGGAAACAAACCAAGGCTATGTGCATACATTCTTGGAACTGAATAAAACCCCACTGGAGGACCGAGTCCCATCTGCTTTGCTGCCAAAGCATGAGATAGCTGCTGCTTTGGGTGACTTAGTAACTGAACCTGAGAGCGGGTCATGAAGGCCTTATCATACAGAACAAGAAGCAAGAAGGTTTGAAAGTATCTTCTATGTAACATGTGCCTTCATACTTTCAGACATCACAACAAACACACCTGAATGTTTCATACCAGGAACAAGATTTCACATGCCTCAGTCCTAGCCATTATTACCACATCACTCCTTCTCCTTACTTTTTTTAAAATGTGATTTATCACCTGCCTTTTCCCCAAAATCAACTCAAGAAAACTCACAAAATTAAAAACCAACACAAATAAAGGCACCAAATGTTGTAAAGCACAACTGAACTTCAGCCCGGAGAGATCAGAAGCTTAAACACCATTTAACTTTATAACTGGATCTTAAGCTGTAGTTAATCTTCACTATGGCTTGTTTGATACAAGATACAGTACTAGCTTCTCAATTCATGGTTTATAGATGACTCCCTTGTGGCACAGCGGTTAGATCGCAGTGAAGACAATACTCATAACCTGAGTTCGATGCTGGATTCAGGTAGCTGGCTCAATTTTCCATCCTTCCAAGACTGGAAAATTGAGTACCCAGCTGGCAATGTGTTGCCAGCATAATTAAATTGTAAACCACGCAGAGTTTTAAGCACGATGGGGCATTATATAAGTAGCAGACTTTGCTTTTTTTGCTTTGCTTGTTTCAAAAGAAACTATTGCTAAGATTAATTTTTGTCTTTGGATGTCACAATAATTAAAAAGAGAGCAAACATATGACCTGTGTACATTTATTACGATGATGATAAACATGTAAATGCAGCCATAAATAACAGAAAACACCTAAAAAATTTAGCTTGCCAAACTGGGGCGACACCCAGAAACATCCTTTTAAATATCTGTATGCTACAGTGCTGAAGTAAGAGAGAGAGAGGATAGCTCACCACCACGCAAGGGGGCAAAGACCCAAGTGACTTATGAGCTTGAGCTGATGGTGTATTAACTTTTTCTAACTTTTTCATTAGCCAGTGATGTTGAGGAGAAGACAAGATGTCAGGAAATATTGGAAGCAAAAATTAACCAAGAAAATCAACTTTTCCCCTTGTAGAACAAAAAGTCATGTAGAGAAAATGCCAGCCAGTGGCTGAGAACACCCTTTGCATGCCAGTTAAATTCTAAACATCACTAATTCAACAAATCTCTCACTTAGGATGTGATCCACTGCTAAAATGTGCACTGGGCTATTCAGGGACAAATAGTCGGACTTGATATTAGGCAGTTTTTTATGTATCATTGGCAGGAATAGGAAGGAAGTTCACAAAAGAAAAAATATACTGACCTGAATCATATGGTACAGTTACACTTGCCTAAGCATAATAGCATAAATCATGGTGGCAATGATACAGTGAACACAATTACACTTATGCCAGCATTAATTCCTCAATAGGATCCTGACAAATGTAGACAGAACCTACATTTGCTGTGGCCACTTCAGTTTTGCTGGCTATAATCTAAAGTTATTTGCACTGAACCACTGCACATCACATAGGATGTAGTTACAGAGGATTTGGGGAGATTTTCAGGTGTCTGCGGAAAGCACCATTCAACCTACAGTTTTTAGCATCACTCCACAGAGATTGGCGCTGTTGTAGGAAGATTGATAAGCAGTGAGTAACCTGTCTTTTACGGAAGCCTGCCATTTCTAACCTGCTCTCAAAAAACCTCCTGACAAGCCTCCAAAGAACTCTACAACACGCTTTTGGGGCCACTGATGCAAAGTAAGAATAATGTCAAGTTCTTCAACTTTTATCAAATTCAGCATTATCAATGAAATCCCCCTTGGGTCCTTTTAAGGTGAAAGGAAGGGAAAAATATTTTAAGTAAAATGAAATGAAATAAAATAAATAAGAGCTTCTCTTACAGTTTACGGAATACTCAATGTGGCTGCTAAAGTATTTTTTCAGCTTTTAGCATGACACTAGCCACCAAGATATGCCACAACTATCAATACTTCCCCAGCATGTTCACATGTGTGGAGCAGTCATGCACAACAATGTGAGGAACATGTGCGTGTTTCAGGCAGGATATTATTTAACATGAAAGAGCACCCCACCCAAGCCCCTTAATATTCAGGCACCCTATGAGTTTACCTGCAGATCATCTTACTGTGTTTATTCCAGGTTTCGATGATCTGCAGATGATCTGCTCCATTTCTGAAGCTCTTTGAAGTGTGATTATGCTGGGTAGTGCAAGTAGATTAAAATGAAACTAAGTCGCCTATTCATGCAATTGATGATCATAACCTTTTTAAAATTATTGGCAGTGTTAGTATAGCAGAACTATAGCCCAGCTAGTGCGGCAAGAGGGAAAACATGTGCTACGTTAGCCTTTTTTTAAATACGAGCAACTTACTCTTTTCTTGTTACCCATTTTTTACACACCTGAAAGGACCTTGTTAGACACTCTGCTTTCTGAGGGCTTCTTTCTATTTTGCTCAGCCCCCTTCACTGAGGTCTTAGGGGTTCTAATTGAACATAAAAGAAATTAATAAGTCACTTGCATTTAAACTAAAATGAAGTTCCAAAAATAAAAATAACACAAAAAGGTTTTTGCCAGACTATTCCACAGCAATATAACAGAAACTTGTCAAAACACACTATTATTAATTTTCCATGAGTAACATCAGAAAGTAACAATATTAAAAAAAGTGAGTTGATTTGCAGGACGGTGGTATATGACCACGCTTGAGGCTCACATATCCTCTCTCCCACATTCATGCTGTTTTCATCCTGCTTGTATGAAGCCGGCTCTGGGGAAAGAGCCATCGCCCATCAGTAAAACATGCAGATCCAGAAGGTCCCAGTGTCAATCCCCAATATCACCTAAGATAGGCCTCTGATTAAAATCCCAGAAAGCAGCTCCTTGTCACTGTTTACTGGGATGGGTAACTCTGGCGGGGTTGCAACCCCACCCACTTGGCAGGACCCACTTGGGCTGGTCTAACACTGCCTCCCAATGAAACCCAAAGATACTGGAAGCACATAGCCGATTATTTTTTTAAAAACTATTACTTTGTGTAAGGTAAAGGTAAAGGTTCCCCTTGACATTTTTAGTCCAGCCATGTCCGACTCTAGGGGGTGGTGCTCATCCCATTTTCAAGCTGTAGAGCCAGCGCTTGTCCGAAGACAGTTTCCGTGGTCATATGGCCAGCACGACTAGACACGGAACACCATTACCTTCCCATGGAGGTGGTCCCTATTTATCTACTCGCATTTGCATGCTTTCGAACTGCTAGGTTGGCGAGGAGCTGGGACAAGCGACAAGAGCTCACTCCATCGCTTGGATTCGATCTTACGACTGCTGGTCTTCTGACCCTGCACCATAGAGGCTTCTGCGGTTTAGCCCACAGCGCCACCAGTGTGTAATTCCATTCAAATCTGCAATGCAAAGTAAAGCTTCATCCTGATGGACAATCCAAATCTGGAAGGGTCAAGTAAGTGCAGTTTCTTAGTTGGAGGGGAAACGAGAGGAATCAATTTAAAAGAAACCACAATAGGGAAGCACGCAGGCTTCAGGACTGTTCATGTCAACTCCAAACAACGTATACCTTGCTTGTTTTAAAAAAAATATGCTCAGTACAAGTAAGGTGCCCACAGGATCTTTATCAGCCGACTGGAAAGGGGAAATATTAGAAAAACAGATTTTACCTTATATAGTGTTACATATGAAACTTAAGGGAAGGGGGAAAGCCCACAATGGCCACAATCCTGTTTGTAATTTACACATGTGCAGGTAAGCCTAAGTAACTCACTGCCTGTAATTCTCCAGCTTATTAAATCAACTAAGAGGACCAAGCAAAGGCCACCTAATGTAGGTAGAAGTGCTCCACTTATTACATTACCAGCAATTTAGCCAAGAAATATAGTCATCATTTGAGCCTTCTGTGGCCATTGTTAGCATTGAGGGCAGGGGTGGGGTGGGGGACAAACACAGCAACACTTCTTGCAGCAGATTTTAGGCTGGTCCCCTCAACTGCATATGTACTGTCTTGAATGTGCCATGATGGTGATGATAATCTCATCAAAAAGCTTTTCCCTTTTGAAAACTGCCACATCACGCAGTGCTTCTGAAACCAGGAAGCATCTGCCCAGACAGCCTCAGCGGCAACCAGATTCCGAGTGTTTGAGAAACACAATTTCAAAAGGAAAAAAAATATTGCCAGCACTGTGATTATATGGATTATGTCTCTTTGTTTTTAAATGCTATACAGTACTTCCACTAAAGAAAATAATACCACTCTTACCCTTGTCTGGAAAGGAGTCTTTGAATTGGAGCATTCTGGCCTTGATTTGGCTGAAGAACTCTGAAAAGAAAAAAATTACAGTCATGCACACTCCATCACGACAGAGCAGTGGACATCACAAAAGGTAACAATTATAGATTTTTTTAAATTACAAAAAATAGTAATAATTTTTATAGACCTGTTCTCTAGGGTTTTTTGCTTCACAATCATTTTTTTATTTGGCATTCCCATTTCAGAAGCCCTGAAAGGCAAAATACACAGTTATATGCAAATATGCCTTGGGAAAGAAGAAAGAAGAATATCAAGCATTTTAGTATATATACATGTAAGACATATAATGAGTAACATTATTATTTTTCCTCCACAGTGGTATCTTGGAAACTCTGCAGTACAGGGTATCAAGCAGTGGGAAAGAAATCATGTTGCACATGGGCGTTGTGCATGAAGATAACTCTTGGTTCCAGAAATTAAGACACAATGGGATACCTGCAACAAATGCTAGCCAGGGTCTCCTGGTTTCAAGCGGGCTGCAAACATCAGTAACAGGAAATTCTGGCTAGAGTCGCAGTAGACACTAGATGGCCTTCAGACTATAGAATACACCAGTGTGTGGCCCATGAAGTCTCTAGAGTACCTCTCCCGTAAAAAGTCTTTTACTTTAAATATGAAAAATTGTATGCCAGGAAACACGATTCTACTTTAAAACAAGCTGTACAACTCCAGCATGCCTTAGTTTTTGTTTTGAAGGTTAAAATTAAGGTTGTTGCTTAGGGTTGATTTTAACTGCACTTCAATGTTTGGCCATTTTCCGTTTTAGCAAGGGGAACAGTACAGCCACTGGTAGGTAAAAAGGTGGAAAATTAACCCTCTCCTGAGGTAAAAGGATACTCATTAGGAGAGAAAACGGAAATCCCATTGTACTGAATTTCCACCAGTATCAATCAACAGGTCAGAGGAAAAGCAGAGAAGGAATACTCAATTTCTGTCTCCTGAGCGATTTTACGCAGTAGATTTTTGCCTGTCTAAATGGCTTAGGACAGAGGTCCCAAACTGCCGGTCCATGGCCCCGTGGTGGTCCGTGGCCCAAGCCAGACTGGGACGCAGAGACAGACCTTCCCCCCATCCTTGCCCACACTCCCCCCACACACAGTCTTTTTGTGCACGCGCACATGCACCTGTCCCCTCACGAACATTCCCCACCCCTTAGCTCAAGCACACGAGGGCCCCCCCCAAGCGCCGAATGTCCTTTGCGCATGCGGTCGAGCACACACGGCCCCGCACAAGCACCCTCCCACTCCTTTGCACATGCGCAGGAGCGTGTGCCTGCATGAGCGCCCTCCCACTCCTTCCCCAACCAGTCCACGGGGTTAAAAAGCTTGTGGACCACTGGCTTAGAGACAACCATGCACTCAAATAACTGCAAATGAACAAAGAATAACAACAAAAAAGGAAATCATATTAAGTTCCATATAAAGATAATGCAGCCAGCTGACATTCAGGTACCACGTTTATATTGATCATGAAGCATACACATTAAATACCTACCTCTATTTCGCAATGACAGACAAATCTAAAAAACATATTACTCTGCGAAGGAAAACACTAGCAATGTGCATTTGAATGCAGATGCATTTCCTTTACCATTTCCCAACATACTTCATGTATTTCTTCCTGTCCAGAGACTTCTGGGTAGCCGTAGACAGCGTCACTTTTTCTCTTGAAGACTTTGCCTTATCCTACACAAGATAAGTGTATATGCTCTTAATTAAAAATAGTAACACTTTATACTGAGTATCTTTATAGTGAGAAAAATAAAACATTGTGCCATCTAAAAAACCCAACAAAATTATAAGCAGCACATCTACATAAGTACTTCAACATAATCAAATTTGATTTCCTTCTCATATTAATACAAACTTGTGCTGATAGGGAGTTTGTTGGGTACAGATCTGCCATATTTTGACTCTGTCCACAGCCACAGATGTACTCCATTCTCCGCTATATGGAGGGAATAAAAAAACCCCTCTCTTCCTACTACAGAGACAGCTATTCCTCCCACACATTGAAAAAAGCCTGCAGAATTTTGTGTCTAGGGTTTCTAGGTAAAGGTAAAGGTTCCCCTTGACAATTTTTGTCCAGTCGTGTTCAACTCTAGGGGGCGGTGCTCATCCCCGTTTCCAAGCCGTAGAGACAGCGTTTTGTCCGAAGACAATCTTCCGTGGTCACATGGCCATTGTGACTTAGACACAGAACGCTGTTACCTTCCCACCGAGGTGGTCCCTATTTATCTACTTGCATTTGCATGCTTTCGAACCGCTAGGTTGGCGGGAGCTGGGACAAGTGAAGGGCGCTCACTCCGTCTCGTGGATTCGATCTTACGACTGCTTGGTCTTCTGACCCTGCAGCACAGGCTTCTGCGGTTTAGCCCACAGCACCACCACGTCCCTTTAGGGTTTCTACTTCACAGTAATTAGTCATTTGAGCTCGTCAAGAAAAATCCACATCTTACTGCAAATACTAGCACTTAGCACTGAAACAAAGCACCACTGCAACACACCAGTTGCCGGAGCATTTTCTCTTTGCGAACTTCTCGATCATGATGTAGGATGCCCATGCGCTCAGACACATCCATTTTGAAGAAAATATCGTGGATATCATATAATGCAGCTCGCAGCTGAAAACCGGAAAAAGAATAAGAAATCGATGAAAGGCAACTGCAAGTAAATATTTCAAGTGCTGCCCCTTTAGTATTTTCAGACAAAAAACTTTACCCCATGAAGCCCAGTTGTCAAAGGGCTCAAGATGGGCAAATATCTAAGAGTCTGAAGGAAGGCTAATGACAAGACAAAATAACTTAATTTTTGGACTCCTGAAGATAGGATCCTGATACATAGTTGTGTGTGCAAGATGGGAGCCAATTCTGTACCCCCACTGGGAAGCCATTAAAGATTTAAATATATAGAAGGAAAGAGAAAGCTACCTAGTGTAAGAGCTCTTTGCTGTTTCGAAGCTTTCATGTTACCACAACAGTCTCAATTAAGACTTTACCAAACTGTGGTTAAAAAAAACCACAAACTGGCTGCAACTTCACTGGGGTCCAGTTTTTTGCTGTGATTTCATTTGCACTGAACTCGCAGTCAGTGATTGCACAAGGGCTGTGGACTGATTGAGGAGTTCAGTGTTCATACAGCCCCCCCTTTCTTTCCTTCTGCCTCTGTCAATCTTTTTATGGTTTTGAAAAGGTTGTACAGTGTTCCAGAAAAAGTGGCAGCATCCTAATGTGTATGGAAATACAGTACTACATCCACAGGAAGGTCTTTTATTTCATCCGGGTTGCTTCTGTTTTGTTATAATTTTTCTTCCTTTTTTTCTTGTTCAGAGGTGATCTAGTGCTGAACTAGCATGTCAGTACTAGTGATAAGGTGATCTAGTGCTAATCTGATATATGTCATAAAAATTTAAAAATTCAGAGGATGATTGGGGGAAAAGAACACAGGGCAGGAGTTCCCGTACTCCTGAACAACACATTCCAACTGAAAACACCACACACGCTGTCTTACAAGAACAAATCAACTGATCACATGGGAAAGAGTCAGTTTGGATTTTTCTGGCTTGAAAAAAGTAGAAGACCCCAGCACCAGAGGGAAAAAAAAAGCCAGGATGGGAGCAAAAAGAGCTGGACTGGTTTAAATTTGCCTTTGCATTGTTTGATTACAAGATATCTGGAATCAAACCATACTATAACTGCAGCAAATCCTATGGTGTTTGATGGTGTAGTCACAGACTACACTTTGCCCCAATGTCCAGTTTCCCAGGAGATTGTGTACAATTTGCCAATTAAAAAAAACACTGTGAACCACAATTAAATATTATAGGCTTTGTACGGCAAAGTTTGAAAGCTCAAACCGCTGTTTTAAAGTGTAATTTTACATAATATGTGTGGAAAGGGGGGTGAGGGGAGGAAGAGAAGCAAATGCAGGAGCAGAAACCAAGGAAACTTTGAAGAGCACAAAAATATTATTTTTAAATGCCTGAGCTGCACACTAATAGCATTGTAAAATATTGTTTGGAAAACGCAATGCTTTGTTTTACAGTGCCCTGGATGAACGTTTGAATTAAATCAAAGTATATTGGTTTTAATGTTTTCATATTTTGATGAACAAAGAGGTTTCCACTTCTCCTCTCCCTTGATGTATAATGAGCCAATGTAGAAGTTAAAGTCAAAATTTTAAACATTGGATTTTGTCAGGAGACACTCACATAGGTTTAAATGCTTTAGAGACTATACATCACCTGAGCAGCAACCCGATCTTGCAAGTTAGCATCTTGAGCTGAAACATTTCCTCTCTTTAATGGAGCTTCCGACTGGAAGTTTTTAATGAACTCCATTGTATCCTAAAAACACATACAAAAACCCACATTAGTATCTAACTCAGCAAAATTAATGTGTGTGTGTGTGTGTGTTGTTTGAAATGTGCTGTTGAATTAATTGTGAAGGTAGCATATACCCTGTTTCCCTGAAAGTAAGACCTAACCTGAAAATAAGCCCTAGTATGATTTTTCAGGATGCTCTTAATATAAGCCCTACCCCCAAAATAAGCCCTAGTTAAGTGAAACCCTGCCCTCCATCATTGTGCAGCAACCAGAAGATGCAACCAAGATAACATGACTGTATTTGAATAAATGTAGATTGTTGTACATAAAAAAATTAAAACATCCCCTGAATATAAGCTCTAACACATTTTTGGAGCAAAAATTAATACAAGACCCTATCTTATTTTTGAAAAGCTCAACAGGCATGTGGATGTGAGCGAACCAGTGGGTATTGTCTATTTGGATTTTCAGAAGGCATTTGACATGGTCCCTCACCAAAGGCTGCTGAGAAAATTCCACCGTCAGGGGACAAGAAGGCAGGTCCTCTTATGGATTGAGAGGTGGTTGTGAACCAGGAAACAGAGAGTGGGTATCACTGGATAATTTTCACAAGGGGAAAAGCAGTGTGCCCCAGGGACCTGTCCTGGGACCAGTGCTTTTCAACCTGTTCATAAAAGACCTGGAGACAGGGATAAACAGTGAGGTGGCCAAGTTTGCAGATGACACAAAACTTTTCCTGGTGGTGAAGACCAGAAGAGATTGTGAATAGCTCCAGAAGGATCTCTCCAAACCGAGAGAATGGGCAGCAAGATGGCAAATGCGTTTCAATATAAGAAAATGTGAAGTAATGGACAATGGGGCAAAAAATCTAAACTTTATTTATCAGCTAATGGATTCTGAGCAGTCCATGACAGATCAGGAAAGAGATCTTGGTGTGCTGGTGGACAGCCCGGTGAAAGCGTCCACTCAGTGTGCAGCGGCAGTGAAGGCGGCCAATTCAATGCTAGGTCTCATTAAAAAGGGGATGGAAAATAAAACAGCCATCATTATACAGTGGTGCCCCGCATAGCGACGATAATCCGTTCTGGATAAATCGTCGCTATACGGGGCAAAAAACCCTGTTTAATGCGTTCCTATGGGGACAAAACTCACCACTATGCAGAAATCCTCCATCCGGCTGCCATTTTGGTTACCCGCCAGCCATTTTGGAACCACCGATCAGCTGTTTTCTAAACATCACAATGCGAAATGCTTACCGATCATCGCAATGCGATGTTTAGCCATTAAAAACATTGTGATGTGATTGCTTTTGCGATCGCAAAATCCGCATCGCTATGCGGATTTGTCATTAAACAGGGTGCTCACTATGCGGGGCACCACTGTAATGCCCTTGTACAAAACAATGGTAAAGCCGCACCTGTAGTCTTGTGTACAGTTCTGGTTGCTGCACCTGAAAAAAAGACGTCGTGGAAGCGGAAAAGGTGCCAAAGAGAGCAACTAACATGATGGCTGAGCTGGGAGACCTCCCTTATGAGGAAAGGCTACAGCATTTGGGAGTCTTTAGTCTAAAGAAAAGGTGCCTGAGGGGGGACATGACCGAGACATTAAAAAATCATGCAGAGGATGGATAAAGTGGATAGAGGGAAGCTCTTTTCCCTCTCACGCAACACCAGAACCAGGAGACATCTACTCTAAATGAGAACAGACAAAAGAAAATATTTCTTTTCCTAGCATGTTGTTGGTCTGTGGAACTCCTTGCCACAGGATGTTGGGATGGCACCTGCCCAAGATGCCTTTAAAAGGGGATTGGACAGATTCCTGGAGGAAATGTCCATCACAGGTTACAAGCCATGATAGGGATGTATATAATCTCCAGGCATAGAAGGATGCCAGATGCAGGGCAGGGGCATCAGGAGACAGGTCTCTCGTCTCGTGTGCTCCCAGAGCCATCTGGTGGGACCACTGTGAGATACAGGAAGCCTTTGGACTGATCCAGCAGGGCTCTTCTTATGTTCTAACATCTACCAAGTAATGTTCTATAGCCAAAGTTGATTATGCAGCACAATCTTTCGTGCTTCATTATTGAAATTCAGAAAATATTCAATTGTAAGCAATAAAGATGCACAAATAAAATTAAATATATACACAAGAAAAAAATGTATCTGTATTTAGACAAGTCACCTACAGCCATACTGAATTACTCAGTTGCAATCATATACCGTATTTTCCGTTTCTAACCCCAAATTAGAAAATTTGATCCCTGCTTTTCCCTTCTTTTTGCTAAGCCACGGAACTTAGCAAAAGGAAGGGAAAAGGAGGGATCAAAGGGCTCCCTGTGACCACCGCTTTTCCCTTCCTTTTTGCCAAGCTCCATGGTTTCGCAAAAGGCAGGAAAAAGTGGCTGTCAAAGTGACCGGCACTTTCCCCTGCATTTTGTGAAGCCAAAAGCGAAGCACCGCTTCTCCCATCCTTTTTGCCAAGCCCCATGGCTTTGCAAAAGGCAGGGAAAAGCAGCGGTCACTTTGACAGCCACTTTTCCCTTCCTTTTGTGAAGCCACAGAGCTTGGCAAAAGGCAGGGAAAAGCGGTGGTCAAAGGGCTCCAGCGGTGGAGGCAGCAGGAGGAGGAGGAGGAGATGGAGGCAAAGAAGCAGCCGGGCTTAGCAGCCTCTCACTGCTGCCCACTGACTGCCACCACCGCCACCTGATCGCAAGACGACAATCGCTGGAGGGGGCAATCGGGCAGCAGTCAATGGACAGCCACGAGAGGCAGCCCAGTGTGGCTGCTTCTTTGCCTCGGTCTCTGCCTCCTGCTGCTGCCTTCCGTGTATAAAACGACCCTCAATTTTTCCTCTAATTATTTTAGGAAAAAGTGTTGTTTTATTGTGAGCTGGAGAACAAAGACCCACAGAGAAAGGAGAATGAGCCATCCCCTACAACGTCTAAGGAGGAGTGTAATAACAGAAGTAGAAAAAGTAACGGGAGAAATGACAGGATTAATGGTGGGAGGAAAAGGGGAGGAGTCAGGAAAAGAAAGAAGAACAGTAAGATGTGTTCTTAACGACAGAGGAGGGGGAGAAGACAAGAGAGACAAGGAAACTGGTGGTGAGAGAAGAACAAAAAGAAAGGGAAGAAGCAAGAATGTTTAAAATACAAGAGAAAAGAAACGCAAAAGAGGAGGTGCACGAAAAGATAGAGAGAGGAAAGAAAGAGGGAGGATTTAAGACACCTCCAGAAGAGTTAGGTCTGGAGGAATGGATGGTGGTGGTTTATCCCCAAGGATGAGGTCCCTGGAGGAAGGTGGTCTGGCCGGGACTTATCTCTCCGAATCCGAAGCCACCCGAGGGAGACTGGTCTCACCACCCATGCTGTGGGACTATCTGTGCGGTGATGATGAGTGGCTCCTTGCGAAAACCGACGGACCAAGAGAGATTCAGGCCATTTCCCCACTGAGGAAGAAAGATTCTCACGACATACCTCTGTTGTGGACTGAGTTACCTGTAGACTTTGGTCATGTTGACCCTACAGAAGTTGTTGTCAATAACCCTGTAAGTTCTGTTAATAAAAATCTTGTTATAAAAGAAACAAATTCTCCATCTTTTCCTGCCAAAATGAAGGAACTGTCATACTCTAGTGATGAACCCTGTCACATTTATAGACGGAAAAATACGGTATACACTAATCGAGAACTAAGTCCTGCTGAATCCTGAACATAAACAGGGATGCACAAAACAGCCCTACACCTTCGAGCTGAACAACACTTTCTTAAAACCATTAAAATCAGGACCATCGGACCAAGGCATTTCAAAAGTATTGTAACTAATGTGAGTGACAATTGTTGCTTTATTGAATAGTGTTTCTTGGTTGTTTTTAAAGAGCATTTTAGAGGCATTTAGAGTACAACTTGTAAAGTTTTATGTTACTTATGAAACTTATTTTTGCCCAAAAGAAATGTACAACATACACAAATGATTCATATAAAAAGTATTTTTAAAAATCAACATCAAAACAATGAAATAGCTTTGAGCTCTATGAGTAAAACAAACAAAGTATTTCTCAAAAACTAACTTGCCAAGCTCAGATGAACCACAGCCTATGCTAGTAGATGAGAAATGCTGCTTGAGAACCGGAGATGGGGTGGGAGAGCAGAAGGGCCAGAAGGGAAGATGGAGGCTGTTGGGAACAACAGATGTGTGTAACACAAGAAAGATAAGGAACAGGGTTGGCTTCAGGTTTCTGAGGGAAAAAACAAGTTTATCAAGTAGCAGCTGTTGCAGATAATAGAAGAAAAGCTGCATGCTCAGTGTTGATTACATACTGTAGAATTCATATGAAACTCTCACAGATGGCTCCTTACCTTTACAGTTTGCTTAAGATGTTTCAGCTTTTCTGTTTGCAAGAGTCTTCGAGTTAGGAAACCCTTTGCCAGAGCAGAGATCTTGTTCAATTTCCTTTTCATTTCAGGACTATACACCTTAGAGAGAGAAAGCAAAATTGCATCATGAAACACAAAAGTAGATTACAGGATTTTTTTTAAAAAAATCCTGTAATCTTCTTACACTTATCAATAAAATAATGGAATGCAACTTAGTCTCAAAAATTATGGCAGACTTTTTTCCTGCTTACCTGTCTTGGAATTATAGGCTCTATATTTATACTGCATGGAAATAATTTACCAGGACCGAGCGAAAAAATCCACTTAGAAGTAACAAAGAAGGCATAGCTCATGCAGAATGCTAGCATGGGTCTACCAAAGGGCTAGTTTTGCAAAGGTTTAGTGTTTGCTTCTTTATAACCAAAACTTTGATTTTCCTACCTGAGACCATCTCATTTTACTCCTGTTAATAGATCTGGATGCTGAAACTGATTTTCCACTTGTTGCTGGTTCCCAAAGGTAGAATGGAGCTTCAGCAGTTGAACCAGAAAGGCTGGTATTAGTAAAACCTATGTTTAAAAGTTTTAGGTCAAAATTAAGCAAATAAATATCCAAAAGAAACATCTATATTCATTAAACCACTTTCCTCATTCTGTGGCCAGATATTGCCCAGCCTGTATCATATAGCAGATTTTTTATTTATTTACTCTATTTATACCCCGCCTATCTGGTCATTGCAACCCCTGGTCATTGCGATCATATAAACACTCTCAGAGACTGGAAAATTAGCTTTTAAAATGAAAATTCCTAGAATCCCTCAGCAAATATAGTCAGCTTGAATAGTCCTGCTACATGGAGGACCATCAGGTACGGCTGTTTTTCTCATTTTTGTAGAGAAATGTTTGGTCCCTACCGAAGGGACGAAATGTTTACAAATATGTAGGAAGGACTCCCTATACCCCAAAGACTCTGTCTAATCCAGTTTGCCCTAGATGATCCAATGGTTCAAAGGAGAGCTATGAAAATGCTGTAACTGATTCTCCCCATATATTATAACTAGTACACAATTAATTATCTGTTGTACACTTTTTAAATTGCATTTTGTATATTTTAGCCATATAATATGTTCTATGAGCTGGTCACTTGGCCGTAACAAATAAATTCATTCATTCTAACTTTTTCTCATCAACACATAAGATTTCCATGTCATCAACACATAAAAGTTTACTGTATCAACAAATGCAGCTGATCTCTACCAAGTTGTATATAGAGCAGACCTGGGCAAAGTGCGGCCCAAGGGCCACATACGGCCCGCGAGCCTCTCCTGTCCGGCCTGCGGACAGTTTGAACATCAAAACCATTTATAGCTTTTTGTCTAAAGTTGATCAGTTGCTTATCTTTAAGATACCACAAAAAACTCTTTAGTATTTGTGAAGATTAACAAATTTAAAATAAAAACAATCATAACATCACTGTTTCATTTTATTTTAAAATAAAGTTGGTTTGGCCCCCGAAATTCAGATCTTTCATGTGGCCCCCCTATA
Source organism: Pogona vitticeps (assembly GCF_051106095.1). Taxonomy (NCBI): domain Eukaryota; kingdom Metazoa; phylum Chordata; class Lepidosauria; order Squamata; family Agamidae; genus Pogona; species Pogona vitticeps. The sequence goes on from NC_135795.1 coordinate 13,310,774, forward strand.
GAAATTAATTGCCCACCCCTGATATAGAGTACTTAAAATAGATTCCACATCAAAATGAATGATGCACTCTCTCTGCTTTTACCAGCACTCTCTGGGTTTGTGCTCTGAATTGTTTCCATGCGAGTCACCACAGTTTCAAACAAGTGAGTATCGCTGATCTTTCGCCACTCCAAATTGATCCCACTGCTAATGGTAATACGGGGAATTTCCACTTCAGCTACAGCCATTTTTTCCCTTTTTATTCTCCGCTCCTGCTCTGCTATTTCCTGCCAGTAGAAGAAGCCAGAGATGTAGTTAACATTAAAATTTGAAACAGTTCCAGCAAAAACCTCCAATACCTGCAAGTCAGGAGTACTTTAAAGGCATAGTAACTGGCTCTGATGGGAGTTGGTGTCCACCTATACCAGGCAGGGCAAAGGTTCTGTTATTTATTTATTTTATTTATTATTTGTTCGATTTATATCGCGCCCATCTGGTATATTCTACCACTCTGGGCGGCTATAAATGGTGGGATGAAAAAAATAATATAAGACTTTATGGAACTTGTACAGTTTTACCCAGGAGAATCCCATACACACAAACTACCCTTCCCTCTATGGAAGAGTACAGAAAAATAACCCTACTTTGCCCTCTTGTGCGAAGTCAACTTTGGCAGCAGCACATTATCTGCCACTGAGCTGTGACATCTTTAGGGTTACTTGTAGGATCCCATTCTTGCAGCTAAGTATTTTTTCCGCTCCTCCATCCCCGATTCAAAACAGAAATAGTTTTATGACATCAATAACATCTCATGGGTTGTACAGAACTTTAAACTCTATCCTCAGGCATTCTGTTTCTTGTGGTTCTACCAGGTTTTTTCTTATTACAATGTGTAAGGCATATTGATAGCACTTCGATGGAAGTATGACATACAAATATTTTAAATAATGTTTCCAGAAAAACATGCATCTCTTTCTTAAGAGTTCACTGTGCCAATGTTAAAATTTCACAATGTAAAAGCATGCTAGACTGAGACATGTTAACTACACCAAGGGTCTACATCTTTCTAAAGGAACCATTCCCAGCTGCTTCACTTGCTATTTGGACTACCACACTTCAATTACAACATGCCCTCCTGAGAAAATTTCTTTCCATCTTAGCGTCTGTACTAACGTAGTTGATCAGCCTAATCCGAGGTATGCAATGTTTTCAACACAAGATAACGTTGCTTCACCTGGAAGGTAATCCAGAAACTTAACATTTGTTCATAACAAAGAGAACCAGTGAAGTGTAGCAATTGGAGGGCTGGACTGGGACCTGGACGATCCCGATCCAAGCCTCCAGCCGGCCATGAGATTACCTGGGTGACTTCACTTTCTCTCTGTCCAATCCGCCTTTCAGGGCTGTTGTGAGAATCTAGGGGAAAGGGGTATATCATCTTGAATTCAGAAAAGGACACTCGGGACAGAAATATAATGAAGAAACAAAAAAAACTGTTGATTAGGTATGCCTGCCCTACTCAGCCCTAAACGACACTTGATTCAGATGTTTTACTACTTTGGATACAACTTAAAGAGGCAGATACATCAACCGCTTGCTCTGGCCAGGCCAAAGATCTCAACTAAGATATGTTATCTTTGCCCCATACTTTCTGCAGCCTCTCCTGCTCTCTCTCCTGCTCAGCTATCAATAAGGAGAGCTGCTGAGCATGCTGCTCTTCAAGTTGCTTCTTCAGTTCTTCAAAGGCCAGCATCTTCTGTTTTACAGCTTCCTCATCTAGGAGAAAAAACAACAACCACATACTTATTGTCACAATAGATTGCAATGAAATTTTTATTTCCTATATGACATAAAAAGTCTCCCAAAGATAAGGAAAATAACTTCTGACTACCCTCACAGTAGGGACGTGGTGGCGCTGCGGGTTAAACCGCAGAAGCCTCTGTGCTGCACGGTCAGAAGACGAGCAGTCGTAAGATCGAACCCACGCAACAGAGTGAGCTCCCGTCGCTTGCCCTGCCAACTTAGCAGTCTGAAAACATTTAAAGGCGAGTAGATAAATAGATACCACCAGGGCGGGAAGGTAACAGCATTCCATGTCTAGTCGCACTGGCCACATGACCATGGAAACTATCTACGGACAAATGCTGACTCTACGGCCTGGAAAGGGGAATGAGAACCGCATCCTAGAGTCGAACACAACTGAACTAAATGTCAAAGGGAACCTTACCCTCACAGTAGCAACCCGACCACCTTTTGTTTTACATAAGCATGACTACTAGTCCATAAAGCATAAGGAGTTCACATGAACCGCCAGATAGTGGAGCATGACTTGAAAAACAGATCCTGGAAAAGTTACTTTTTTGGACAGTAACTACAATCTGCCAGGAATTAGACATCCTCAACATCCTTTGGCCCTTAAAAAAGGGAGCTTTTGGAATTATTAAAGAATATTGGTCTGATTTTTAACAAGAAAAGCTTTTAAACATTGCTCTTGAATAATGTTTGAATCTGTTTTATTGCACAACCCTTTCCAAGCACAGGAGGACCAGACAGCAAGAATAAAAAGTCCAAGCTCTGCCTGAAAGTAAGCCTTTGTGTCAACACCAGACATCACACTGGTCCACAACATTACAGGAAATCTGAAATAGCAGCTTCCCAGCTTGACTCTATTTCCAGAAAAGTAATTCATAAAGAGAGAAATAATAATAATAATAATAATAATAATAATAATAATAATAATAATGATAATGATAATGATAATGATAATGATAATGATAATGATAATGATAATGATAATGATAATAATGATAATAATAATAATAATAATAATAATAATAATAATAATAATAATAATAATAATAATAATAATAATAATAATAATAATAATAATAATAATAATAATAATAATAATAATAATAATAATAATAATATTGATGATGATGTGCTGTCAAGTCAATTCTGACTTATGGCGACCCTTTTTAAGGATTTCCCAGGTAGACAATACTCAGAAGTGGTTTATCATTCCCTTCTTCTGAGAGCACCCTGGAAGCTGGTCCCAGGCCAGACAGGCTGGCTCTTTTCCCAGAAAGCACCGTGGGGGGGAATCAAACTCCCAACTTCTAGCTCCACAACCAGGTACCAAAACCACGGAGCTATCCAGCCAGCAGAAAGATATGAAGCCACTGGGAAACACTTTGTCAACAGCCTCCTCAACTACAAAGCTGTTCCTAGTATGAAAACACTACTAGGACGACAAGAAGTATTCTCTGAACATTTTTCAGAAACTTAACCAACTCAGCACTATTATTATAATTGGCATTCTCTCACCGCTGACACTTCTTTCAAGCATTTCGCTCTTCACGCTGAACGCAGACCCCGTTGGACACCTCTGGTTGCAGAGCCTTCCCGTCTCTGGTGCATCACTTTTTGTTATTGCAACACAAGGCCTGTTTTCCTTCTGCATGCTCTCCATATCGAGCTCAAGCCTCCGCTTCACCTTTTCCAACCCATTCTCTAACACGTGCTCTTTTCCAAGAGCTACGCCTGGCGTATCCATCTGTTGTACTTGGGTTAGTAAGGGGGACGGGGTTTCTACATCATAGGATTTATTCAGTTCTGTGGGGACACTAGATTTGGCTTTGTCCTGCCAACTGATTTGCTGAGCTCCGCTGGCATTTGGTTTGGTTTGCGTTGTAAACGGACAGCTGCCTGGATGCTCTTCGGCAGGACTGGGATTTGAAAAGGAAGTCCCTGAACCCCCTTCACTATCCAAGGTCAGCTTTCCATCCTCAGAGGGACAAACCGAGAATCTTTTGTTCTCTTGTTGCGTAACTGAAAGCTGGCACACCTGATTCTGTTTGGTAGCCACTAATTCATCACAGATATCTGCAGAACTCTTGTGGGAAGCCTGAACTCTGCTGGGACAAAAGGAAGCAAAGTCTTCAGCCATTTTTGGCACAGGATCAGGCAGAGTTTGCTTGTCACCAGCACCCAGCACGGCCAACTCCACAGCTTTCCCCTTTTCTTTGGGACTTAATTCATAGGAATTCACAGGGTTGGTAATAACAATGTGCCCCATCGAGGATGGCCTTGGGCGCCTTCTGTGCATTTTGGGGCTCATACTAGGCTCGGGACTGGGTAGTTTGGAGTAAGAGCCCGTGAAGCTTCGGAAAATGTTGCTGCCAAGCTCAAAGAATGAAGGACTTCTAAAGTCTTCATCGGAATCGGAATCCAAAACAGGAGGTGTTCCAGACCTCATGGGGATATCCACTTTGGAAAAACTGGCTGATGCTACTAGACTTGTATTAGCTTTGGCGACTGAGCTACTTTGTGGAGAAGAACTGGATTTGGCAAAACCTGACTTGTCATGTGCTGTAGCGATACAACTCCTGCCCGTTAACTTTCCTCTCTCTTTCATCAAATCACTTGTTTTAACAGAGTCGTTTTCCTTATCTGAATGGCTTTCACTCCCATTTCTCCTTGAACTGGTTCGCAAACTACGCCTGGTTTGTTCTCTTTGTATATACTCCTTAGATTTTTTTAAGAGGTTCTGAAGACTCATTGTGTATGGATCTGGGCCTTCTGCATCAGCTGCTGCCATCTCAACACCATCTTTCTTTGCAGCATCATTTGAGGGAGATGCATTAGTTGGCTTGGAAAACGAACCTTCTGGGCAAAGTCTTTCTTCAGAGAGACTAGAACATGGATCCTTTGGTTTCTGAGAAAGAAAATGGTCTGTCTCCTCTAGAGACTTCCCACTTGATACAACATGTGCATCTAATCTCCTAACAACTGGTACCCCTTTAGGCCTCACGGGCACACTGGGAGTAATAGAACATGGCAAAATATTGCTTGATTGTGTTACAAAGTCACTTGATCCTTTTGATTCTAAATCCAAATGAATATTGCCTGTTGTGGACTGGTCTAAGTCACCTAGACTGGGCAATTTCTTCATCTGTAAGAAAAGAGAATAATTAATGTAGAGTGCTAACATATTAAAAGATGAACAAAGGTTTCTGAAAAAGTATACAAATGGACGCAATCAATATGCAGCTCAGAAGCCAAACAACAAAATGGGCATGTTTAACTTGAGAAAAGAGGACAAAGGGGTGATAGGATACCACTTTTCAAATACTTGAAAAGCTATCATACAGGGGAGCGGCAGGATCTGTTCTCAATCATCCTGGAGTGCAGGATGGGTCAAGTTACAGGAAGACAGATTTTGGGGGGAAATCAGGAAAAACTTCCTAACTGTTAAAGCAGTAAGATAGTGGAACCAATTACCTTGAAAGACAATGAGTGCTCCAACACTGGAGGCATTCAAGAGAAACTTAGACAACCACCTGACACGCTTTCATTTGTATTCCTGCACTGAGCAGGAGGTTGGACTTGATGGCCTTATAGGCCCCTTCCAAATTCATTATTCTATTATTCTATGAACATATTGTTAACCGCACACATTCAAGTCTTCGTACATTGTTGAGTTTTAGAGTTTTTTCATTTTGTTGAAGCTCTGCTGGTGTTTGTGGATTTCAATGGCTTCCCTGTGCAGTCTAACATAACGATTGCTGGTGGTGTCCAGTACCTCTGTGTTTTGAAATAGAATTTCATGTCCAGCTTGTTTTAGGTCATGTTCAGCTACTGCCAATTTTTCCAGTTGTTTTAGTCTTCAGTGTCTCTCATGTTCTTTGATTCTGGTGTGGATGCTTCGTTTTGTGGTTCCAATATATACCTGGCCATAACTGCAAGGTATCCGGAATACTCCTGCAGTGGTGAGGGGGTCCCTTTTGTCCTTTGCTGACCATAACATTTGTTGTACTTTTGTGGTGGGCTGTTTGTAGGTTGTGTTTTCACAAGTATTTCACTAGTAAACAGTATTCAGGCCCACCACAAAAATACAACAAATATTACGGTCAGCAAAGGACAAAAAGGACCCCCTCACCACTGCTATCTGTGAAAGCTTGGGAGGTTATAATAAAGAAGCAGCTTAAATTAAATACCTAACCTGATCTTTAGTACTGTAGCTTGTGGAGAAACTTAATGAGGACAGTTATTGGGCAAGGACCTGAGTAACAGTGAAAACTAACTTACTATTGCTGGAAGCAAGCTAACCACTTAGTATTTTATGACCAACATTCTCCCAGTAAGAATTTCAACTCACAGGTCAGGTGATGGTTGCCATGTATATAACAAAAAACATAGCAAGAAAACTGAATAGGTCACCTTGGGACTCTATTATTATTGTTTCTCAACAAGCGGAACACGGTCTGTTTAGCAAGGGAGCTCATTCAAATGCTATAGAGTTTTACCATAAACCAAAACACTATTTTATCATGTCTGTCAAAGACTGTAAAGATCTCATTCACAGCATCCAACAAATATAAAACCCATTCTTTCAACAGAATGTATGTGTCAACAGCCTTATGTACAGGAAGTGGACATGAAGAATTCAAGAAAGACAATGGCTGAAATCCTGTTGCTTAGTGAAGTAAATCGCACTATAATAGGCCCACTGAATCAGTGGATATTTGGTGAGTTAATTCCTCTGTAAGTTCCATTGATTTAAATGGGTCTACTCTGGCTGCAATTTACTACAGTAATGTAAATTTGATCTGATGGAACTTCCTGCGGAGTTGAGTCACCCAATCCCCACTCACTCACTGATCCTACTCAAGTGTAACTTACTACACTAAGCAACAGGATTTTAGCCAGTGTGTTGTCATAGCAGGCACAATAAAGAGAGGCTTATAGCACCTTGAGACTAGTATATCAGTTGTGGTTCACATTTTATGAATCACAGCCCCTTTCACTAATCTTGCACTTAACAAAAGAAGCCTCTTGTCCATAAAAGTGTATGCTGCAGTAAATCTGTCCAGGTACACTGTCACAGGACTTCTAATTGTGTTGAGATAGTAAAAAGAAAAAGATATTTATTGTTTTGTTTCCCTATTTCAGAAACTTTAGTGCCAATGTGTTTTTTTGCAAAATCTATAACCAGGGCTCAGTATTCAAGAGTATGTTGTTTGAAGACCAGGTATCTCTATTCTGTAGCCACTATACTGATAGGCCACTTCTTTTACTGTATACAAAATTATTCAGTACAGTGGTGCCTCGCTTAACGGGCACTCCATTTAGCGACGAAACCGCATAGCGCTTAACTTTTTGCGATCGCAACAGCGATCGCATTGTGATGTTTCCTATGGGGTTTTATCGCTTTGCGATGATTGGTTCGCTGACCGATCACCGCAAAGCGATGATTTTTTAACAGCTGATCGGCGGTTCAAAAATGGCCGGCGGGTAAAAAAATATGGCCGCCCGCTGTGTTTTTGCGCCGATTCCTCGCTTAAGAGGCAGCGAAAATGGCCGCCGTATGGAGGATCTTCGCTTTAAGGTCAGTTTTTTGCCCATAGGAACACATTAAACAGGTTTTAATGCATTTCTATGGGCTTTTTAAAATTGCATAGCGACAAAATCACTTAACAGCTATTTTTGCTGCACGGTTTAACGTCGCTATGCAAGACACCACTGTATAGTATTTGCCACACAGTTCATATTGCTACACAGTAGCAAACAGAACACTGATATCTCTTTCCACCCAACCTTTAAATCAGATTGCCTTTTTGCTGTACTACATACCTGTTCAGACAGGTCTCACCCAAACTCACCTGTACATTTTCCACAATCTCTTGAATGCGATGCAACAAAATTCTTTTTTGAGAAGTCCGTCGGCAGTATTCTAAATCCAGAGCTTTTTGTCGATCTTGTTGTAGTTCCTTTTTCCTTTCAAGAGTTAACTGAAAAATCAAGGTAGGAGAGAAGAATGGAAAACTATTTAGAATGTCCTTCACTTAGGATGCCCTTTGCTCAACTCTTAATTGTTTGCCCAAAAACAAAAGAAAAGAAAAACATAGCATATAACACCCATATACCGAAATTACAATTGCAATCTAAGGTTTAGCCCATTCTTTTTCACCATAAAATATTTTTAAATAACAAAGACATCTTACCAGAGGAGAAAGCACGGGAATACCATTAAACTGGATAACTGAAAGTTTTTTGTGCGGAGCAGGTGGAGGTGTCCCTTCAGGCCCCGGTGCCCCTTGGAGTCGAGCAAGCTGTTTCTTACAGAACGTTTCATAGTCTTCCATCTTAATTCAGCTGGACTACAGTTGTAACACTCTCTGACCATAAGAATTTTATGTACTTATTTGGACTGCAAAGATAAGAGAAAAGGATGACCTGTTACCTAAACATCTCAGAATATGTATGATGCTAAATTTCAGACCACTAATTCCACTACACAGGTGATGTACACCTGTGTACACCTTTCAACAAACAGTACCATCCATTTGTCATCTTGTGCCACTATGAATGCTGCATACGGCTATGGCATTTCTGTAAAGGTAGCTACTGCAAGGATTAGACAAGGGACTTTAAGTACCAGAAAGGTGGAGTTTAGAATCTATGTCGCACATGGCCTCCAGCACACTGACACCATTCAGGCACAATGATAAAGCAGTCGTCTAGAGAATCCTCATTTATAATGGACGAACAAAATGCTCATTTATGCCGACTCTTTTATGCCACTTGCTTCATCTTTCTACCCAAGATCTCCAGAAGGACCCCTTCAGCAATTTCCTTTTTGTACTCATTTTATTTCATTCCCTCCCATTCTAGTTTATTGTGATATTGTTGTTGGTCACTGCCAACTCTGAGGAGAGTCTGTCTACTTGTGGAGAGATGTGTTTTTATGGGAGGGAGAATAGTCGGGGGGGGGACCTCAGGAAGCAGTTATTGGAATTGTTCGTGGCAGGGGGAGATATGTGGAGAGCAGCTACAGCATCATGTGAGAGAGAAGAAGGAAAGGGTATTGGTTGCCCCTAAGCTGTTCCCAAATTTAAATAGTTTAGATAAGCCTTGATGTCAGGCCTCCGGGGTTGAAAAAATGCTGCTGCAGAGACCAGTAAAGGAGGAAACAACAGCCATCTAAGACTTGATCCTGGATGAGCCAGCCGATCTGGCGTGCCTCCCAGAGACTTGGTTGGATGAGGCTGGGAGTGTCAATTTCATTCCTTTTTGTCCACCAAGGAGCAGGCAAGACCTGGTGGGAGGGTGGAGTTGCAGTGACCTATCATATTATTACGTCCCTCACCAGATGATGACCTGTCATATGCCCCAGTTTTCCAAGTTTGAAAGGGTGTATCCGAAAGTGGGAGTCTGGGACAAAATAAGAATTCTGTTGGTGCCCAACCCGTTGCTCAAGTGGTCTCGGGAATGGCGCCTTCAGCTTGCTAGGCTGGGGGACTTCAACATCCATGTCGATGTAGTTTATCAGAAGTGCTTCAGGACTTGACGACCATGGGTCTGTCCCAAACAGGATCTGCCCCACTCACGTTGCAAGGCACACTTCAGACATGGTCTTCTGTATTGGGGTAAATGCTGGTGATTTGTGTGTGGAGAAACTTTCGTTAGTTCCACTGTCATGGACAGATCATCATCTGATGCGGTTCAGACTCACTGGAAGTCAGAGCCTGTTCAAGGGTAAGGCACTGATTAAGATGGCCCACCTCAGGAAGCTGATGGATCCAAATGTTTTTCTGAGGGCCCTTGGGGAGTTTCCTATCACCTCGGAAGACAATTCTATTGAAGCCCTGCTTGATCTCTGGAATAAAGAAATGGCCAGGATTATTGACACAATCACTCCTAAGTGTCCCCTCCCATGGAGTAGAATCAGAGTGGCCCCCTGGTTTACTGGGGAGCTGATGGTGATGAAATAAGTGGAATGGAGACTAGAGTGATGAAAGTGGAAAACTAGGAGTGAATCCAACCAAATGCAGGCAGGGGTCCATTGGAAGGCCTATTCCATGGCAGTGGTGGCAACAGGAAGAAGTCATTCTTCTCTGCTACCACTGTGTCTCCACAGAGTCATCTGGCAGAGCTCTTTTGAGTGGTCTTTTACATGCCAGCTCACAGGAAAAAAATGCAGACCACACTATAACTTGCTGTAAAGAATTTGCACAATGCTTTGCAGGCAAAATTGCTCAGATCCACTCTGACTTGGATGCTGTAGCTGATACAGATCCTGTGGCTTTAACTATGGCCCCCGTTCGTCCTGTGCTAATGAATAAATATCAATTTTTGCAGCCTGATCCATCTCTAATATTCCATTCTTGGGGAAGGTGCTGGAGCAGGTCTTGGCTTCTCAGCTCCAGGGGTTTACTGGATGAGACAATCAAAATCCATTTCAATCTGGCTTAAGGCTGAGTTATGGGATGGAGACTATTTTGGTTGCCTTGATGGACGATCTGCACTGGGAAAGGGATAGGGGGAACATGCCCCTGTTAGTTCTGCTGGACACCTCCGTGGCTTTCAATACCAACAACCTCTTGACCCATTTCTCTGGGATAGGACTTGGAGGCACTTTTTTTACAGTGACTACAGTCCATCATGGAAGAGAGAACTCTGAAAGTAGTGCTGGGGGATTCCTGTTTGAACCCCTAGCCTGCAGGGTCTCTTATATTATTTAACATCTATATGAAATGGCTGGGAGACCTTGTCCAGAATTTTGGGGTTCGGTGTCACCAGTATGCATATGACACCCACCTTTACCTCTCTTTGCCATCTAAATCTGAGAAAGCTGTATTAGCCCCTGATCTCGTCTGGATGAGGGCGAATAAACTGAAACTTAACCCAGACAAGACAGAGGTGCTCTTGGTCAGCTGAAAGGCAGATCAAGTAATAGGGTGCAGCCTGTGCTGAATGGGGTTACACCCCCTCTGAAAACACAGGTGTACAGCTTGGGAATGCTCCCGGATTCGTCTCTGCGCCTGGGTACCCAGGTTTCGGCAGTGGCCAGGAATACCTCTGCACAGAGGTATTCCTTGAGAGGTCTGCTCTGGCCATGGTGACATATGCCTTAGATACCTCTCAGCTGCATTACTGTAACATGTTCTACATGGAACTGCCTTTGGAAAGTGTTTAGAAACTCCAGCGGGTCCAAAATGCCATGGCCAGATTATTAACTGGGACTGGCTATAAGGAATACACCGTTATCTTCCTAATCAAAATACTCTGGATAGGTTCCTGTTTGCCATGGTTCTTTCTAACGTACAGAACCCAGAACTGGACAGAGTACTCCAGATGTGGCCTGACTAGCACAGAACAGAATGTGATTATTAGTTCTGTTAACATGGCCCTAATCTGCATTGTTTCTAGTAAGCAGCTTGCATCATATTGCTGGCTCAGGTTCACTATCTGATCAATTTAGGCACTTAGCTCTTAACAACCATGGTTAAAGGCATGTGGCTCTTATTTTTTAAAAGCTTTATTCATTACTGTGATCTATGCTCTTCCATTTATGTCTACAAATGGATTTTGATTTTACTGCCAAGACATGGTTTTGTTTGCCTCAACAACCCAAAGCAAAGCTGAATGTGACTTAATTTCTTCTTCTTTCTTGATAGTCTTGTCAATAATCCTTTCTCGTCACTAAACTTACTTCAAAGAAAGTGTTTTCAGTTCAGAATGCAAACACATCATCTAACAGAGCAGCAAATTTGCAAAGCATTGATGTAGGAGGAGAAGGGCAGCCAGAGCTTATACATGAGCCAGAGTTGTACACAAGAAATTTGACTGCTCTTTTGTGAAAAGTCCCTGCTGCAAGGCATTTCTAGTACACTCTGAATGATGTTCATCTCATGAAGCTCCAAGATGGAAAACAAGAGGAACCACAACTCATACAGTTTGCACAGAGAAGACCCTACATTCAGTCTCTGGCATCTCCAGTTAAAAGAGGAGGCTGTTATAAGGTTTATCTCTGCCTTAGGTATCTGGCTGCTGAGCCAAGGTTGGGAGTTCAATTCCCCACTGTGCCTCCTGCAAGTAGAGCAACTCTGTTTGGCCTTTGGCAAGCTGCACAGTCCCAGGGCTCCCCCAGAACAAGGGAATTGTAAACCACTTCTGTGTAGTCTCTACTGGAAAAACCCTGAGAAAGTTTGCCGTAAGTCAGAAATGATTTGACGGCACATCATCATCATCATCATCATCATCATCATCATCATCATCATCATCATTTCTTGAAGATCTACTACCAGTTATTATAAGCACTACTGGACTGACAAATTGTCTGTCCGATATAAAGAAGGGCATTTAACCACTTTAATCACTATAAATCGAGAGCCACTCCCCCACCAATTCACAAGAGAATTCTAATAGGAAGCATTCTGAAATTTCTGCTTCTCCTTAGAGTTCTAAGGAACCGAAATCATCCAAAAGCCAGTCATTATCTTGCACAAGAGGAAATGTCACTCAGAAAGGAATTCAATGAGGGAACCCACTAAATAGAATCAGGTAAACTCTGAATCAAAAAAGTATCTCCACAAACCATAACTGTTATTCTCAAGAACAGACTACTGCAATGCTTTCTATGTGGGGCTTCCCAGGAAGATACAGAAGTTTCAGGAGATCCGGAACATGGCAGTCACGCAATTGAGCGGAGTAAGTAAATATCAACACATCTCCCCAACTCTAGCCGCCTTACACTGGTTACCTGTCTGCTTCCGTGCCAGCTTCAGGGTGATGGTTTTAACATATAAAGCTCTAAAATGGTTTGGGACCTCAGTACCTGGCAGAACACCTTCCTCCAGTCAGAGTTGCCCATCTACTCACTCGTGCCAGGCTGGACATTTGAGGATGCTGACCCTGAGAGAGGCCTGGTGGGGGGAAACTAGGTACCAGGCCTTCTTGACAGTCACTCCCCGACTCTGGAATCAACCTCCTCCAAATATCCACCTGGTCCCTTGCTGGCACTCTTTTTAAGAAGCTTTTTAAAATGTGGCTGTTTTGACAGACATTTTAGTCTGATTCACCAACAGAACCCAGTGAAACTTTTAAAAGCATGCTGCTTAAATACCATCCCATAGTGCTTAAAGCAGCCTCTGGGCAGCTTACAAGTTTATTATGCAGGCTCTACATTTCCCCCCTAGCGAGCTGGGTCAACCACGGCTACCTGGGACTGAACCCCAGGTCGTGAGCACAATTTTGGCTGCAGTACAACAGTTTAACCACTGGCCTACAAGGTTCTTATTATTACCCAGTAAGATTATAATACCATCATTTTAAATGTTGTTATATTTCATTATGTTTTATTATGCTATATTTGCTTTTATATTAGTATTGATGTTTTGATTACTGGGTATGGTTAGATGTTTTGTCTATTGTTTGCAGTGGTTAAAACGCTGTACTGCAAGCTAAAACTGTGCTCACGACCTGGGGTTCAAACCCCAGGTAGCCGGCTCAAGGTTGACTCAGCCTTCCATCCTTCCGAGGTCGGTAAAATGAGTACCCAGCTTGCTGGGGGGGGCAATGTGTAGCCTGTATAAATAAAAATTGTAAACCGCCCAGAGAGTGCTTGTAGCGCTATGGGGCGGTATATAAGTCCAATAAATAAATAAATAAATAAACAAACTACCCAGAGCGGCTTTTGATTCAGGCATAGGCATCCTTCAGTCTCAAGAGACTATGGTAACATGCTCTGAATTGAGGAGTGTCCTCTCCAGAGCATGAAGCCCAGGTAAGGTAATACGGAGGATAGGCTGTTACCCAAGCAGCAGATCCCCCCTCTCCACATTGCTGAAAAGGTCCAATGGAAAGGCAAGAGCCAATACAACTGGTTCCAGCAACGTCACAGGAGTTGGCAGAACGACACATGCTGCCTTCGGGACTCCAGCTCCGGATTTTGCCTCAAGGTTAACTCCTGAAGCCTTTTCCATGAGTGGATATAGCCACAAGGCAGTGGAGGTTTGAAATTGGAGTTTTCCTTCTCCTAGATGGGCTGCCTTCCATGGCTGACGAGCCCAACCTACCCGGCGGCTTTTGATTAGATGGGGGGTATATAAACAAATAAACTGCAGTGGAGGCTAGGAACAGATGGATTCACCAACAGCAACCAAAGCCCTCCAAAGCAGAATCCTCTGCCCACCCTCTCATATTCACAATACAAATAGCAGCCACATTACATATTAACCCAGGACAGGCTTTTCCCAAGCCTAGTAACATGCTATGTAAAATAACAAAAATTTTAAAATAACAAAAAAAAAGAGTATATGGATTGGGCTGTTGAGTCAATGCTGGCCAACAGGGGAAAGGAAGCAGTATTTTTGACCCTTTGTGAAAATATGCACAAATGAATCCTATTAGAATAAAGAAATAAACCAGTTAGGATTGAGTGGGTAGTCTGGGATGAGTCAATTTGTTGAGGGAGAGTAACCACATATGAGACTACGCTACTACACTACTGTTTATGGGGAGAGTTATTGTATCTACGCTGTGACTAGTGATTAAAAGACTTCTCCAGAATCCAATTTTGTTCTGGAATTTTTCAAGCCCTTTCAAAACCGTACACATCTGAATTCACACTGAAAAGCCCATACAGTATATGCGAACACTCACATAGGTATAAAAAACCCGGCTTGCTGTCTGCTAACTAATGAGCTATGGAAAACTCACAGACATTTTTAAACATTTAATTCAGCTTATGGTCCAAACATCCCAAAATCCCACGTTTACCTCCTTCTTTGCTGTAACAACAGCTTGCCTCACAGTAAAAATCAGAAGACCGAGAAGCAATTTTTAAAAAAAGACAAAACTAAAATTAAGTCAATCAAGATCAAATAACAGTGATCAGAAGTTTTGCAAACAATATCTAACCCAAATGTATACATGCTGTTGTTTTGGTGTGGCAAATACAGAACTGTTTTTAACTCTATCCCTTTGAATCCCAAGCAAAGAAGGAGAACTCCTCCAGCACAATATCAACCCTTTCTTCTCAGGCTGCGAACTCCTGCAACGGGGCCCTTGTAAGAAAAAGAGGTTTTCAAGTCCACCCATGACGGCCAGCAGTTGTATTGAGCCTCACACCATGAACCCTCTCCCCCCCCCATTGCTTATTTTTAGGGTTACTATTAAAGCTGGAAGTCCAACTCCCCCACTGGGCTTCCTGGGAGTAGAGCCAGCCTGGGTGGCCCTGGGCCGGCTGCACCATCAGCCCCAAGGGATGAATGTCCAGGGAAGAAGGGAAGGCCAAACTCTGGCTGGAGAACCCTGGAAAGGGTGTCGACATCCAGTCCCCATTGACTTGGACAGCACCTACTGTACTGTCCTTATTCACCGCTGGATTGAAAAACAACCACCATGCCTACACACCTATTTGAAAAACAACTCTAGAGGGGCACAAATCAGCACATCATACTAACAAGTTTTCCTTTAGCACGCGTTTTCATGGGCCAAAAAAAAAGCGCGCTTTCTTTCTAACTACTTCAGATGCATTAATTCTAAGAAGACGCTCATCGATCTTGAAAAACATTTTTTTTAAAAAAGCGGCTCCACCGAAAGAGAAAAAACGAAGCCACTGCACTGTGTTCACTGGGCTTCCTCCACAGCGAAAGCCTCTCTGTCCAAGATGCTCCGAAGGAGGCCCAGGTGGGGGTCGGGGGGCTGGTCTTCCTCTTCTTCTCTACTCTCCACCCCCCCACACACAAATGGCAAACCCTCCGACCCGGGAGGACCGAGAGGCCTCTCCCTCTCCCCCTCCGCCCAGCCCGAAGGCCTCTTGCCCCTTCGCCTCTCCCCGTCAGCCGGCGCGCCTGCCTCGCTTACCTCCAGGAAGGTTCTCCCGGCGCGAGGAGAGGCGGCCCAGCCCCTAGCAACGCCAAGCCGAGCCTCCCTCACAGGCGCTTCCTTCCGGCGGAAGGAAGGAGAAAACCGTTGCAAGCCGCGCCCCGCCCCCTTCCCCTCCCACCAGGAGCAGCGGCGGCGCCGTTTCTAGGTTACCAAAGGGCGAAAACTACAAGTCCCAGGAAGCAAAGGGAGGCAGGCTTCTGAGCGCGGTGCAGGCCGGGAGCTGTAGTTTCCCCTCTCTGCTGAGTGTTCTCTATTCCACTATATCGTCAGACCTTGGCAACTGTTTGTTGCTGTTGATCTATTCAGTTGCTTCCTAGTCTGTGTGCAGTAAAGAAAGCAGTATACACACCTGTAATTTCAAGTAACTGTAAATAAAGAACCATTTTTATTTTTTTTTTCTCCTCCAAATGTCTGAGGAAGTTATGCCAGAGTGCGTGCTGGTTAATGAGAAAAGAGTGGACTCTGAGGAACCTGTACTTATTCTCTTCTGTGGCTCGCTGTACAGTACTTCTACTATGTAGCAAAAGAGATTTTTTTTCCAGAAATCCAAAACTCTGCAATAGCAGTTACACAAGTACCCACTAGATTCTCAGACATTGCTGGGGAATGCTACCCCATCTTCCCCCATACTGTATAGTTTCTTTCTGTATCTGACAACCAAGGAAAGTAATACTAGAGAGTGAGCTCGTCTAATTAAGCTAGAAAGTAGGATATTCAAAACAGAAAACAGTTAAGTTTTCACATAGCATATAGTTCAGCTACAGAATTCATTACCTCCGATGTGAATGTAAGACAGCTTTAATAGAGGATTAATGGAGGATAAAAAATTTAATACCACACTAGCCAGAGGATAATTCATGCTGGATAAAGAGATCAGAGCCAGTCTAGTTGGCTTCTGTGCTTGGAATGGGGAGGCGATGCACTTCCTTGTAATCTGTATGAGTGCAAAAGTCATCTCCTGTTGCCAAAATTCAATGGCATGCTGTCTCTTATCACATATGTAAGAAGTGGTCAATATGAGAGGGCTTTTATGCAGATACAGGCCAGGCCAAAGGCATTTTGATGCCAGAGGTATTTTACTGTCTCAGGATGAGAACAAGGTGGTGCTGCCTCCTAGTTCCACATACAGAAGACAACTAGGTTGTAACATACCGCAAATCATCCTTCAACATTTGCAATGAAATAATGTATTCAATACCACATCCACGGTAGCAGCCTCGTTTAGGAGGTCCACAGCAGGTTCATCAGTGGGCACACAAAGCTCTGTTCTCCAGTAGAGGGAAACAAATTGGGAAATTCCCCCGGAACAGTTGGAAGAGCCATCACGTTCCCCCCATCATCTTTTGTTATTGGTTCCCTCTGCCTAATAGGATTAGTTCTATGCACACATCCTGCTTGTGAGCATCCTGAGCATTTGGCTGGCCATGCTGGGAACAGAATGACAGGCTACATGCAATAGGCAACATGTGATTAAAGCACAAGGAGTGCCCTAAAATTTTGGGTTGAGTTTTGCACTCGCCCTGCAAGCTATCCCTCTTAGATAAGGCCTCTGATTTGATCCAGCCAAGCTTTTCTTAGTTTCTTAGATGACGATTCGTATGGCTTTCTTGGTGATGGATGTATACGTGTATCCTCATACATGGCAAAACAGCCTGTGAGCAGCGAGGTCTGAGCAATCATCAAAGCATTCTTCTAGTTGTGGTTCCCGACTGTGGGTCCCCAGATGTTCTTGGACTGCAGCTCTCAGACAGGAGGGCCTGGCCTGCTCTGGTCCATGGGGTGACGAAGAGACGGACATGACTTAACAACTAAACAACAACAGGACAATTATAAAGAAAAAGAAGCCAATAAGTGTCAACATAATTTGTGATTTTGAAAAAGCCGTGCTGTGTCATCATGGAGCGATCCTTGTATGTTTTTAAGATCGTATACGTATACACGGCCTGGGAAGGAGCGATCCAATAAGGAAGGTTCTGATTCCGTGGGATTCAAATGGGGGGGGGGGGGGAAATCGCCGCTCGGTAAGGTCGGAACTCCCGAGCGTCTCCGGAATCGCCCGAGTCCCGAAGACGCCCCGCCCCGCCCCCCCAACGTCTTCCTCGGTCCTTAGATTTCGATTGGCTGGCTGGGAGCCGGAGACTGAGGGACGGGATTGGCTGGCAGGGGGAGCCGGGCGCCGTGAGGGGATTGTGCGGCCAAAGGCCGAAGGGGCGACGGTTGGCGGCTCCGGCCGCGCGAGCGAGCGCCCGTCTTCTGAGGGCGGCGGAGGGGGGAGGGGGGTCGAGTCTCCTCAGCCGCCACCGCCCGCCCGCCCGGCCGGCTTCCGTCATGTTTTGTTTCTCCGAAGGCCTGGCCGCCGCCTTCTCCTCGCTGCTTCTGGCGGCGCTGGCGCTGACCCGGAGCTTGGCGGCCTCCTGCCTGCTGACGGGCGGCGCCTACTTGGCGCTGCGCCTCTTCAGCCTCGAGCCGGCCTCCCTCCAGCGAGCCCAGCTGGTGGTGCAGCCGCGGGGCAGCCCGGCCCGCATCGCCCACCGCGGCGGCGGGCACGACGCGCCCGAGAACACGGTGGCTGCCCTCCGACAGGTCAGCGCCCCCCCCCGGCGCGGCCGGCGAGGAAGGCGGAGGGGGGGGCCGGGAGGGGGAGGGGGGAGAAGGCGGGCGCGCGCACTCTGTGCCCCCTCCCCCCCCGCCGGAGCTCGACCCTCCCGCCTTCCCAAGCAGAGGTCGGAGGGGGGGGGGACAGCTCCAGGAAAGGGGGGGGGGTTCGGCGGGAAGGTTTGTAACAGCACATTGCATGCTTTTTTCTCTATTAAAAAAAGTAAAATAGCATTGCGTTCTGCTAGTTCAGTCTTGCTTTGCTTTTCTACAAACGACAACCCCAAAGAGCTTCTAATACGGTTCAACCATGAATTACTATCAATACCTTTTTGATTAAAGTGTTTCTACTTAGCAGTACTGTAGTAGATCCTCCAATGTGTTAATTAACGCAGGGCAAATATTCTTAATACCTTAAGGCAGAATGTGTTTTTGCCCTATATACTCTTATTTGTTCTAGCCTAGATACCGAATTTACACTAAGATGGAGTCCCACCTGCCAGATCTGGAGACAAGAGAGGCAGAGAGTAAAGGAGAAAGGGGGGGGGGGGAATCATAGAGCGGATGTTTTGGATTCCTGTTGACTTCTCCCGGCGCAACACATGATGAGTTGTTACAAAGTCAGCCTGGCAACATCTGGGGGAGCTACAGCCCAACATATGCCTTTAACAATGATAAGAAGTAGTGAACTTCAGATCTAAGCAAGGTTTATTGTAGGTTGAATAATCCCAGCATACAGGCCCCAGCATAGCACCTTAAAAGAAACATTTTATACCAGCAAACACTCCTCAAAGAATGCCGGATCCTGGCATATCGTATATGTATAAACAGCCTGGGAAGGAGCGATCCAATACTGTATTGCATGCTGGTGTTTCTAAGCCTCAAAAGTATTTCTGAGCCTTCAGAGGTAGAGCTAACCTGTTGTGAAGGAGCAGTAAACCCAAAGGAGAAAGAACAGAGTGAGCTGTCCCCTCAGGTAGAGCCATCTGAGCAGAAAAGAGATATAGAAGTAGGGAAGACAAGAGAAAGTGAGGAGTTGAATGTAGAGGAGGAGAAAAGGAAGGAATCAAAGGGGAAAGAGGAGAAGATTGAAATCTGCCTAGTGGAAGAGAGAGGGAGAAGGGGAAGAAGGATTAATTTTGCCCGTGTGGGAGGAGTTGCTTTACAACTATAGAACAACTATAAACACATGAAAAGACCAAGGTGTACAATTTATGATAAAAACTATTATCTATACAGTATACATAGACATAAAATATAAAAACTTAAATATATTGAAAGCAGTAGCTAGACAGTTGTTTTGATTGTCATATTTGAATTCAGCACATCAAAATACATAATAAATAGCACATTTTATCTGTGAAGCAGACAACTTCTAAAAAAACTGTAGATCATTGTCGCTTTTCCTGTTGATCAAAAGCATTTCTGCCACATGTGGGCTAAGTCACAGTGCATGAAAGCCCACTGAGTCCATCTATAAGAGGGGCAGTTCTGCTGTCCCAAGCAGGCCGTCTCCCTCACCCACGGGACTTTCCCAAGACCCCGTATCTAAAGCATCCTGAAGGAGGATACCACAGACACCTGTGGGAGGAGAAGGAGAGGAAGGCGGAGGAATGATGGGCCCAAGGGAAAAGTTCTGGGGCAGCTGGCAGTCTGGAAGGAGCAGGTGGGACCAGCTGGGGAGGGGGGAAATAAAGGAGGAAGAGGAGTGGCGCTGGCTAGACTGGCTGGAGGACCAATAATTGATGTTCTGCTTCCTGGGAGGGGAGGTGGCTGTCCCTCTTTGTATTCTGGCCCCCTAGGCTGGTGTATTAGCTCACCAGAGGCTGGGAGCTAATGAGCCAGGACCAGCTGCGTTGCCCTTAGCACCCCAACAAAGGTGCCCCCTCCTCACTCAAAAACAACACTTAAGGCACCGCCACCAGCACCATTGGTTGGGGCAGTTGGCTCAGGAGAGGGAGGAGGAGCTGTGGCTAGAGTGCCAGTTTCTGCTCAGGCATACCAGCTGTTATTGAAAAGGGCCCAGATGCTGGAGCTGGTGAGGTCAACTCAGTCCCAGCTATGGACTGTTAAGGATAGAGTCCAGTGAACCTAACCAGGGCCCAGGACAGATGACTAATTGGAACCAGTGAAAAGAACCTCTGTAAACAGTTTATTGTCTCAATAATACCTACTGCATCTGTTAACCCACCTGCTGAGTCAATAGAGCCCATGGGAGAGGACCTGGCCCCACCATCACAGCCCAGCTGGTGTTTTCATTCTATCCCCAGAATCCAGGTGGGACAAAAATAATAGACTGGATGTTCTTACCCACCTATTGGAGACATTTAATTATTAATCTCCAGATAACCTCACCTTTGGTTTTATTCTTATTAAACAACGGCGGTAGGGGTAGGATTCATAACCTCAGGGAACTCATTAGAGCAACGGTCAGAAGGACAGGTTGCAAAGCCTTTAGGAGCACCTTCTGAAAGGTGTTTCTCCATGGAGGATAAGAGCTTTTACAGATTGCTTGGCAACCACAATTTGCCAAAGAGTTATCTTGGTTAATAATATTTAAAGCTGCTAGAAGTTCTATAGACAAGCTTAGCCATGGCTTATAGATATGTTCTATTTTTTTCCTTTCCGTGTGATGTTAGTGAAATGTACATTAAAATGCAAAATATATATTGTTACTTTCCAGTTTAAAGAATTTTGTCTTTATTTATTAAGGCAGCTGAGAATGGAGCAACAGGTGTGGAAATTGACATTGAATTCACTGCTGATGGCATTCCTATCCTGATGCATGACAGCACAGTAGACAGGACCACGGATGGATCTGGAAGTTTACGTGATTTGACATTTGCTGAGATTAGAAAATTTAATCCAGCTGCTAAACATAGATTATGGTAAGAAAGCAATCCAGAAAACCACTCCTCAGTATTCAGAAACACAGTCTTTTCCTTTCATTCTCTTATACAGTGGTGCCCCGCATAGCGATGTTAATCCGTTCCAGGAAAAACGTTGCTATCCGGAAACATCACTATACGAAAAGAAAAACTCCATTTAATGCACTCCTATGGGGGGTAAACTCACCACTAAGCGGGAATCCTCCATAGGGCCGCCATTTTCGCCGCCTTGCTAAGTGAGGAATCGGCGCGAAAACACATGGGCAGCCATTTTCTTCATCCGGTGGCCAGTTTGAAACCGCCGATCAGCTGTTTCTAAAACATTGCAATGCAAAGATCGGTAAGCGAAACGCTTACCGATCATCGCAATGCGATGTTTTACCTATTAAAACATCGCAATGCGATCGTAAAAACGATCGCAAAATCCGCATTGCTATGCGGATTCATCGTTAAACGGTGTGCTCGTTAAGGGACGTACCACTGTAGCATGATTCTGTGCAGGTAATGCCACAGTAATCAGTAGAATTCATTTTCACTTAAATATGCCAGTGTATAGTACTATAATACAGTGGTGCCCCGCATGGCGACGTTAATCCGTTCCAGGAAAAGCGTCGCAATCCGGAAACATCGCTAAACGGAACGTAAAACCCCATAGGAATGCATTAAACTCTGCTTAATGCATTCCTATGGGGGGAAAACTCACCGGTAAGCGAAGATTCCCCATCCAGCCGCCATTTTCGCTGCCTCGGTAAGCGAGGGCAGGGTGCGAAAATGCTGCGGGCGGCCATTTCCTTGATCCGGCGGCCATTTTGGAACCGCCGATCAGCTGTTTCCCTAACATCGCAATGCGAAGATCGGTAAGGTATGCGGATTCGTCGTTAAACGGTGTGCTCGTTAAGCGAGGCACCACTGTATTGGACTGGGGAGAACTGGTTCCCATGAGATATGGCTTCAAGTCCCTAGCCTGCTTTGAAACCTATAGGCTGATCTTGGGTTGTTCTGTCTCAGCTTAAGAAGGCTTTGTAGAAAATATGTGGAGAAACAGAACCATTCTATTTTAGAGAAACAGGCCAACACAGATGGTTCCTTCTTGCAACCAGATTTGTTCTCAAAAGGATAATTGCAGAAATAATAGCCATATGATATCCCTTTGCATCCAAAAGCATAGATCTCAACAATAAAATGTAATGTTATATAAAGTAAAGTCAGTTTGATACTTTGGGAAAAACTTCTGTGATTCTATCTTTCAATATTAAGGTCCCGTAAAGAGACATAACTGTTCAGATTGACTTTAATGTGGGACATCTGCTCAGTGTTCTCTGCATTACAGCTTCTGGACAGATAGTTGGGTCTTATGGTACCTTAAAGACCAATTTACAGTGTCAGAAATCTTTATGGTGTCCAAAACCATACTCCAGAATATGGCTGGAGATGGTGTGGATAGAACTACAGTACCTTTTTTGATGCCTACAGTACCTTTTTCTGGGCTAAATACACACTACAGTACTGAAGTTTTCTTGTTCTTTTTTTTGTAGGAGGGATTATCGTGGGATAAAAATACCAACATTGGAAGAAGCTGTTTTGGAAAGTATACGTTACAACCTCATAATCTATTTTGATGTGAAGGGCCACGCTGATCAGGTACGCTTTTCTTCCAGTGTGAAGCCTCAGATTCTGAGAACAACTCATGGTAGTGCTCATTCACTTGAGCCTATAAAAGACAGAGCTCTTTCTTGATAAAATGTTAATGCAGTTTTCAACCACTTGTTTTTTCCCATCTTGACTGGAGTGACTGGCTATAATTAAAAGCATGTTTTATTTTTATTTTTAATGTAAGTTTTCATGGGGAAAACTACTTAAAATAAGCTCAAATGTTATTTTTCTATACCTCATAGAATGAGTTAAAGAAGCTGTTTGGGAAACAGCAACCAGTTTTTAGCAAAATATAGATGTGTACTTATAGCATAAAATTTGTACAGTGGTGCCTCGCTTAGCGAGGTTAATCCGTTCCGGATTAACCCTCGCTCAGCGAATCCATCGCTAAGTGAAACAAAAAAGCCCATAGGAACGTATTAAAACTGATTTAATACGTTCCTATGGGCTTAAAACTCACCGTTCTGCGAGTTTTCTCCATTGCGGCGGCCATTTTGGATGCCTCGTTAGTGAGGCAAAACAGTGGTCGCCATTTTGTTTTAGCGGCGGCCATTTTGGAACCACTGATCAGCTGTTCGCTATGCTTTGATCGCGTCCGCGCGATCATCGCATAGCGAAAAAAGCCCATAGGGGCCATCGCTGAGCGAACGCTCCAGCGATGGCCCGGGACCCATCGTTGTGCGGTTTCATCACATAGCGAAGCGTTAGCTATGCGAGGCACCACTGTACTTATAAAGTTGCCTAATACCCTTGATCCACCTTGGGTAAGCCAGGTGTTCTTGGACTGCATTTCCCAGCTTTCTTTCATCACTAGCTGTGCTGGGGTTTCTGGGAATTGCAGTCCAAGAACCCCTGGGTTACCCAAGGGTTGGGAACCACTGGTCTAGACGCTTTTATTTCAAGAGGCAGTAACTCTCTAAAGCCATAGAGCAGCCCTGCTACTGGAACAATAATACTTGAATTAAGTGACACTGCCAGGGATTGAACATGGAACCTTCTACCATGAGCTACAGGCCATTCTTACAGGTGTGTTCTCCAAATGAAGCCAGGCAGTGTGCCAACCAAATGTATTTTTCACTGAACTACATTAGGACATACTATACCAGGGTTTGCACATCTTGCAAACCACTGACATTCTTTTGCAAGATATGCCCTGTGGTGCAGTGGTTAAACTGCTGTACTGCAGCCAAAACTGCTCACAACCTGGGGTTCAATCCCAGGTAGCCAGCTCAAGGCTGACTCTGCCTTCTGTCCTTCCCAGGTCATTAAAATGAATACCAGCTTGCTGGGGGCTAATGTGGAACCTGCATAATAAACTTGTAAACTGCCTAGAGAGTACTTTAAGTGCTATGGCGCGACATATAAGCAGCACACTCTGCTTTTTTTGCTTTGCTTTTATCTTCTGCTATACACTGCAAAAATGCCAATACAATAACATTCTGAAGACTGAAAGTGCTTTTAACAACTGCGAACCAAAATCAGTTCTGCATCTGACATAATGCTCGTAATGCTCCTTTCATCAGTGACTTCACAGGCTGTAACAATTTCTTTTGCTGCTTTGCTTATATTTCATGTAACTTGTTTTCTGGCAGGCAGTTGCAGCCCTAAAACGCCTCTACCAGGAATATCCTCAACTATATAACACTAGCGTCGTTTGCTCTTTTATGCCAGATGTTGTCTATAAGGTAAATTTTCCATTTTGTTTTGTGTTACTGCCTCCATATTTCTGGATGTTCAGAGGATTTCAGTTTGGGTACCATTTGTGTTAGGGGCACACAATACTACATTCTATGGACATGGAGTGCATATGTAAAAGAAAAAGCAGCCTTCAGGGTCTAAGGGGCTCCCAGACAGACAACTTCTAGCACTATCGATCAGAAGGACATTGTGCAGCTTTTCTGTGTAGCACCATAAGTAGAATTTAGGATAATACTTTGTAGTACTATGCTGCATACATTCACCACTACATTGCAAGATCAGTATAAGAAAAACTTGTGGTGTTAAAACACCAATGCAAAGTTATTTCAAAAGTGATCTGACACTCATTCCTGAGAACAGTTGCTTCCAATTCATCAATGTAATGTTTCTCCCTAAGAATGCAAAGTATGTATAAATGTCTAGATCTTTATAGGAAACTTGGTACGTTTGTTGTCACATTTCTTTCTCTAAAAATGTCTATCATGCCCAGGTGTAGCCAGATTGTGTAATGTGAAAGTCAATACTGAAATCACAAATGCTATTTGCAACTCTGTCTTGTAATATCAGTCTTTGGATCTATCACCACTTTCATTCCAGCTTCTCTGTTTGCTTTTCTAGATGAGGAAAGCTGACAGGAATGTTATCACCGCTCTTACTCACAGACCGTGGAGCTTTAGTCACTTTGGAGATGGAAGGCCTCGGTTTGAGTCCTATTGGAGACATTACCTGACAATGGCCTTGGATGTCATTGTAGACTGGAGCATGCACAATTTCCTATGGCACCTGTGTGGAGTTTCAGTTTTTCTGGTTCAGAAAAATTATGTTTCACAGTAAGTAAAAAAAAAACCCACCTTGATTTAATAGGCTACTGTAATTTGCCCCATGCACAGCTACTTACTGCATTTTTCAAAATATTGAGGATGAGGGAATAGAATTAGGTATATGTCACACAGGGTTAGTCTTAGAAAAGAGAAGGCAGAACACTGTGTTCCAAACATAGCATCTGAGATCAGTTTTTTTCCAAAAAGATCAAAGTATAACTATGTGGAAATTTGATTCAAGGATATGTGCAAATGTTTTTCAGTTGTAAGTAAATATTTTCATATATTTAAGCAAATGCAACATCTGAGGCTAAACAAAAACTGGAGGAGGACTACCTGTGTGTTATAAGCAAGAAAAGGGCATGTTGCTACACTAGAGAACATTTTTAAAAAGAAAGCACTGTTTGTATTTAAACCACAATACAGTTACATCAGTTTTGTCTTGTTCTTTTCAGGGAGTACGTGCATCAGTGGTCATCTAAAGGAGTTCAAGTTGTTGCTTGGACAGTCAACACATTTGCTGAAAAAATGTACTATGAAAATGTTCTCCAGACCAGTTATATTACTGACAGTTTACTAGAGGACTGTGACCCTCACTATTAAATTTAGCTTTATATGGATTCTTCTGGGTTTGCTTCCTCAGGCAGACTGAAGTTCATAAGCAGTGGAATGTCAAGAATTCATTTGATCAAAGGTCACAGATTCTTTGGGGACAATATTTACTGTGCTGAAAAGTAGCATTAGGTTGTCTCTTTCCTTGGTAGATTTGGACTTGATTCCTGCCACTTTTAATCTGAGATTCTTGGTAAGACATGACTGCATAGCCTAAAGGGGAAAATCAAACCGGGTTAATGGTCCATGTATTTTTTTCTGAAAAAGGCTTGGTATGAGGCCTTCACAAATCACTGACATAACTTGAACTCATTCATCTGCATTTAGAAGCATAATAAGAGAAGGATACTCTCTTTTGAGAATGAAAGAACCTGTAACTGCAGCCAAAGTGCATGAGCTTTATCCCAAATCAAACAGCAGTTTAAGGGAAGGCAAAAATAGCCTGTGCATGTATTCTGAAGGGGTTTTAACTATGAACCCCAAATCTAGCATCTCTACAATACCTATTCTGATGTTTTGTGCAGGTCTGAAGGGCTAATGACAAAAATGAGGGTTGGTGAAATAGCTCTAGCATTTGGAGGGTACTGAATTACATCAAGGACAATAATTTGCCTTAAGTCTAAGAGAGCTTTCCTATGGATGCAATTCAGTGCCCTGTGAAAGAGGGCATCTTCCTAACAGGAATGTATAATTCCAGGTAATCAAATGCTTTTTGGGTTCACATCCTTAGTTCCTTATTTTCTGAATCATCTGGATATAAAAGGGATGAGTATATGTATCCAGTCCTATCGTTGTCATGCCAAAGAGGACACTCTCATGAAAAATGGGGTGTTTGTGAAATTTCTGAGTGCATATCTACAGTTCCTGATTTGTATTTTTTCATCAGCTTTTATTGTATGTTACTGAGTTATGCATGAACAATCCATGACTGGACATAGTTACTGTTTTCCAAACGAGACAGTTTTCAAATGAGACAGTTTACTCACAGAGATACAAGATGTAGGGGTCCAGGTACATTCAGCATTTGGCTCCTGATAAGGTTACTGATGAAACTGTTTTGAATATTTCCACAAATTAGGATCTGGGCAAAGGGAGCAAATCACAAGCCTCAATATTATTTGGTTTCTTGTTTAGAGTTCAGACGGGCAGCCTAACTGAGAGCAGAAGCCAGGCCAAAACTGCCACTACTGATATGGGAAATACGATGGTCCTTGTCAGATGATTCAAAGTGTGCAGCTGCAGAGTAACAGATAAAATAGCTTTCTGTTTAAAAGTTACAGCATCTGTTTTGGAAGTGATGTAATGTCAGTCATTGTTCTGTCCAAAAGATTTACTTCAAGCAGAGATGAAGAAAGAAATATATGATCAGATTTACATTTCACAATAGTAACACAGTGTATTTGGGATTTAAAAGAATCAAACTTGCTTTATCATTCTTTATACCTGTTCAGATTCTGTAAAAACATTCAGTTCAGAACAGCAAAAATAAAGCAGTTTGGAGAGAAGATTACAAATGTTTACAGAGCTATACTTGGCAAGTATCAAGGGATAAATTACTGAATCCAGTAAAAAGAGTTCCATGAAAAAGGTGCTCAGTCTCACTGTTGCCTCAAGTGCAGATTTTGCACTTGGGAGGGGTCAGGGATTCCTGTTTTCTGAAGACGCTCATTCTGTGTTCCGTCTATTGCACTGGGCTTTCAAAAGTCATAGTAAAGCAAAATTGAAATCACAGAAAACTTGTCATTTTAATACAACCCTTGGTATTTAAAATTCTTTTCGTTCCTACATGTTAGTGCAAATAACAGAGCTCTGAGCTGCGACAGCTTCTTGTTGCATTTTATACATCTTTGATTTCATTAACTTTCTTCATCATCCATTTCCCATTCAGCCTCTTGCCTAGCTCGCAGAGCCAAAGTTAAAGCTTCAGAAGTCCCAGCATTCCTGGCTGAATGCCCATCTTCTTTAACTGTTGTAATCAAAGATAAACATAGTAAAATAGCAACATAAAAACCTGATTAGATGGTAGCCCCCTCAGATGTTACATGAGCGATGTAAAGTGTGCATAAAGGGGATTTCCTTTCATCCTGTCCCTGACAATACTCAGCTTCCTTTAATCCGATCTCCTGTTACCATGCTTCCATATGGATATCTGAGGAAAGCACATTTTCTTCCTTAGACTTCTGTAGAGATTCACCTCTCTATATCCAATGTGTTTAATTGGGGCTGCTACACCATGCAGAAGGTCCATACCATGTAGGCTTCCACAGACATCACGAATAAAGAACTCTGTGTGATTACTGGCAGGATGGAAAGTTACGTTTTTCTAATTAACGCCTGTGGAATATGGCTTACCTTCAAGTCCTATTGTTCACAGATCCCAAAACCAAATATATTATTTAACGGTGTTTACAAGTTACTTATATTTAAGAAAAAGCAGCTATAGGGACCTAGTTTGGAATGTGGCCCTTATCCAGACTGGGGATCCAATACACTTTTCCTGCTGAACGTCACCCTTTTGTCACCACATTAGCCTACTGTGATTTAGAGGGAAATAGTTCTAGGGTTCTGGCTTATTTGAACAGCACCACACGTTCAGCAGGCTGTCTCCCTTGAGACCTTTGACGAGCACATGCAGGCCTGCTATCCAAACAATGTTACACATGTAGAAAAATCCCAGAGACTCATTTTATGCCCTGATTTTGTCTAGCAGGGTTAGAATTAACTGCTTACCGTAGGAGAAGCTGGTCATTTCAGGTGTCCTGGCAAACTAGGTGGAAGAATAACATTAAAAACCATTTAACAAACAGAACAAAGATTTGTGAGCTTATTTTCAACTCTCCTTACTTGAAAAGCCCCCACTCTCTCATTTCACCTAACAGAAGAACTTTGGTTGAAAAGTAAGTGCCTCAAAATTCCTGTCTTCACACTTTGCCTTCCCCCCTCATTTGCTTTTGCCATTACCTCATCATACATGTCTCTTTCCTTTATTCTTGGAGAGCTTTCAGTGGAGTTCGGCAATAGAAAATGCATTCGCTGTTCAGGTTGCCGGCGCACCAATGAACGTCTCTGGAAGAAGTGCACAAGATTAGGTGTATCTCTTACATTTAAAGGGGCAATTCACTCTACAACTAAATCGGGCGCCTCTGTGCTGCCTACGTTTGCCAACAAAAATCCAGGGTTTCAGGCAGGAATCTTCCTTTGCCCGACCTGAAAAGCCAGGGATTGAATCTTCTGCCTGTCTTCCATTAACTGCCTTCTGCTTAGGCATAGTATGGGTAGATAAAAAGAGGGAGAGGTTCATATTGTGATGAGACAAGATCAGGCAATGTACAGTATATAGGATCTCATTAGCAGCGGCACAGTTGAGGGTTGCAACCAGCAAGCAAGAGAAGTAACCACCCATTTAGACAAACATGGATGCTGACAAGCAAGTTGAGTTGGCAGGAATACTAGCCAGTGACATTTATGAAGGAAGCTCGGGAGGAGGACAACAACTTACAAGGCCAGTGGAGGAGAAGAAGCTGTCTAGCCCAGTAAAATAAAGAGTGAGGCAGAAAGGCAAACATATCAGGTGTTCGCTTCAGGCACTGAAATATCACCTAAAATAGGGAAATCAGGACCCTGGACAGCCTCTTGTGGTTCACTAGAAACTGGATCAAGACAGCCGTGATTTGTGTGAAAGATAACCTTTGGTCAAAGAGGCGGGTGCATTCTGCATCTAGGCCTAGCCACCATAACACCAAAGCACTAAAAGATCTGTGCTGTACTAGGCCACAGGCCTCTCTAAGCTGACATTCTGATCAGACACGGGCCAACAAGATACCTCTGGTGTGACCACAAGCAGGGTGTGAGCATAATAGCATCTTCTCTGAGGTGTTCCCCATCAAATGGTATAAAGAAGCATTAGGCCTCTGCTGCCCAAAGTGATACATAGTCATGCACCCTAAATCTATATGCATTCCTCACATTGCAAAGGTAGGGACTGCATGAGAATTTTCATGAACTACCCTGTTTCCCTGAAAATAAGCCCTAACCTGAAAATAAGCCCTAGTATGATTTTTCAGCATACCCCAAAAGCCCCAGTTAAGTGAAACCCCGCCTTCCACCCTTGTGCAGCAACCAGAAGAAGATGACAGGACTGTATTTGAATAACTGTACATCGTTGCACATGAAAAAAATAAAACACCCCCTGAAAATAACCCTTAATACATTTTCTGGAGCGAAATTAATATAAGACCCTGTCTTACATTTGGGAAAACACAGTATGAATGGGTGGGGTATAAATTTAATAAATAAGTAAATAAGTAAACAGTATGGAAAAAGGCAAAGCATGTTGTGTATTTTTGAGTCCACCAGCCCCACCTACTGCCAACATCATGAAACAGCCAGCCATCCTATAAACCCAGAAAGGATTGATCACTGCAATAGCCTAGGCCCCCAAGTCTATTTTTATTTAAAACATTTTCACCTCACCTTTCTCCCCAAAAAGTACTCAAAGCAGCTAACATAGTTAAGATCAGTATTTAGAGCTAACAGTAAGTATACAGATATTTTAAAGGATCAAACAAATACTACACTGAAAAGGGTAAAAAAAAAAGGGCAAAAGAAAAAAATAACATTCAAAGCAGTGAAGCACAACACGGGATTTTAAAAGCCGCTTCCCTCAGGGAAAGCTGGCCTGAAGAGAAAAATACCCGCCTGCTTGCAGCAGGACTGCCCAGAAGGGGCCAGCCGGGCCCCCACCAAAGGCACCTGCGATGGGGGTGCAACTTAGAGATTACTGGAACACCCAAGCCGGCTCCTGAGGGGACATACGGTCTTTGGGATTGCTTGGGCCCAGGCCATTGGGGGCTTTCTAGGTTAAAACCACCCCTTGGATTGTACCCAGGAAGGGACTGGCAGCCAATGGAGTTGCTTTAACAGAGAGAGTTTGCGATCCCTGTGGCCAACCTCAGTCAGCCATTGGCTGCTGCCTTTTGGACCTGCTGAAGTTTCCAAATGCTTTCCCTAGGCAGCCCCACATAGAGAGCATTGCAGTAATCCAGCCAAGATGTCACTAAGGCATGTGTCACCGTGGACAGATCAGACCTCTCCAGGGATGGGTGCAGCTTATCTGGGGCTCTCTGATTTTTTTCCCTGGCACAATAGCAGGTGGACTTCAAGAGGAAGCAAGATAAATTTAAACCATTTAAAGAAGACTGTGACTCCATGTACCCACTAGCACAGTGGTTCCCAACCTTGTATCTCCAGATGTTCTTGGACTAAAACTCCCAGAAGCCTTTGCCACCAGCTGTGCTGGCCAGGATTTCCGGGAGTTCCCGTCTAAGAATATCTGGGGACCCACGGTTGGGAACGCCTGTACTAGAGGATGAGCTGATGATTCAAAATGGAGTTTAATGGAGGAAGGCACGGCTTGGCTGAATTCCAAACAGAGGCACCCTTTACCACCCTATTCATTCAACTTTTCTTAAAACATATATTTAGCAACATTACAGTCAAGAGGAAGCTGAATGATTCCTGTTTTCAGAAAAGCTCTTTCTTTAGAACAAAGTCTCTTAATCTGGTGTGCTCCAGATATGCTGAACTACTGTTCCCATAATCCTTAGCCATGATGGTTTCTCTCTCACACATGCATATACACATAAATGTACATAAAACATTTACTTATTTTAATGTTATAGGGACAGGCTGTGCCTTTGCAATCAGTAAAAGAAAATTAACCTCCCCACAAGCTGAAGTATATGTACTGCACCAAGTTTACACAACCCAACACACTCTGCATGTGGTGAACTACAACTCCCACAATCCACAGCCAGTATATATTGTAAATGAACCCTTTACATTCTCTGGAAAGATGAAATTTCCTTTCCTTCTCCAGTTTCATAATGCAACATTTTAAAAGTGCACATTTGCAGAACTAACCTCTGGCTGCTCTCCCAGATGTGGCATTTTAGATGCCTGTAATGCACGTAATTTCTTCAGTAGAAACATTTTATCTTTGCCTTCCTACAAATCAAGAAATTTGAAAATGAGAGAACATTGGGGCTGGGTGGAGAGAAATCTTCAGATCTGATCCTTTTTCCACTGAACCATTCTTTTCCTCCTTTCTGAAATGAGCTATCTTCAGGGTGAAACTACATGAGGCAATAAATTTACTTTTATTTAGGAGAAAAAAGCCACTGTAACTGTAAGCAGTCTCAGTTCAGAAAAAGTGCTATCATTGCAAACAACTCCTTGGAAGGAAAACAGAAACTGGTGGATTAGGGTTTGCCATGAAATGGAAACAGCCTCAGCCCCATACCAGATCAGAAACACATTCCAGTATCAAGAGAAGTACCTTAAATAAACCCAAAAAACAGGTTGACCATAATCTGCATCTTTGTCTATGTACTGCGCTTTTGAGCTTCCAAGCTCCCTCCTTGGGCTCAAATGCACCGCTCAACTCATCCTTCTCACTGGCCCCAATGCAGGCACTGGTGGATTCCACCCCCCTCCATTTGCTATTTACTGTTTGATTGATGTTGAACTCCTGGCATTAAGTTATATATATTTAAAAAGTAAAGGTAAAGGTTCCCCTTGACAATTGTTGTCCAGTCGTGTTCGACTCTAGGGAGCGGTGCTCATCCCCGTTTCCAAGCCATAGAGCCAGCGTTTTGTCCGAAGACAATATTCCGTGGTCACATGGCCAGTGCGACTTAGATACGGAACGCTGTTACCTTCCCACCGAGGTGGTCCCTATTTATCTACTTGCATTTGCATGCTTTCGAACCACTAGGTTGGCGGGAGCTGGGACAAAGCAACGGGAGCTCACTCTGTCACGTGGATTCGATCTTACGACTGCTTGGGCTTCTGACCTTGCAGCACAGGCTTCTGCGGTTTAGCCCACCGCGCCACCACGTCCCTTATATATATATTTAAGCATCCAATAAAACAAAGAAAATAGATCAATAGTCATTGCCTATGATTACCTGCCAACGAAGTGGAGGCTGCCTTTTGTTGGGGGATAATCAACTTTGAGTTGCCTGCCAGTCGTGGGTAGGGTCAAAGCTGGCGACAGTGGTAGCTTCAGCCCATCTTACAGATGCCCTTTTTCTTTTCTTCCTAATTTCTCTGACACATTGTCCCCCCCCCCCAAGTTCTCAATTCCCTCTCCCTTCCAGTGGGCTGGCTGGAAGAGGGCCAGATCATTGCTCTCGTCAGCTTTTTCAGCTGATCCCTTGCAGAGGAATTCTGAAATATGTCAGGGGTGGCAGGTGTCCGCCTCTTCTCTTAAGGGGTAGGCAAATATCTAGGAGGCTGCTGTGCCTTTTAACTCATCAGAAATCAGGATTTTCATTGCTTCTGTGTCTTTTGGGAGAGGAGTGACAGGCACATGGTCTACTCATGTCCTCTTTTTATTGAACGCTTAAAAATACAAAATATAATGCCAGAGGCCAAACAGCCAATTTCAAACAGTGAAATACCCCATGGTTATTATGTGTTTCCTTCCTAAGGAAGCAGAGCCATATTCTTGAACAAGACAAATAATAATCGTGGGATTGCAGGGCTAGAGAGGGTCCATTGCTTAGTGCAGGGATGGGCCACCATGGCCCTCTTGATGTCTTTGGTCCGCAGCTTTTATCAGCCCGACATAATGTACACAGTAGGGAGGGATTCTAGGAGCTGCAGTCCAAAGACAACCCTCAACCTTCAGACCAGAAAATGGTTCCACATTAAATCCATACTAGATCTAGTCCTGCCCTCCTCAGTACAAGAAAACTGTCTAATGCATGGACTTGGCAGTAAAAAGTACTGTATGGTGCTCCCTAATAGCCTACTTACATTAATGATCTGCTCTTGTAGTAGTTTAACCATCATTTTCCGTCCATCTATGATTTGCCAGTAGAGGTATGACATAATCCTAAAACAGAGGTAAGATATTAAAGGCATCCTTTTTTTCGGAAAACAATATGCCCCATTATTATCTGCAAAGTTTTTGTTTTGTTTACAAAAAAACTAGGCACAAATCAAGTGTTAGGCTAGATCTCATGACTTATTTTCAGAGCTTGAAAAGTAATCGGTCACCATTACAATTACAGCCTCTCCAGAAAGCACTAACTATTTTCTCATTATTCAAAAGAAAGTAAGACTGTTACTTTTTACTTATTTTTTTTTAAAATCTGAATCCTACAACCTACTGGTCCATGGTACAAAACATACTGAAAGAGTACAGCCACACTACCTGCAACTATAAAAGTAACTAAACCAGTTAAAGTTAAACAATGAAAGGAAAGTGATCTTTCGGCTGCATTACAATTGTAACATGCCTTAGTTACTGCAAAAAGGAATTTCAAGTACAGTAGCTTGTTATTTCTAATTGATTACAAGCTCTTTTACATATCCTCTCTCTTGTTGTTGTAAACACCATTGTTGGTCAGCTGGGAATCAGAAATTCTTGCTGATCTATCGGTAGATTCAGGTCTACCATCCTGGTTTCCTTGAAACCCCTCCCCTAGCATATGAGGTCTCATTCTTGAATCAGAAGTAAACAAAATGTGGCCTGTAACTTCTAGTAGTTTCTTATATGGTTTAAGCAGTATATCCTCAAATGTTTTCTAATATTCTGCCAGAATCCCATCTCCTCCTGGGGATTTCCCATTCTTTTGCTTCCTGAAGGCTTCTACTATTTCGTTAAATGAAAATGTCTCATTCAGTATCTGTTTCTGTTCACTTGTCAGCTTTATATTACTATGTTCCCCCAGATATTCTTTGTTTCCCTTTGGGGATCTCCTTTTCCTCAAAGTTTTGATAAAATTTCTCTACAATCCTCTTTATTACTTCCTTTCTAGATTTTATCACTCCTTCCTCATATTTCAAGTTCTGAATTATAGATTTTCCTCTTTCTTTCCGTAGTTTATATGCCAACCACCTTCCTGGTTTATTTGCATTGTGAATTTTATTCTTTTCATCATTTCTTCTGTCATCAGAATATTCAGTTGATGTTGTATTATTTTACCTGCATCCTCAATCGTGTCTTGCTTAGGTTTTAACTGTTTTTCACACAAAAACAATGTATTTTCCAGATCTTGATATTTTGCCACCACCACCCCTCTTGCTGTGAATCTTATTATTAAACCCAGAAGAAAAGCTTTACTTCCTTCCCATACTGTAATCATTGACATTTCTGGAAGTGTATTAAAAGTTTTTTTTTAAATGTCCATCTCTTCTGTTATTTGTTTTGTAAGGATATAATTTTTAAAGGGTTATATTTAATCTCCAATATATAGAGTTGTATTTAATCTCCAGTATGTAGATCCAAGTCCCATTTCCAATTGCACCGAGATAAGACTATGATCTGCAAAGGTATTAGGTAAGATGTCTATTTCCGATACCTTTAATCCAACCTAGTGAGATGCTTTACGCCTATTGGTTAACACCTCGAAGGAACGAAGAAGGGCAGTGCCAATAAGGAAGAAAATGGAGGAGGTGGACTGAATTAAGATTCAATAAAACATAAACTTAGAATTAGGAACTAGGATGGAGGATTGAGATTCCAGTTTCAGATGCCAGTTTTTAGTGCTTTATGCTAAGACGTAATATAGAGAAAGAATAGAGGAAGGGGGCTAATTCTTGCCTGCCTTCCAAGAAGCTTTTTAGAATTTTATTTGATTTTTGCTAAATGAATTTTGTTAAGATTCTAACTGCAATATCTTATGGAAAGGTAACTTATGCTTTGCTTATGCAACGAACTGAATTATCTCTAAATACTTTATTTTTCTAATAAAAAATTATTCTTAAAATCCTAAGTTTGGTCTCTTGAACAGCAAAACTGCTGAGCCTGCTTCCAGAAGAATAGTTGGGCCACAGAATGCTACAGAGTCCTTTTGCCTGAGCTTTGTTCGTCCTGGCAGACTCCAAAGCCCATGAGTTTTCTCTTTTATTTTTCTTTCTTAATCACTTACAAGAACAGACTTGCGGGAAGGGGTTTGTGTACGTCCTGGCTGGGTCACTCAGACTCTGCTCAGCGAATTAGGAGTGCACATATACCTGGAACCTCTCTGTTCGGGTAGCAAGTGATTCTTAGGTGATCTTGTTGCTGACACCCTTTTCCTGAGTTTATATCTAGATGTCCATCCAAAACGGCATTAAAATTTCCCAATATGCAATACTCCTTGTATTCTCTCATTACTATTTCTTTTTGAAGTTCTTCATTGAACAGTTCTTGACTTTCATTGGGAGCTTATATATTAACAATCAACACTTTTTCTGCCTTATTTTGAATTTCCACCATTAGTACCCTCACATCCTCAGACACAAAAATTAGTTTTGGGTCTAATTCCTTTCGTATATATGTTGCCACACCTCTCTTTTTCTTTCTTGAATCTGATGCTATATAAACAATTCTCCTAATTTTTTATTTTCTAATAGATGCTGATCTGTTGGTAAATTCTTTTATGTTTTTGGAGTGAGTTTAAGCCATTTACGTTAACTGAAAGAATTCTGAGCCATTTTTTACTCATCTGGTCCATTTTTATTATTAAGGTTTTCTTTCCTCCTCTTGGATCCTCTTGTTTCCATGGTGTTTTCTTTTGCTTCTTCCCATTTGCTCTTCTAGCTAAGATTCTGAACTTCCTTCTGAGTTTGGTCATGATGGCCCACTTGATTGCTCCTCTTCCTGTTTCTCATCTGCCTTTTTCCCTTCTTTCCTACCCATCCATTTCCCTCTTTTTTATATAATGCCTTTATTGTTGAATTAATAGAATATCTCTATGACTGGAATTGGAAAAAGACACCTTCAAGTATCAATAATAATATTAAACTTACAAAATCAGTACATTTCATATATATAAGATGTTTTATAGATGGCATATGACTCCAACTGAACTTTCTAAAATGTATGAAAATGTTTCCAACAAGTGTTGGAAATTTAAAATACAGGAGGGTGTTGTTTAGTCGTTAAGTCATGTCTGACTCTTTGTGAACCCATGGGCCAGAGCGCACCAGGCCCTTCTGTCTTCCACTGCCTCCCAGAATTGGGTCAAATTCATGTTGGTCGCTTTGATGACACTGTCCAACCATTTCATCCTCCATCGTCTCCTTCTCCTATTGCCTTCACACTTTCCCAATATCAGGGTCTTTTCCAGGGAGTCGTCTCTTCTCATGAGATGGCCAAAGTATTGGAGCCTCAGCTTCAGGATCTGTCCTTCCAGTGAGCACTCAAGGTTGATTTCCTTCAAAATGGATAGTTTTGATCTCCTTGCAGTCCAGGGGACTCAAAAGCATCAGTTCTTCGGCGGGCAGCTCTCAGTTCCATACATTGCTACTGGAAAAACCATAGCTCTGACTGTGCGGAACTTTGTCAGCAAGGTGACATCTGTGCTTTTTAAGATGCTGCTGAGGTTTGTCATCACTTTCCTCCCCAGAAGCAGGCGTCTTTTAATTTCGTGGCTGCTGTCACCATCTGCAGTGATCATGGAGCCCAAGAAAGTAAAATCTGTCATTGCCTCCATATTTTCCCCTTCTATTTGCCAGGAGGGTACTTTCTATTATATTTGGTGGACATGTAGGGAAGCAAAAAATTACTGGAGATTAGTACATGAAATGTTATAAAAATTGTATCTTGTGAATTGTTTTGATAGAATATTATGTAGATTGTAGATAAGGAAACGAGATATGTATTTGATAATACATATAATTACTGCAGCTAGGATACCATATGGGAAAGGAAGAAAGCAGAAATACCATCCCTAGAGGAGCTGACAGAAAAGATACTGGAAGTGGCAGAGATGGGCGAACTAACAGAAGCACTAAATGAAAGGTCATCTCAAAAAGGACTCAAAAACTGGGAACGATTTTATAGCTGTACAGTACTTGAAATATGGATTGGAAAGCATAGATAAAAGAAGACTGTGAAGGTCCAACCAGGAAATGAAGAGATTAGTAACTATAGCAATTCTGGTAAAAATTGGTGTTTTTTTTAATCTTCCTCTTTAGCTTAACTGTATAAGTGGACGTAAAAGTACTCTCTTGCTCTCTGGAAATTTATCTTCCCCCCACCCTTATCTATTTCTCCTGAACCCCATCCCCCTACCCCCAATCTTATTCCCATTCAAAACAGATAAAACATTTTTTTTAAATGTGACCTACAGGCCACATGAGCCATCTCCCAGAAAGACCTATAAGATTTTGTATGAAAAACTATTGTGTAAGAAAAATTGAGGGGACGGCTATTATGACAGCTGGTGTGACTTTCCAAGGTACAGGAATAGAGAATTCGCTTTAAAAAAAACCTTTTTATTATTTGCAATTGTATGCCACATTCTGTTTATTGCTCTCTTTGAGAGATGGGCATGGACCTCGGTTCAGAGGTTTGTATGTGTGGCACCATAGGTGCTGGGCATTTCCGTCCCCTACCTCCCCAGCTGGCTCCCCCATTCACCAGCTGGTGCCTGCTCCTCTCCTCCTCCTCTTGGGCTGTTCAGCCAGTCAGGGGCCTCCCTGCCTTGCCTCCTTGGCTGATCGCCCACTCGGACAAGGAGGCGGGACAGGCAAGCCCGTGCTCCTTGCCGGGGACTGGCTGATCAGCCAAAGCGGAGGAGGAGAGGAGCGCGCACCCAAGTGGTGGCGAATTGGCTAGGAAGTCAGGGGAAGGGAACATGTGGCCCCACAGGTTCATGCCCATCTCTGCTCTCTTCCTCACTTGATTTTCGCAACCATCCTATGAAGTAGGTCTGGCTGAGAAAGAAACAGTATGAGGCCCAAGGCTGACCAATGAGTTTCATGGCTCAGTTTGGGACTAGAACCCTAGATCTCCTAAGTCCTCGTCCAACCCTCTCAAGGCTCATTGGCCTGCAGGCACTTACAGTACAATGACAGAGAGGATAAAGAAGAAATGCACGCTTTCAAATATGTTGCGATAAATCCACACAACCCAGAAAGAACTAGGATAACTGGTAAGGATCGCCACCCAGTCAGAAACGGCCTCAAAGATCGTCACCAGACCTCGGAAAGGGCCACAGGTTTCAGAAGGTGTCTGTCTAGAAAAAGAAAAAAAAAACGGTGGTGGGTAAAGTGCTAGGTTTTTATTCTGACATTCATAGCGCAATATGTTCAACCTCTCATGCCAGAGGACCAGTGTGGAGTGAGTAACCCTCCAGATGTTGT
Source organism: Pogona vitticeps (assembly GCF_051106095.1). NCBI lineage: Eukaryota > Metazoa > Chordata > Lepidosauria > Squamata > Agamidae > Pogona > Pogona vitticeps. Next base: position 13,349,841 of record NC_135795.1, read on the forward strand.
TGAATTATAACTCCAGTGATACCACATTATTAGGAATGCTAAGGTAAAGGGGTCTTGCAGTCCAGGAACGTTTAGAGGGCCAGATTCTGCCCCCACCCTCGATGACGTTCTAAATAGTGTGTTTTCTTGCTCTGCAGACCAAGCATATAGCTAGATAACCTTCACTTCTACAAAGTCCTAGGAAAAACTATTCTCACAGCTGTTTTCAGAGATTTTTGTAAGGATATAAATTAGCAGCTTCATAGAAATGGACCATCTCCCCCACAAAATCCACTGACAGAAGTTTTCCAAAATCCTGGGTTGAAATTATGAGCTGACTAGAATCCCATAATTTGTTCCTCCTTCTTCGGTCTGAAGCAAAGTAAGATCTCAAACAGACAACCTGAATGGGAAATGAGCAAGCAGCTTAGTGTTTTTAACTCCTTAGGAAGTTCAGCTCAAAGCTAGCCAGAGAGAGAAATCATACAATCGTTACATAAACACACACTGCTAGTTTGCTCTCCTTTTTTTGATGACAACAGAGAAAGCCAGGGTTGACATCACAAGGCATTTAATAAAGCATACACCCCAGCAAAGCGAGGGCGGGTGGGCCACAAAGCTCCAGAACCAAGTCAGGTTCAACCATCAGAAAGGGCCAAGCACGTGCACAGGCAAGAAAAGCAGGAGGGCAGATGTGGCAGGTCCTCCCCAGCTGGTCCTCCCGGGGGGGCTCCAGCGAAACCTTCCTCTTGGAGGACAGAGCCGTGTGGGCCATACACTAAAGTCTGTACCTCTATATTAGCCTGTTCCTTTCGGGTGTGGTGAAATAGGCCCCTCTGTCGGCCGTGTTCAGGTGAGATTCAGGGTAAGAAATCAGTCTTTCAAAGGCCTTGGGAAAGTTATATTTGGACTACAACTCCCAGAATTGGGGGGATTTGGGGATTTGCAATAACAGTGTTTCCAAGCTTAGGTCTTCATACCTCCAGAAGGTGACACCTAGGACAGCGAGGACTCCAGCAAAGGAGGGGAAAAAGAGCAGGAAGACAAAGATAGTGTTCATCTGGGATGCGCGCCAAGCCTTGCGAGGAGGCTGACAGTTCCTCATCAGACTGACCTTCCAGAACAAAGCAGGGGGGGAAAAATCAGGCATTTCAGAGCGCGCAACAGAGATGTGTCAATTGCACATTAGTTTAATTTTAAGCCTATTTATTGAGGAGCAAAGACCCATGGAATTTGAGAACATATTGTAAACCGTCTGTTCTTAGTGCTGGGAGATTTGCACTATGTTCTGAACTGAGGCTACAAAATCATGCAAATGTATAACATTTGCATGCCATTCTACAACATGATATTCTCTGGGTTGGTTATGATAAAGAAATCTAAAGCCCCATTTAAACACACACTACAACATTAAAGCACCCAAAAAGGTGATGACAAAACTCACAGCAGTCCAAAATTAAACTGTCATTTTGACCCTTTCTATCCTCCAAAATGGAATCTTCCAGGCTGATATACTTCTCAAAGGTACTAGCCCACAGGTCTACAAAACTCTAGCTACCCAGGTACATTCTAGTATTCAAAACATCCCAGTCAAACTGGATTCTTTAGTAAATACAGAAATAAATTATAGTACTCATAAATATGGAATTGTACTCAAGTTATACATGTAAATTCTCTGTCATGGTGGCTTGGGGTTCTGCAAGCTGCAGTAAAAAAGTAACTTTTCCAAGATATGTAATGAGTCCTATTGAACCTACTGTATTTCAGAGTAAATTCAAATATAACTGTAAGTGACTTAAAGAAGAGCAAAGAATTTAAACTTAGTAAAAGGCTTTAGTAGGAATAACTCAGTGTACCTTTTTCACACAAAATATGATGAAAAGTGATATAATTTGGATGGCTGGAAGCAAAGGTGAAAAAAATATGCCAATCCTGTAGGAAAAAAAGAAGGCAAGAAATGAACTCAATTTCCTGGAAGCAAAGGAGGTCCAGTTATGGTTAGATTGGAAGTCAAACCATATATTACACACAGCATGTTATTAGAAGCTGAAATCAGTGTTCCAGAGATGTGATTTCAGCAGATCAGATTTGCAAAACATGTGTTCACCTCCTTATGACCAAATGAAAAATAAACCATGATAACTGGCAAACCGAGGTCACAATGGGGCAATCAGGTGTCTTTCAGGACTGGAAGGGTTCTCTCCTTTAATGACACGCTATCTGTAATGTATAGTTTGAACCTAAAGAATTCAGTTTTTCAGAATCTTTCTAGAAAGTTATTTAAGGAAAAGTGTTGATAGTTCCCAGGACCCTTGAAAGTAGGCAGTTATAAACTTATCCCTTGAACTGAATGGGTTTGAGCAACACAGTTTTGGTTACACGAGGATATTTTTTTTCAATAAATAAATGAATATGTTGCTAATTATCTCCATGATGAGATTAAAGTTGGGCCTGAGAAAGCTGGGTCTTGGACTTACCGACCACACGGGGTCTGGCGCCCTAACCCCAGCATTGCTGAAGGGCGAAGTGTAGCTGCAATTTTAAAGTATCTTTTTATTAGCTGGTTTCTAAAAATCTAACTAAAAGAATTACTTTAAGAATATTTGAATGCTGTAGTTGCTAGTTTGTGAAATAAAAGGCCCCCCTCCTTCCACCCGCTTTGCTCGCATCAATACCCACAACACAGCGCATCCCATTCCTCTGCCACCATTTGGTGAGACTACACCCCCATTACTATAAAAGTAGCCAAGCATGCTTTGTTATATGACAGCTATAGCATAATGTATCTATAGCTATACATTATTAGAAAAGGTATTCATTACAAATAATCAGTTACTTCTAGTTTCTGGGACTTTTTAAGGAGAAAGACCATGAAGTTCTCTGAACTGTATTATTTTAACTCACCATGTCAAAGTCTGAGCATAGATCAAATCCAAAACGTTCCTAGCAATGTCAAATTCTGGCACACCCAGTTTTTTGCAGCACTTGGTCCCAATGATTCTGAAAAAAGTACAAAAATCAGTGTGAATCACAAGTTTTGGCCAGGGACTATTAGGATATTGCTCTGTGTAAGCAAAGACCAAAGTGCATAACCCACCAATTCGACTTAGTGAGAAGTCTGTGGACCTTTTGTTTTGTGCTGTTAAGTCAATTCCAAATTATGGCTACCCAATGAAGCCATGCTCTTCCAAAATTCCTATAATTAACAGCCCTATTTGGGTCTTTGCAAATTAAAGCCCTTGATTGAATCTATCCATCCCCAGTTCAGTTTTCCTCCCCACCCCCTTGTCTTAAACTCAGAAGTGGTGCAGAACTAGGCAACATGTTTCACTCATTTACAGCCTCAAAGGCAGGCTTTGGGACTTCTCCAGAGGGCTATCCTTAATGACAGTTTGGAAGCTTAAGGCAATACAAAATGCTCTACTCAGAAGGAGGTGGTGCACATCACGCAAGCGCTTCTATTGATTCAATGGCATTGTTGCCTTCAGAGGAAAACTTGCTAGAATTTAGACCAAGATGGTTTTCTCTCTTGAGACAAAAGATAGTAGATCAGGATCACTGTATATCTTTCAAAGATTTGCAGTAGATTGGCAAGGTTTCCATACTCCCAGTTGTTTAACAATATTGCTACTTTTAATTTGCAAGGGAAATTACGTTAAGTCTTGGTGGCATACTGTACAAGCCCAGGAATGCCACTTGCAGTTTGTTAATGAGTGGCAATTATGCATACGTAAATCAGCAAAAACATTCTGGCTAGAGATGGAGATGAATTAAAAAATGAATCACCAAATTTGTCCAAAAAAAGCTAATTCATCCATTCATATTCTTATGAATCAATGGCCCAACAAATATATATCAATGAATTTTAGTGATTTTTTTTACTTGTCAAATTGTTGGTCTATAAAATGGTCCCCCAGGCACCTGGCGACACCAAAATCACAGAGAAGCTTCCCACGACTCTCCTCTACAATATCTCCATGTTTTGTATAAATTGGGTTTTCCCAAGCCAGCTGTTAAGGGGACCCACTTTGTGGGGGTATAATTCAGACACCTGAAACCCAATCTTCACCAAACTTGGCGAGATTGTAGAGGAAGGTCAAGGGAAGCTTCCCTGCAATTTTGTGTCGCCACATGCTAGGGCAGATTTTCCATGGGGGCCTCTTTGTGGGTGCATATCTCTGATGTCCAAAAATCAACCTTCACTAAACTTGCAGGATATGTAGAGGAGAATCAGGAGAGGTTTCTCTGAAAATTTGGTTTCTCTAGGTGCTTGGGGGCTGTTTTACAGGCAAAAATTAATCAACGAACTGATTCATCAATTCATAAGAAAAACTGTAATGTGTTATTCCTGATTCATCAACCTTGATGATTCACAACTCAAAACTAATCACCAGTTTTCTGATTCATGCCTATCTCTAATTCTGGGCATAAAAAGCCATGGAAATTAGACTCCTGAAATGAAGAAAGCTTTGCCTAATTTGGAGTAAAAGGACTCTGAGGTTAATTCCCAGTTCTGCTTTTTTAACATAGTTTCCTTGGCTCAGAGACATGTTCCCTTTCAGTGTTATAGATTTTGCACCTGATTTTGTTTGGCATATCTTGGGGTTCTAGCAAACACAAACAATTAACAAAAAACCCAATGGATTCCTTAGGCCTGATGTTGGCCAATCGTTGAGTTGACTTCCCATTTCCTTTTAGTAATGCAAGCACAAAAGTATTGCTTGAATATCATAGAGAAGTGAGGACATACCGTCGCAGAAATTCTCCAAAGAAAGAACCCAATAAGCAACAGATGAAATCCGCAACAAGCAGCCTGTATATATCTTGGCCAACTAATGTTTCCCAACACTAGGAAAAACATAATAAAATAATTTGTATAAATCAAGTAGAAAATACATCTCTCCCTCTGTCTCTTGCCTTCTTCCATAAAGTCTCACAGTGTGAGAGGAGGAAAGGATCCTACGATACCCACGAAAAACAGAGACATGTCCATTTTGACACTGGTTGCATAGCAATTGGGGAAACAACATCTTCCTCCTTGGTATGGCTCAGTCTTGGCTCTGTACAGGACTGCACCATGTTAAACTCCAGGGAAGGACTCATCTGCAGAAGAAGTATCCCACGCTGGAAAACTAGCAAACGCAAGGTTAAGCTCAAAATCCTGTTCCTTGTCATGCAGATTTTTAATGTGCAAGAAATATTTTGAAGGAGCTTTTGAGCGACCTCTGGCAGTCTAAAGTAATACAACCCAACAGAGAGCATCACCCAGCTGCTGTTTGCAAGAACAAAGCCAAGTCCGGTGCCTTCATATAAAAATTCACAGCACTACTGAAGCAAGGTTAAAATCCTACCTCTAGCTTTGATACAGCCACTGTGTTAAGCCAGTAATAGCAGAGGATTCCAATTATAGTTATTTTCAGAATAACATTCCTATAAAGAGGAAGTGACAACATCAGGATTCAGTAACACCGAAGAAAACAAAGGAAAAAAGGGAAAGGAAAATGGAAAATAATAAACTGGAAAACTATTCTTCATTCATTCCATCATTTAGATACTCATTCATTCATTCATTCAGGGCATTATTCTGTGCCCCTCCTTATGATGATAATGTTTGGAGAGAGATATAGAAATCATGGTTCTCTGTTGAAGGAAAAATGAACTATTTTTGGGCTACAACTCCTAGAATCCCCCACTGGCACAGGTGGACATAATGAGGGTCCAGTTCCCTGGGACCATACTGTCCATCCTGCTCTCCCTTCCAATCAGTCCAGAACTTGCAGCTGGCTAGCCACTCGTCAGCCTGGCAGGGAGACTCGTCTTCCCTCCTTCTGCCAGGAGTGGCTAGCTGACCACAAGCTGTGGAGCGAGTGGAAGGGACAGCACCCTTGTTATGTCAAGTTGTGCATTCATATACAAATACAAATACACCCATCTCTAGTTTAAACCCATAAACAATCAGCAGAGAAATTCCCATGTCTGGGCACCCACACAGAGAAGGCCCTGCAATGGGACTATGAGAAAGGCCAGCCCCATGAATCCAAGAGTTTTTGAGTCACATCCTGCATGTTATTATTGGTTTGAGACAAAACAAGAGGCAGAGCATTACAAAATAGGGAAGGGAAAAAGGAGAGACAGAGATGAAGGCATACCTGACAATTGCAGTGTAGATCTGGTGCCTGGGAAAAGTGAATTTTTCAAAAAAGCTGAAGAAAGAGTACAACAACGGCACAAGATGGTTTAGGAGGCTCACCACAATCGGCAACACCAGAGTGCTGGCTTGGCTCTCCAGGTCAGTTTTCTCCCCTTCTAGAAATATCTTGGAGTGGAGGGGGGAAAGAGAGAGAACATCTAGATCAACAAGCAATAGGGGCCCTCCCCTTCTTCAACCAGGCACTGGCCAGGTGTATTAGAATACGTACAACTCCCTTCATCCCCGCCAGCATTGCTGATTGTCTGTTTGGCTGCAGAATGACGGACGATCTAGTTGAACACATCTGGGCAGTACCAGTTTGGGAAAAGCTACAACATCGTTCCATTTTTTTTCATATTCATAATACCTTAATGAACTTACACCAGAAACCACCAAAAACCCAAAGCATAACGCTGATCATTTCGAATGAGGAAAAGAGCTAGGCTCCACTTCTCATAGCTTATTCATGCCTTACTAACTTTTCACAGCAGTCAGTTCTGAAAGGCAGATACTCACGACAGTGCTCACAGTGAACACCTGAGCCAGGAAAGGCTTTAAAAAAAACAACAAATGAAAGTTTCCAGAATTTCCAAGCCAACAAAGCCAGTGGCAATGTTAGTTGGGAGATTCTGGAAGTTGCAGTCCAAAACAGTAACTTTTTCAGACTCTAAACAAACCCAATGGAAAGAGTTCAAAAATACTGGCAAATATTTTGATCCAAGTCAATTGTCTAGTTACAAACTGCAACAGAAAAAGGTATTTTTAAAAGAGAATGGGTTTTGCTTGCCCATTCATCAGCAAGACATCCCAAAATAGTTCGTGTTTTATAGCAGAGCATAGCTCAGAACTCTGCATTAATGCTGGGAAAACTACGCTAAAGGCTGCAGGAAAGATTTTAAAAAGGACAGACATGCCTGAAATGGCTGGCAGAAGGTATCATTACCCCAGCTGACTGAAAAGCCATGATGTTTTGTCCTTCTGTGTCCTGCCTTCATGACATACTGTATTTTTCGCTCCATAAGAAGCACCTTTCCATAAGACGCACCAATTTTTTAGGAGAAGAAAACAGGAAAATATAATCTGTTTTCTTCGCTCCATAAGACGCACAGACTTTCCACCCCCCTGTTTTGTGGGGAAAAAAGTGTGTCTTATGGTGCGAAAAATACGGTACCTACTGATTGGCCAGAATAATCACCAAGTGAGAAAACTGCAAGCAAAAAACCCCGACTTTCTGCACCTCCTATTTGGCTCAGCAGAGATGCTCCTGCTGCCAATAGGAGCTTTTCTTCCTTGCCAAGTAGCAGCTTCAGGAGGGCGACGCTCATTAAGACTGCAGTGCATTAAAAAGGGGGTTAAATTCTCCTCTGTGATACCCAGTGTGGTGCAGTGGATAGAGTGATAGACTAGGACTCAGGTGGTTTGGTTTCGAATCCCCACTTAACCGCGGGAACTCACTCAGGGCGTGGAACTCACCCCTTAAATATCTCACTTATCTTGAAAAGCTTATTAATGTTGCTACAAGTCGGTTCCAACTTGACGGCACATAGCAACAACTCCCTTGTGGTTCTAAGTCTGATCCGGTCACCCAACAGTTGCATGACAGCCTTACAAACCATGCTTGACACAACATTTGGTCTGGCCCATGGCATGACCCTGATCTTGCACGGCACTGCTAATCACCTCTAGACACACACTAAGTAGTGAAAGATTATGAGAATCATTGTCCACATGTCTGAAGAGCCACATGTCGATTGTGTTTTGCCTGATTTTTCTATTCCCCTTTCAGTTTCTGAATTCCCCCCACCCCCATATTTTAATAATCTGCCCTAGGTCCTCTTGATAAAAAGGTGTCTAAATCATTTAAACAACAACAGCCCCTTATCCCAGGGTCCTACAGCGCTTGGAAGAGGATCCAGGCCACTTCTGTTTGAAGAGAACCCTCAGAACCTTCTCTCTTCCTCTCTTAGCTGGGGGGGGCATGGGCCAACTCCCCCATCAGTCTCACTCAATGTCCCACGCTCCAGATGCTTCAGGCTACAACGCCCATCAGACCAGCTAGTAAGGGCAACTGCTGGGGATGCTGGGGGCTATAGTCCAGAACATATAGAGGGCCATAAGCTTTGGAAACCCTTCCTAGGCAAACACTCCCTTCAAAAGCAAGACTCCATCATTCTGCAATCTAGGATGGTTAATATGGTTACAGACACGGACTAAAAGAGGTGTTAGAAGTTTAACCATACCTCCAAATTGACTTGGGAGAAGAAGTAAATACCAGCACATGAGCCAATTGCAATGCTCAGTGAGATCACCCAAGCCCCCAGATGGATGGCGATCCGGGAGATTCTTTGGCTGAGAGGAAGCTTCAGGGCTCCAACTGTGATCTCAGACAGGGTCTCCTAGAAAAAAAAAAGCAATCACCAGTTCGTTATTCAGGGGGGAGGGACTGGAACAGAACTTATGAAATCCGACCTGTGTGATTTGGTATCATTATATATTTTTGATGCTGTGAATTTAGGAGCTAGAGTCCAGCTCTTCTTTCTAAAACAAAACTTTTCTAATACACAGCAGCTATTCAAAGATGGGGAAACATTGTAGGCCTGTAGAGAGCCAGTGTGGTGTACCAAATAGAATATCAGACTCTGGCCCAGGAGATCTGAGTTCCAATCTCCGCTTGACCATAGAAACTCACTACAGGTGGCAAAGGTAAGCCACTTCCTCCACATCTTCTTTAGGTCAAAACTCCTATTAGAGTTGATGTAACTCAGAGTCAGGAGATCATCAACGCCTTTCCTATCACTCAAGAGCAGACGCTGTGCTGGCCAGATATCAATTAACAGAAGGATTCTCAAACTGAAACGCTCAAACCTGCATCCAGAAGCAAATGTAAGACAGAGAAATTTGTCACAGGTACAATAATTAGAAAAAGACATCAGGCCAGAAGGAGAAGGGCTGTGTGAATGAGCTTTCCCTGCAGAAGGAAGGAACGGACGGCCCTTCCAATGTAGTTGGACTGCAACTATTCTCATCGCTACCCTCTGGCTTTCCTGGTTGGGACGAATGGGAGTTGTAGTCCAACAACATCTGGAGAGCTTCCCATTTCCTGCCCCGATCTACTGTCTTCATGGCCCTCAACTAAAGGCTGTCTAATATCTACAAGGAATTAAGCCACATAAATGGTTACTTAAGAAGCCTTAAGTTAAAAGGCCTGTCTTGACCCGCATCTGGTCTCCCACAGTGGCCACCGAGACTCCTTCCTGTACAGAAGCAGCCCAGGCAGGCAAAAGCTATCCCTCCATCCCTCCCTCCGATCTCCTTAAAAAGAACCCAAGGCAGCTTTATTGTTCCTCAATGATGTATTTATATCAGTTTGGGGGGTACTGCCTGTGTGTATTATGTGTGGTCAAGTCGGAAATGATTTATAGTGACTCTAATAACATTTCTAAGGTGAGATATTTAAAGAGTGGCTTTACCACTGCTACACCCTTACCTGTGAGTCTCCACGGCCAAGTGGGGATTTCCACCCAGGCCTCTGGAGCTGCAGTCCACTGTTCTGTGTAAGACACTACCACTGGGTATTGCATAGCCCTCAGGAATAGTGTGTGTTTAGTTGTTTAGTCGTGTCCGACTCTTCGTGACCCCATGGACCAGAGCACGCCAGGCCCTCCTGTCTTCTACTGCCTCCCGGAGTTGTGTCAGGTTCATGTTGGTTGCTTCGCAGACACTGACCAGCCATCTCATCCTCGGTCGTCCCCTTCTCCTCTTGCCATCACACCTTCCTAACATCAAGGTTTTTTCCAAGGACTCTTTTCTTCTCATGAGATGGCCAAAGTACTGGAGCCTCAGCTTCCGGATCTGTCCTACAAGTGAGCATTCAGGGTTGATTTCCTTTAGAACTGATAGGTTTGTTCTCCTTGCAGTCCAGGGGATTCTCAAGAGCCTCCTCCAGCACCACAATTCAAAGGCATCAATTCTTCGGCGGTCTGCTTTCTTTATGGTCCAGCTCTCACTTCCATACATCACGACAGGAAAAACCATAGCTTTGACTATTCGGACTTTTGTTGGCAAGGTGATGTCTCTGCTTTTTAAGATGCTGTCAAGATTTGTCATCGCTTTCCTCCCAAGAAGAAGGCGTCTTTTAATTTCAGGGCTGCTGTCTCCATCTGAAGTGATCATGGAGCCCAGGAAGATAAAATTTGACACTGCCTCCATATCTTCCCCTTCTATTTCCCAGGAGGTGATGGGACCAGTGGCCATGATCTTAGTTTTTTTGATGTTGAGTTTCAGACCGTTTTTTGCACTCTCCTCTTTCATTCTCATTACAAGGTTCTTTAATTCCTCCTCACTTTCTGCCATCAGAGTGGTATCATCTGCATATCGGAGGTTGTTGATATTTCTTCCGGCAATCTTAATTCCGGCTTGGGTTTCTTCCAGTCCAGCCTTCCGCATGATGTATTCTGCATATAAGTTAAATAAGCTGGGGGACAATATACAGCCTTGCCGTACTCCTTTCCCAATTTTGAACCACTCAGTTGTTCCATGACCAGTTCTAACTGTTGCTTCCTGTCCCACATATAGGTTTCTCAGGAGATGGATAAGGTGGTCAGGCACTCCCATTTCTTTAAGAACTTGCCATTGTTTGCTGTGGTCCACACAGTCAAAGGCTTTCGCATAGTCAATGAAGCAGAAGTAGATATTTTTCTGGAACTCTCTGGCTTTCTCCATAATCCAGCGCAAGTTAGCAATTTGGTCTCGAGTTCCTCTGCCTCTTCGGAATCCAGCTTGTACTTCTGGGAGTTCTCGGTCCACATACTGCTGAAGCCTACCTTGTAGGATTTTGAGCATAACCTTGCTAGCGTGTGAAATGAGTGCAATTGTACGGTAGTTGGAGCATTCTTTGGCACTGCCTTTCTTTGGGATTGGGATGTAGACTGATCTTTTCCAATAGTAGCCATGGATATTCATAGCTCAATGATAGAACATCATGGGAGGTCCCAGGTTCAATCCTCAGGATTTCTAGGCAGGACAGGGAGGCCTACGGCAACAATCTCTTGTGCCCCCTATTTGTGTATGGATTTGATGGCATTTTATTATTTTTCATTTATTGTTTGGTATACAGTGGTGCCCCGCATAACGAGCGATTCATTTAATGACGAATCCGCATAGTGATGTGTTTTTTGCGATCGCAAAAGCAATCACAGTGCGATGTTTTAAATGGTAAAACATCAATTTTCGCATAGCAATGTTTTTAAAACAGCTGACTGGCGGTTCCAAAATGGCCGCCGGGTAAATGAAATGGCCACCCGCAGTGTTTTCGCACCCTTTCCTCGCTTACCGGGCAGCGTAAATGGCGGCTGTATGGAGGATTTCTGCATAACGGTGAGTTTTTTGCATTCCTATGGGCTTCTTTGTCCCGCATAGCGAGTAATCCATATAGCAACGATTTTTCGGAACGGATTATTTTAACGGATTATCATCACTATGCGGGGCACCACTGTATATTGTAAACGACGTTCCGTGTCTCGTCGCACTGGCCACGTGACTACGGAAACTGTCTATGGACAACGCTGGCTCTATGGCTTGAAGACGGGCATGAGCACTGCACCCTCGAATCAGACACAATTGGACTAAATGTCAAGGGGAAACTTTATCTTTACCTATATATTATATATTTTATTTATTTCGCTATGGTTTTATAATTTGATTGAAGTTTTTTATGTCGGCTATGGGTCACCTTTTTTGTTTTTGTTAATGGTGATTGATTAGGATACTGAGGATATTTTCTTTTAATTATTTTTAATTTTGATTGTACTGTTTGTTTTATATCGTGCATTGCAAACCATCTCAAGGAGTGATCTCACTAAGTTGGGCAGTCTGTAGGTTAAACAAATAAATAAATAAATCTGTATAAAATCCCAAGAAGCTGCTACCAGTCAGACAATGCTATGAAGCACCAGCCAGTGGTCTCACCTCAGTATAGGGTTGCTTCCTGTGCACCCATAAGTTCCTTTGTTCCTATCAGTGGAGAATGCGTAGCCTTCCAGGTGTGGTTGAAAAGCAGATCCCATCAACTCTAGCCAAAATTATCAGTGGTGAAGGATCATAGGAGCTGTGGCCCAACAATATCTGAAAGGTCACACATTCCCTATGCTGAATTGATTCAGTCCCCTTTTTAAATTAATGTATGTTAATGGCTTAGAACTGCACATCTGGAAGAGACCCGAAGGATCATCAAGTCCAGACCCTGTCAAGGAGGCCCAGTGAAGGATAAAACTCCCAACCTCTGGCTCTGCAGCCAGTCACCGGAACCACTGAGCAGTTCCAGGTGTTACCATGTCTTGAGGTGGGAAACGTTTTCCTTATATACCTTGATTTGGGTGCTGAGATTTTTCTGCTTTAGCTTGACAGCTTTTTCATTGGTGACGCTGAAGTCCCAGACACAGAGAAGTTTGGCAGCATTTCCAGAATACATCTGAGGATTAACAAAGTTGGCACGGAAAGATTTTGCCATGCTGTGTGTGAGAACAATGAAACATAAAACGGCAATTTTATGGAACCGGAAGAGGAGAAAATATCAAAATACAGTATTAGGGAAATCATATGTATTTATCCATCCATCCATCCCAACCCATTTTCCCTTACCTAATGGGATGATTTCTTAAAAATGTAACACAGGAATTCTCCTTCACCAGAATAAAACATATTCACTTTAGAATAAAAGTAGAATCTAAACATTACTGTACCTGTACAGCAAGCTGAGAAAGCAGACAATGAAATAAATTCCAAAGGTGAAAATATAGGCTAGCTGTATGTAATACGTAGAAATACTCTCATTTTTCATTACTGTAGTGTTGGTGTAAAAGCCATAATACAGTACGGTGTCTGTAAAGTATCCCTGGAAAAAGCAGGAGAGGAACATAGAAGTCATGCAAGCGCAAATCCTTAGCAAAAGGATTCTATTGTTGCTATTGTTACAAAGCAACACAAGTGCTTTAGCGCAATGCCTTTGGAGCACACTAAGGCTGCGCATGGATTCAATGTGGAGGCCAAGTCAGGGCTTTGGAATACATCCGAATTAGGGCCACAGTGATTCGCAGGTCATATGCTTTGAATTTTGCTTTAGAGCCAAATCTGTTTGTAAATTTGCAGTAGGCACTAACTTTCATTTGAAAAGCAAACTCTTTTTAAAGTTTGTATTAAATATACACAAAATTTCAAGACAGCTAAAGTAACAGGTTTGCTTACTAGTCACCCTTAGAGTTTGCTTTAAAAAAAACCCTCACAGACAAAAAATTATTTGTGCCCCATCTAATTGTATTTGTGTTCTGGATCCAAACTGATTTGTACATTTGCTTTGGCCACAAACTGACTTTGGTCATTCTGTTTTGATTCAGAAGGCAAGCAAATCAGCCTGAATCAGTTCTGAATTTGTGATTTGTCTGAATCCCATGCACAGCCCTAGAAAACACCAGGATGCAGTTCGAAAACGTCTAAATTCTGCATTTAGGCAAGGGCATTCCATGAGAGTCTACGGTCTTATCATCTTCCTTCCTTCAAAATATAGTAAACCTGCTGTACTTTGGGGAACCTTGCCATTCATTCTGCCATTCATTCTGGTGAATGGGTCCCTAAACATCTAGCCCAAAGTCTTGCTCTGATAGCACCACTATGGAGTGCAATCACAGGCACACAAGACTCTACCATGGTAACTGTCCCCTCATTAATTGCCTGAAATCCAGTAGTAAGTTGCAAATAGAGTAGGTCCACTGAAACAATGGAACTTACATAGGCACTGACTCATCAAACCCCTACTTGATTAGAGACGGGTAAACCTTCATTTAATGCTACAATAGGTGTTTGGCAGCTCAGCAGGCACCCACTCCAAAGAAGCGCCTGGAGGAGGCAGGGCAGGGAAGCCGGGGGGGGCTGTTTCTGAGCAGGCACTTGCTGAAGGGATAGGGCGCTAAACCACCAAATACGCTGCAGTGGTAAACGAACCAGGACAAACCACCAAACGGGTGATTCATGCCCATCTCTGCTACCAGTTCATTGAACCTACTCTAGTTGCAACTTACCATTGGATTTCCGCTACTGTATCACAGGTGGGCCCTTCCAAATTGGCATTTATATTCTTTCAAGCTCCCCATCTAGGACTGACCATGCTGGATTTCGTTTGTCATTCAGACAACATCCCCTTATCCTGCCAGGTACAGGTACGAACAGTTCCCCATGAATTCCCACATCTTTTTGACCCCCCCCCCAAAAAAAACTCTTCTGTCTGTTTTGTGTCCTGTTTCTCATCCCAACCCAAAGCTTCCCCTTCCTTCCTCTTTGGAACAAACCTTGTTCCAACATTTCAGAAATTGAGGGGGGGTTGTGGATGAATACAATGCTTGCTTCCCCAATATTCCACAAATTGACAGAGAAATTGGGGAGGTGCAAAGGAGGAGGTAAAAGCAGGCCTGGAAATCTGATGGCAAAGAGGCACCCTAAGAATTGTCCACTTTTTACAGTCGTGCCAAAAGCTGCACCTCGAAGGGGATTGAAGCAGAGAAACAGCTCAGCCCTAGGCCACCAACTGCCAAAAGGGGACCTCCAATAGATAAATTCGGACAGAAGACAAACAGTAAAGAACTGGGCTGCGCGGCTGGTAAGTGGTGCCGCCGCACGGACTCATATCACGCCGGTTCTGAAAAATTTACACTGGCTGCCAGTTGCTGCTCGGGCCCAATTCAAAGTCCTTCTCTGACATATAAAGCCCTAAACGGCTTAGGACCTGGTTACCTAAAGGACCGCCTTCTTCCATACAAGCCTGCCCGCCCTCTAAGATCAGGCCAGGAGGCCCTTCTGAAGGTGCCATCCCTGAAAGAGGTGAGGGGGATGGCATGTCGAAATAGGGCCTTCTCGGCTGTTGCCCCCCAACTTTGGAAGGCCCTCCCTATAGAGATCCGCCTGGCTCCAACACTCTTGGCTTTTTGGCGCCAGGCAAAGACCTTTCTGTTTAGCCAGCATTTTAATTAAACAGTATACCCTAGCTGGCCACATGAGCAGCAGGACTTATTAATTTAAATGTTTTAAGAATTATTTTAATATATGATATTTTATATTGTCTTTTAAAATGTTTTTAATCTTGTACGCTGCCCAGAAGCCACTGGTAATGGTGCAGCTAAAAATTATTGTAAATGAATGAATGAATGAATGAATGAATGAATGAATGAATGAATGAATGAATGAATGAATGAATGAACGAACAAACAAACAAACAAACAAACAAATAAATAAATAAATAAAGAGAGGCACTAATGTCTTGGGCTGGCTTCCTTCCCCCACTAGAACAAAATAAAATACATTAAAATGTGCCCTATTTCTTTTCCTTTGGACTTGCCTCCCCTGCATGAAATTGAGATGCCTGCTTGAGATAACCCAAAATCTCAGCAGAGCACAAGAGTCATACAATGAAGGAACGAATGAAATCCAGTCCCCCTCCCCTTCTGAACACTTACCGCTCCTGTGAAAAATTCAAGTCCTGTGAAGGAGAGGCTATTTGGTTTGGCTACTAAGAGCTGAGGAATTGCAATGAAACTGAAGTTCACAAGGAATGAGAAAATGTTGAACATCAGCAGCCACGTCAAGAAAACAAAGTAGGAACGGATGCTGGTCCCAAATTTGCCACCAATGTCTTTGAGAATCTTCTGCCAAAGTTTAAAGAACTGAAAGGAGTCCCACAAGCCATTTTTGAACCTCCGAAAAGACTAGAAGGAAAAGAATGAGACCATAAAACAAAACAAAATAGGAGCCTTTGGTCAATGCACAATCCAACTCTGGCCTTCAAAAAAATTCTTCTGGTTGTTCCATTAATGGAAAAGACACTAGCTGCCATCCAATGCATGCTTGGCTAGACATGAATCTCATTGAATACAATGGAGCTGACTTCTGAATAGACATGCACAGAATTATGCTGATAATGTAAAGAACAGCTCCTCCTGACGTTTTAGAGTGCAGCTAGTAAGCCTGTAGCTCTCTAGAAGCTGTTGGAGTGCAGCTCCAAGAAGCTTCTACCAGCACCTTGGCCAATGGCTAAGGATGATGAGAACTACTGTCCACCAACATCTGGAGGTCCACAAGTTCACTAGCTCTGCACCAGAGCCTTACATAGTTAATCGGAAATAAATCAGGGGATCTTGTCCGTACTGGATGGGGTTTAGACTCTCTCTGAAAAGTCAGGTTGGCAGCTTGCGTGTGCTGTTGGATTCAGCTCTGGGCCAGGATGCCTAGGGGACCTAGCAGTGGCCAGGAGTGCATGTGCACAGCTAAAACTGGCGCACCAGCTACGACGATTCCTTGATATGTCTCATTTGGCTATGGTGACATACATCTCACTTACATCTCATCTGGATTACTGCAATGTGCTTTATGTGGGGCTGCAACTGAAGAGTGTTCAGAAACTTCAGCTGGTTCAAAATGCTACAGCCAGCCTGCTGACTGGCGCTGATTAACAGGGAGCATGCAACTCTTTTATTACAACAGCTTTATTGGCTGCCAGTCTATTTCCAGGTCCAGTTCAAAGTCCTGGGTGTTACCTATAAAGCCCTATACAGTTTGGGTCCAGGCTATGTGAAGGATCATATCACCCCATGTGAGTCTTCTCAGTTGTGAAGACCTGCTGGGGAGGAGGCTCATTTGATGAGGATACAAGAGAGGGCCTTCTCAGTGGCTTCCCCCAGGCTTTGGAATATGCTGCCTTGAGAAGCTAGGCTGGCCCCCTCCATCTCGGCTTTCTATTGTCAGACAAAGACTTTCTTTTTCAGGTAAGCTTTTAAGCAATAAGTGGGGGTCTAGGGAACACGGTATTTATTAAAATCAGATATTTTAAAATATTTCTAAATGTTCTTTTAAAAATGTTTTTAAACATTGTTTTTTATTCTGGTTTAAAATATTGCCTAATACTTAATTGAGTTGGGTGGAGAGCTCAGGGATCAGATATCTGGCTGTGGAGTCAGAGGTTGAGAGTTTGATTCCTCACTGGGCCTCCTGTGAGTAGAGCCAGCCTGGGTGGCCTTGGGCCAGCTAAAACAGTCAGTTCCAGGAGCATCTCCAGAAGGAGAGTCAACCACTTCTGAGTACCACTTTCTCTAACTAGAAAACCCTGAGGGTTGACATAAGCCAGAACTGACTTGACCGTGCATGATAATTAATGTTTAATTGGGTTTTTTTAAATATAGTTTTTGTATCATATTTTAAACTTATTAGTATTGTATAGTTTTAAATGTTGCAAGCTGTCTTGGGTTCCCAACGAAAAAAGCCACATAGTAAATAATCAAATAAATAAATATTTCAGCGGCTAGTACTTATGTACTCAAAGTAGCATAACACCACCACCACCACTGGGCATCAGCAGATATGGGGTGGGGTGGGGAGGGGGAATGAGCTGCTAAAACAGCCTAATAAGGACCCAGTGTGCTCAGTAAAACACAAATACTTACAGTGGAGGGAAGAAAATATAAAAAACTGGGGGCGGGGGAGAGAACTTCACTATACAGAATGTCCCACTTCAGTTTGATACTAGAAGGCCCCAGAGAGAAAAACAAATCCTTCACCTCACAACGAGAGGCCTGGGCCAGCCACTCAACAAGGCAGAATAAAGCAGGGCCTGTGTGTGCATGTGTCACAAATGGTGGAAAATTATAGTTTAATTGTTGTTCATCTGTGAACACTGGAGCTTAAGTTTTTGCATGGCTTGATGCCCCAGCCTGGAACTATGGCTTGTTTTTTCCAGCTATATTCCCATCAATAGCTTCCATTCCCCCGCCCTCAATGAAGGCAAACCAGACTCACCAAAGCTGTGTTGTAGAAACACTGGGTACAACAGTTAACTTCAGCTTTACGGCTGTGGGATTTTTTTGTTTTCTCTATCAGAACATGATTCCTGTTGGAGAGGAGATGGTAAATTATGTAGGGGAAATATTCCTAAAACTTGGGCTTGCTGTAAACAAGTGTGTAAACAAGCATATATATATAATTGTTTTGTTTTTATTCCAGGTCTCCATCACGTTACAAGATGTTTTTGATCTTCAAAATCTGCATCCAGTTACAACTTTTCTTCCAGCTCACTTTCCTCCACAGAGCAAAACTACATATGACACAGGCAAATAAACACATTTTCCATCTTTATTTATTTAAAATGTTTTACACTGTCCCTCAAAAACCAGTTCCCGAGCAACCTGCAACAAACACAGGTACGCTAGCTTCACACATAGAAATAAACCAGATTGTTTGTTAAATGCTAACCCCGATGTTGTGTTTGAACCAAGGTTCCCTCTTAAGCTGCGCTCTGCCTCCCTCTGCACAACTGTCTTCCCCTTCCGCACAACGATCACATTAGGTTCTGATTGCAATGGAACCTTGTGTGCGCAGGAGCAAAGTCACGAGAGAGAGAGAGAGAGAGAGAGAGAGAGAGAGAGAGAGAGAGACAGAGAGAGAGAGAGGCGGAGCCCTGCCCAGTAGAGCTGAAAGTTAGAGGATGCCTCAGTCTGAACCCAACCCTGCAGACAAGCCATGGTTTGTTAGCTAGTTGCAAACAACAATCATGTTTGTTGTAGGAACTCTAGTTTATTTAAACCACTGCATGTCATTGATAGCTTGCTTCCCTACCAACCTGACCTGAGACAAATCAAAAATAGCAGGTTTTGAACGAGTAGCTATGATAGTCTGTTTGAGTATGTATAAGAAAAACAAAAACATAAACATGAATAATGTGGCATCTTAAAGGCTATCAGATTTATTTCATTATGAGCTTTTGGGGGGCTATAAACTTCCCCCTCAGACACACAGAGTGAAATATTTAGCCCCAGGCTCTTATACAAGTATCCATCGTGGGTTGTAGATTTAGTGAAGAGGGACATAGAAATGCAAAATGAAATTTCAAAGTGATAATAGCATGGTTAACATGTACAATGTGCTTTGAGAGTGCAGATTATATACATCACCTGGAATGGCCAAAAAAGGTAGCTGTCTGGTATAAGCTGCCTTTGAGGTGCAAAACTGTTGACTCACAAACTGGCTTTCCTGAACCAAATTCTGATTCTTTGGCCAGAATTTATAAATTTCTCTATATACAACATAATTAAAAAAAAACAGGCTGCTTATTAATAGATGAAAGCTGAAATCTGGTCACAACACCAACTAAATCAGAAGGGATTTGGTGAGTCAGCTCTTCCATAAATTGTATTGATTCAATGGGTCTACTCTAGTTGTGCCTCACTACTAGATTTCAGCCGTAGTGGGCCTTCCTTTAACCCTTTTTATACCCTCTGGAAGATGCAGACAAAATCTACCTCATCTGTCTCCCTCCTCTCTTTGTCACTTCTTTTTTCTACAATATGCACTTTCAAATGAGGAACAGAGGGAGCCCTGGGAGGTTGAGGTGTTCTTAAACTGGCTTAGGTGTTGCCATTTTTATGTCAGATTTGTCTCCATAACTTTACACAAACAACCCGTTGGTTCACACATCCCATCTCCCCATTTGCAACATGGCTACAAGAAATATCCATTTCTGTTTTTAAACCAGAGCTTGAAAAGATGACTTTGCAGGGCTATGTTTAACAGTATTTCACAACCAGCATAAGCAGGGACTGGATTAAATCTGAGTCTGCACTACCTGCCAGCTTGAACTGAAGAGGGAACTTGGGTTCATTTAAACCTAGATGCAGATGCTGTTGAGTTCCCTCTCACGGCTGTGCCAGAGAATAAGTGTCAAGGAGGGACACCACGCATTGCCTAAGCCTTGTTTAAACTCTAGGATCCAAAGCTAAACCATAGTATAGTGCCATACCCTAAACAGCCTATAGAGAGACCCGAGTAGGTCTGGAAGCATCTTTGAAGTCCATGACAATCTGATATGAGGAATACATACTATTTATTTCCACATGTTTTACTACACATTTGTAATTACACAGTTGTCTTTCCTCTATAACAGGCCATCCTTTTTATTACTTGGAGTTATAGACTGGGTCATTCTCTCTTTTGGTTATTTGCTTTTCTGACATTTAAGCAAAATATCACTACTGGTAAGCTAAATTCATAAAAGTATGTGCATTTATATTTCACCTAATAGCCTAAATCAGTTGCTAGTGCCAACTAGAGTAGACCAGTTCAGACAATTGCTGAATGGCAAATCAACACTTACACATATTCCATTGTTTCAGTGGATCTACTCTATTAGGAAATAGGAACTGGGTTCAGGTCAGCATGCTTTTAAATTGTACAGGTATTTGTTTTCCTGTTTACTTGCCTTAATAATCACCAGACTGGAAACATTTTGCTATTACCTGATCTTGCGCTTCTCTTTCATAGGTTTCAGTATCTTCTGAATTGCTTTAATTCTTTCATGGGTGGACATGGCTGAAAGATCACTTATTAATTTTTCTTCTGCAAAATACACACACACACAATGTGTTTAGTCGGAAACAGAACAAAGAGGAACACGGAAACAAAAACAGCAACAAGAACAGACCTTACCTTTTTTTCCCTTCTCCTCGTTATATCCTGGATTTAACTGAAGTAGACTAGAAGGTGTCATGAAGACCATGCTGGCATCTTGCCTGTTAGGTCCTGGGATGAAATTAACTGAAGAATGAACTGATACATATTTTAAGAAATTTAAAAGGTATGAACTGAGCAGAACCTGCTTATTAATAACCAGTTGATTAAGCAAACTGCATTTTGTCCCTTTCAGTGAAAGAAGGGCAGAGGAAGGCTAACTGGAATAATCAAAACTAATATAACACACGTTCCAAGATTTGATAAGAGAAAAAAAAACATGAAT
The DNA here is from genome assembly GCF_051106095.1 of Pogona vitticeps. Lineage (NCBI taxonomy): Eukaryota > Metazoa > Chordata > Lepidosauria > Squamata > Agamidae > Pogona > Pogona vitticeps. The sequence goes on from NC_135795.1 coordinate 13,370,831, forward strand.
GGGCAAGTTCTTTTATTATGATATAAGTAACAGGATATCAGCCAATGTGTTTATCATTAGAGGGTTCTTTGCAGCTGCCACTGCATCTGCACAAAGTCGTCCAGCAGAATTGTTTCGAGGAGTCAGGGACTTAGTACATGCCCCACCAAAAGAACAAAATATTGACCACTCTACAACTCGCTGTGAGGAATTTGCACAACACTTCACAGATAAAGTCGCTTGGATCCACTCTGATTTGGATGCTGTAATTGATACAGAGCCCGGTGGGTGTAACTTCAACCCCGGCTTGTCCTGTTTTAATTGATACTTTTCAGTTGGTGCAGCCTGATGATGTGGACAGGATTCTTGGAGGGGTGAATGCCACCACATGTGTGCTGGACCCTTGTCCTTCCTGGCTCATAAAAGCAGCCAGAGGAGGAATGGCCAAGTGGGTACGGGGAGCGGTAATGCCTCCTTGCAGCAGGGTAGGATCCCCGCTTGCTTAAAGGAGGCAGTAATAAGACTGCTACTGAAGAAGCCCTCCCCGGATCCCAGTGTACTGGATAACTATTGGCCAGTCTCAAACATCCCATTCCTTGGCAAGGTACTGGAGCATGTGGTGGTTTCTCAGCTCCAGGGATTCATGGAGGAAGCAGATTATCTAGACCACACCTGGGCAAAGTGCGGCCCGAGGGCCACATACGGCCCATGAGCCGCTCCTGTCCAGCCAGCGGACAGTTCTGAACATCAAAACCATTTATAGCTCTTTGTCTAAAGATGATCAGTTGCCTATCTTTAACATACCGCAAAAAAACTCTTTAGTATTTGTGAAGATTAACAAGTTTCAAATAAAAACAATCGTAACATCACTGTTTCATGTTATTTTTAAGTAAAGTTGGTTCAGCCCCCAAACACAGTTCAGATTTTTCATGTGTCCCCCCCATAGAAATTAATTGCCCACCTCTGATCTAGACCCATTTCAATCTGGTTTCAGGCCTGGCTATGGGACTGAAAGACATTTGGTCGCCTTGGTGAATGACCTACGCTGGGAACTGGACAGGGTGTGTGTGTCCCTGTTGGTTCTGCTGGAGCTCTCAGCGGCTTTCGATACCATCGACCATGGTATCCTTCTGGGCCATCTCTCTGGGATGGGACTCAGAAGCACTGTGTTATAGTGGCTCCAGTCCTTTTTGGAGAACTCAGAAGGTGGTGCTGAGTGACTCCTACTCAATGCCCTGGCCAATGGCCTGTGCCATTCCTCAGGGTTCTGCTTTCTCACCCATGCTTTTTAACATCTACATGAAAACACTGGGAGAGGTTGTCCGGAGTTTTGGGATATGTGGATGACACCCAAGTCTGTCTCTCCTTTATAAGTGATACTTATGATTTTAATGAATTTTGAACTTCTATTGTATGCTATCCAGGTGATGTGCCGTTATGTTTCCTATGTAACACGAGGTACATCACCCGGAATCCAGATCTTCTTTGACCAAGCCTAGTTACAAGACCTAATACATAAAGCACAAGGAAATGGGCGTGATAGGTTTTTTTCTTTGTTTTGTTTTGTTTTTCTCAGTGGGTTAGGCTTCTGGCTGCAGAGCCAGAGGTTGGGAATTCTGTTCCCCCACTCTGCCTCCTTGACGGGGGACGGGGGCTGGACTCGATGATCCATAGGATCCCTTCCAGCTCTGCAGTTCTTTGTTGTTGTTGTTGTTGTTGTTGTTGTTGTTGTTGTTGTTGTTGTTGTTGTTGTTGTTGTTGTTGTTGTTGTTGTTGTTGTTGTTGTTGTTGTTGTTGTTGTTGTTGTTGTTGTTGTTGTTGTTGTTGTTGTTGTTGTTGTTGTTGTTGTTGTTATAGTAAATCCCTGGAAACCTTTGTGTTAAAACACACCCAGGCATTGAATCACTTTGCCTTCTCTTGTACCATAATCACGTTTTGGGCAGGTCTCTGTTTCTATGACGCAGGCCTCTGACATCATTTGAGTCCAAATCTTAGGAGAGGTTTTGCATCTGACATCATTTGAATCTGATGCAAAACTCTCCAAGGAGTTCAAAATATCACTCCTATTCTTTGCTTCTGAGATGGGGCCGTTCAGTGCAATGCAATCCTCCTTCTTTAGGGTAGATGCCAGAAGTGCTTCCATCAGGATAGGACTTTGAGAGAAAAGTCAAGACCCCCACGGAGCAGAATGATTAAGTGGGAAGAATATAGCAGACCTGTCTCCTTGAGGTACTCCAGTTGCATGTGTCTGACTCTGAATCCAATCCAGTTATAGCTCTTTTCATAAGCAAAAGCTCCTTGCCTTGTTTTCTTAGAAAACATTACAGAATTGATTCACAATGAAACCTGCTTTGCTGAGCAAGCAATTGTGAAGCCAGCTATCGAGCAATGTCTCCAGGAAACCTTACCTCCATCAGATGCATCAGAAGGTCCGTGTTTAGTACGATGATTCAAAGTAGTGTTACCAGTAGGTAATGGCTGTGCAAATTCTGGCTCGTATTCAAATGAAGGATTAGCTGTTGAAAATGAAAGAAGAGGAAAGAACTAATTCAAAATACCAATGCGTCATGCAGCAACAAGAAAAACAGACCAAACAGTCTGAAAAACTGAGCTATCTCTCCACGGAAGTCCATTCCAAAATAAAACTTTTAGCCTGAAAGCTGTCACCCAACTCATTTTTATTTGCTGCAGTCTAACAGGTGGAAAGGATTAATTCATCACCCTTCCTTTTTCCTGATCAGCACAAAGAACTGGTAATACAGGTAAGCTGTACTTGTTCTTCATCATATGGCAATTGTATAGAGAAAAGAATTTTAAATGGTTTCTACTTTCTGGTACAGAAGAATACTCATATATGCCCATACAATCTGAAATAGTAACAGCCCAGACCAAAGTTTTTCACCACAAAGCTGGTCAGCTCGGCAGAGGCAGATGTTTGCCATTTTAGGAACAGAATGAGGGACTAGGTATGCTTCTACTGATAAAGAGTTTTTCCCTCATTTTTCAGAACACCCATGTGAGTCTGCATATGCATACTTACAGAGTTCATTGTTACGAATCATTAAAATGCACATATTCAGATAAAAATAAAATCCTCTCAGACAGCCAGTCAGTAAGGTTAGCCATGCACACTTCTCTATCTCTGGGCTACAGAAGAACAAGCATGAAGCAATTTTTATATTACTGATACATGAATACATGCACACATAAACAGAAATCGAAACAGATAGAAAAACAGACAGACAATGAAGCTACGTACTGTGTTCATTTCCATAAGGGTTTGAACTGGAGATCTCAAATGCACGGCCTCTTGGGCTGTACTCAGACCCAGAGTTCTGACTCCTCATTGAACTCATGGGTAAAAGTATGGATGAATTTTGCCCTTTCCCCTCTTCCACACTGTCACCTTCATGGGAATTGTAAGGAGTGGAATCATAAGGATTATAATGGAAAGAAGTGCTCCTTTCAGAAGGTCTTCTGTACAAGAAATGAAAAAGTAAGAAGTTAACATTTACATAGAAAGAAACAGTAAAACTATGCCTTTCAGAAACATAAAAGTAAATCAAAACAAGTTTAAAACATATTTTGTGTATGGGTTAAAATCATAGAATCCTAGATGAGCTTCGTGGCGCAGTGGTTAAAACGCTGTACTGCAGCTAAAACTGTGCTCACGACCTGGGGTTCAAATCCCAGGTAGCCGGCTCAAGGTTGACTCAGCCTTCCATCCTTCCGAGGTCGGTAAAATGAGTACCCAGCTTGCTGGGGGGGCAATGTGTAGCCTGTATAATTAAAATTGTAAACCGCCCGGAGAGTGCTTGTAGCGCTATGGGGCGGTATATAAGTCCAATAAATAAATAAATAAATAAATAAATGGAAGGGACCTCAGGCATCCCTGGCAGTTGACCATCCAGATCTTGTTCCACTGTTAAACAGCTCTATAACCAGGAAGTTCTTCCTAATGTTTAGTCTCCTTTCATGTAACCTGAATCCATTGATTCAGGTCCTGTCCAGCAGCAGAAAATAAGCTCTCACGCTAGTCTCACGCAGTGAAAAGAGAACTTTGCCAGTAAAGCTTTGTGAACCTTAGATATGCTCAACCTCTCTTCAGCAATTGAGTATGACAGGTGTCTTCAAATATTTGGACTAGCTCTTATACTATCTCCAAATTGTCTTTTTTCCAAGCTAAAGATACTCAGCTCCCTCAAGTATTTCTCCCAGGGCTTATTTCTCTTTACTGTACTCTACTATCTTGATTGTCATCCCTTGGACATGTTTCAGCTTGTCCCTATCCTTCTTAAACTGTAGTGTCTAGGACTGGCCATTGTATTCCAGATAAAATCTGACCAAAACAGGACACAGTGGTAGTATTGCTTCCCTTGATCTACACACTGTAATTATGTTTATGTAAGCTAGACCTGCATTAGCTTTTTTGCTCCTGTATCATGCTACTGACTTATAGTCTGCTAATACCATTGAATCTTTCCCACATGCATCATCCCCGGGTGAAGTGCTACCCATCTTTAATCCGTGCATCTCATTTTCCTGCCTAAATGTTGAAATTCACTTCTTTGTTGAAATTCATTTTGTTTCTTTGGTTTAGTCCTCCTGTTAAAGTTATCCACAACCCTGCTTCTGTAATCTGAAGTACTAGCTACTCTGCCAGTTTAATGTCACTTGCAACTGTAATGAAGACCCCCAGCTATTCCTTCACACAAGTCATTTGTGATGATATAGAACAACATTTATGATGATATTGAACCTTATAACCCTTCACTCATTAATTCTCTCCAGGATGACAAGGAACTTCTAGTGAGCACTCTTTAGGTACAGTCCAGCAACAGGTACAAATTAGCGTTGTCTAGCCTACATCTTACCAACTTGTCAATAACCATATTGTTAGCTGACCATATTGAAAGTCTTGCTGAAATCAAGATACTGTACACTTCATCTACAGAATTCCCCTGATTTACTAAGTTTGAAATTTTATCCAAAAAAGAAGTTATGAACTATCTGCCATTACTTTTTGAGGGAAACTATGTTGGCTCACAGTAAATACAGCATGCTTTTCAAAGTGTTCACAAACCAATGGTTCAATTATCTGTTTTTAGAACATTTGCTGAAATTGACGTCCAGCTGACCTGTCAGCAATTGCCTTGCTTCTCTTTTGCCCCATTCTGGAGATGGGGACAATATTTGCCCATCTCCAATCATCCGGAACCTCACCTGTTCTCCAAGAAGTCTCTAGGATTATAGACAGAGGCTCTGTACATTGGTTCCATATACAGTGGTGCCTCGCTTAATGACGTTAATTCGTTCCAGTGAAATCGCTGTAGAGCGAAAACGCCATAAAGCGAAATTTAAAAGCCCATTGAAAACTTTTCAATGCATTCCAATGCGTCCAGCGAAGATCCTCCATATGGCAGCCATTTTCGGTGCCTGTATAGCGAGGAATCCATCCCAGAGCACATTTTGAGCACCCGGCGGCCAATTTGAAAACCCGACGATCAGCTGTTTTGATCGTCGTAATGCGAAGAATCGGTTCCCGAAGCAGGGAACCAATCTTTGCAAAGCGAAAAAACCCTATTTAGACCATTGTTTTGCGATCGCAAAAACTTCATCGTGAAGTGGATTCATTGTAATGCAGGGTAATCGTTAAGTGGGGCACGACTGTATAGGCTCTGGAATGTTGAAATGATGAAAGAATGGTCTCTTACACCATTATCAGGGAGCCATCTCTATACCAAAAAACACCTTTCAGGACCCAGTAATAGATGTACAACAGTGCAATCTTGGGTTCTCTAACAGTGCAATGGGACTGACACATGATGGGACTGACACATGACAGTTCTAGTCATAACTAGAGGTACAGGAGATGGGTTGCTCAGCTTAATGGGAAAGCCATTCTTGACAACAGAATTTCTCCCAGGTAGCCCATTATGGTATTTCCAAAAGCACATACAAGAAAAACTGCTGTGAGATTTATCCACAAAAATCCAATACAAGATTTGGTAATGCCTGTTTGATCACTAGGAAGTTAAATGGGTATAAGTGATTCCTTAACCTCCTCCTGCAATGTGGAGATTTATTCTCCTATTTAATTATGTAAAGGCTAAGACTTGTTTTTCACGTTCTTCTGCTGCACAAAGAGATCTTGCCTCACCCAAAGGCTACTGGCAGATCTGTGGCAGGGAGAGAGCTAAGCTCACTGTTTGTCTGCAGAGTGGGAAAGACTGTAAAATTATATGCTAGTCAGCTTTGCCTCAAGCGGAATCTTTTCTTAAAAATTGTCTTATTGGCAATCAGGCTTCATAAGCTGTGGGCAGAACATCTGCCTTTACCCTAAGTTTTAAACCATCTTTATCTGATAAAGTTATCTGGAGAACGCAAAAGCTAATTCCGCTGGCAATTTTGCAGCGATCCCATAAATCTACTGTGTCCAATCGCAAACCATACAACAGTATTCTTACGTGCCGTATATCAGACCTACATTCTGTCAAGTTCCAGTGTTGCTGCATAGTGATAGTCTGAGTTTTCATCCTCTAGCATATCAGAATAGGAGCGGTCGGAGTTTTCAAAGGCTTTGTTGTAGTGAAAAGACATGATGGTTGGGGAATGGAGGTGTCAAAATCTGCCAAGCAGATTGCTGCAGTTCTTAATTGGAGTGAAGTGTCCTCCTGAAATGATTTTAAAAGAAATTATTAACCATGTTATTGCTAATGCTTCTAAGAATATACAAGCTGTAGATCCAAATGTTCTTTTACATAGGATGGGAAGCCACTAAACACAGTGGGGCTTATTCAGTGAGCACAATTTATAGTTCTTTGTTCCTTTCCCAACCACAGGCTCTTAGGAAACCACAGGGCAGTTGGCTTGTGTTCAGGCTATGACGGTTAATCCGTTTCAGCTTATGTTTATTGTTCTCATTGAAGAATGTGTTTTACTTGTTGTTGTTTTTTTTAAAAAAATCTCAGAAATCCTCTTTATCACTTAGAAATTCATGTGGAAATTCTAAACCCTTGAAGAATATCTAGTAATTGTTTGGTGACATGTTGGAAGTGCAAATGGCAACAGCCCAGATTTCACACGGAGACCTTCATTCCAGCAGAAATACCTTGAGAGACAAAGGTCGACCACTGCAATGTTGACAGAGGATCGCTATACCAACGTAAGCAATTAGACACATTATTGTGCCAAGAAATAGCTGGCGTAAAAACGAAGACGTATAGTTAAAAAGCTGTGTTTCAACTCAAACTTTTTTCTGCTAGCATTCCTAAGACAGGATCTATCCTCCCTCCAAATCTGTAAAACAATGGGGATAATATACCCTTCCTCATCCCATGACATGTCATATGACAACTTCTATCACCCTCAGGCAAGTAAGGCAATGGTCCTGCTGGCTGATGATGATGGGAATTGCAGTTCATCAGATAGTGACGGTGTAAGATTAAAAAGGCTGATATAACGAAATAAACTTATGATCAGTTCAAGAAAGAACAACCAACCCAACATCAGATGAATAAGGATTTGAATTTGGATTTTTCTTATTGACTTTTGCATCCACAGTCATATGTAAAAAAAGGTACATCCTCTTTGAATTCTATGATTTTACGTATCAGGACACAATAAAAATCATCTGGCCCTTAGCATATCTGAACGATAGGTAAATACATCCTGAAAGGAACAGCAACACATGACATATTACACCGTGTCATAATTTACTTAACAAATATAAAGCCAAAACAGGGAAGCCATGTGTGAAAAACTAAGTACGTATATCCTTTCTGCTTCCACAGGAATTAAGAGGCTAAATAGCAGCCAGGTACCGCTAACCAAATGCCCTTGAGTAATTGATTATCAGCAACTGTGACCACCTCTGTAAAAGCCAAAATTTAACAGTTTGCTGGACCTTGGCAGGTGTGTGTTAACACAATGCCAGGGAAGAAACACATCAGCAATTATTGTAGAGAAGCAATTGTTGCTGCCCGTCAGTCTGGGAAGGGTTATAACGCCATTTCCAAACAATTTAATGCCCATCATTCTACAGTGAGGAAGATTATTCACAAGTGGAAAACATTCAAGACAGTTGCCAATCTTCCTTGAATGTCCAAGCAAATTTACCCCAAGGTCAGACCGTGCAATGCTCAGAGAAATTGTAAAAAAAAACACACCAAGAGTTATATCTCAGACTATGCAGGCCTCAGTTAGCATGTTAAATGTTAAAGTTAATGACAGTACAATTAGAAAAAGTCTGAACAAGTATGGTTTGTTTTGAAGGACTGCCCAGATAAAGCCTCTTCTCTCTAAAAAGAACATGGCAGCGTGGCTTAAATTTGCAAAGTTGCATCTTGAAAAAGCACAAGACCTCTGGAACAATGTCCTTTGGACACACGAGACCAAAGTGAAGATGTTTGGACACAATGCAGAGCATCATATTTGGCAAAAAACAAACACAGCATATCAGCATTACTCTTCATACCAACTGTCAACCAGGATGATGGAGGGGTGATAACTTAGGCTTGTTTTGCAGTCACAGGACATGGGCACCTTGCAGTTATTGAGTCAGCCCTAAATTCTGTATACCAAAGTATTCTAGAGTCAACTATGAGGCCATAAAGTGAACAGCTAAAGCTTGGCTGAAATTGGGTTGCGCAAGAAGATAACGATCCAAAACACACCAGTAAATCTACAACAGAATGGCTGAAAAGGAAAAGAATCTCCGTGTTGCAATGGCCCAGTCAAAGTATAGACTTCAAACAGATTCAAATGCTGTGGCAGGACCTTAAGAGAACTCTGTATAAACAAATACCCCCAAACCTCAAGGAACTGAAGCAATGTTGTGTAAGGAATAGTGGCCAGAATTCCTCCACAATGATGTGAGAGACTGATAAAGCCATAGAGAAAATGATTACTTCAAGTTAGTTATAGCTGCTAGGGGTGGTTCTACAAACTACTGAATAAGTACTTAGTTTTTCACACATGGCTTCTCCATTTTGGATGTATTTTTATTACTGGTAAATAAATCATGGCACAATATAATATGTCATGTGTTCTCGTTCATCTGAGGTTGTATTTACCTAATTTCAGACCTGCTAAGGAGCAGAAGATTTTTATTATGTCCTGATACGTAAAACATAGAATTTGAAGTGTACTTTCTTTTTCATATGACTGTATTTAATAAAGACTCTTCTTGTTTTGCCAAGCTTCTGGCCTTTTCTTTGCTCCTGTTAGAAAACTGTTCCATTTACAATGAATAATTGTTAATAACAGTTCGTTTTCAATTTTTTGTTTGGTTGCATCATTTTAATTTATGATGTGAACTACCCTGGAAGTCCCTTTGAGACATGAAAAGTAATGCATAAATTATTTTATTTTTTTATAAGGAACGAGACTGAGAAACTAGAAGTTACTCCTTCAGCATAATAGCTGCATGAGTCACCACTATCACAAAAGACACTTTCGATTTGCAACAGCTTCTCCATTTACTTTGAACTGGAAAGGTAACACTGATATGGCTTTGCTACCCGTTCCAGATTATAATTTAATGAGACATATCACTTTCAAGAACCTCACTGAGAAATTCATTTGGAGGGAGAGGGGGAGGAAATTATGTTGCATAGCTCAATGATTTAGCTCTCTGGTTGCAGAACCATAGGTTGGGAATTGTGTTCTGCATTGTACCTCCTAGACAGGGGTTGGACTCAGCGATCTATAGGGTCCCTTCCAGCTCTGCAGTTCTAAGATGATAATGATGATGCTTTTAAAATGACAACTGAATGACTTTAGCAAGTCACTCAGTCATAACTTCTGCTGAGCTTGTTTATCTTAGTGGGTTGGAGTGCCTGGGCTAGAGCTGGGACTTAGAATTGTGTTTCTTAGTAATATACTGTATTGTCATGATTTTAAACTGTAAATTATTATGGTACATGAAATGTTGTTACCCACCCAGAGTAGTCTATATGACTAGATGGGCAGACAATAAATAAATAAATAAATAAATAAATAAATAAATAAATAAATAAATAAATAAATAAATAAATCAATCAATCAATCAATCAATCAATCAATCAATCAATCAATCAATCAATCAATCAATCAATCAATCAATCAATCAATCACTCACTCACTCACTCACTCACTCACTCAATCAATCAGTCAATCAATCAATCAATCAATCAATCCCTGCTCTGACTCCCAGGAAGGCAGTGTTATGTGCCCTGCTACCTGTACAGGCTTGGAAAAGCTGCACAGTTCCAGTGCACTACCGGATCTGCTAAACCACATCTGGGTAGTTCGTACCTAGAAAATCATAAGATGTTTGCCATAAACTGGAAAGCAACTAGAAGTAAACATAATTATTAACACTTTTTGCTATTACATTTCAAACCAGTAGTGGGGAACTGTTGACCCTCCAGATGTTTCAGTTTACAACAACTCCTATCATCCCCAGGCAGGGTGGCCCACGAGACTGTGGGAGCTGTAGTCAAAAGCCTCTGAAGGGCATTACTTCTCCATTTCTAATTCAAACAAATGCAGACCAGACCCTTGATGGCTTAAGCACTGTTTCTCTCCTCTGGTGAGATCACCTTTCATACAACCAGTTATGTTCTGGTTGTAAAAATAGGCATGCAAAGAGTCCCACGGCCAAATATACAAGGACAGGTTGGCAGAAGTGAACATCCACTGTGCAATTGCCCCTTGCCATACAGTTTTTCTTAACAGGATTCTGGCCACAGAATATCTCCATAAAGATTGCCAGCCTGGCTATTGTTATAATGGTTCAGAGAGACGTCTTGTGGCCAACTGTGAAGAGGCCCCCCACCCTGGGCAAGCAAAGAAGGGCCAAATTGTACTATTTACAAAAGCGTGAAAAAGTAGTGGAGTAGTGAAATCAGAGTGCCTCAAGGTTTCATTGTATTCTTCTGTGTAACTGCACAATTGAGCTAAGGTGCTGTGCCACCGGAGAACAACACTTTAACAATAACGGGGGAAGAGAGTGTTCTGTACAGCTACAAAGAATAAGAAGAGATGCATTCATCTGGCTACCTGTTGGTCTGTACAAGGAAGAAAGGAAGCCAAGCATTTTAAGAAACCTACTGTATTAGGTTAAAAAAAATCTTCTCTCTTTCAGGCTATTTTTCTATATTCGCGAAGATTTGCTTTTTGCATATGAGAGAATCACTCCTCAGCTGAGAGATTATTTGTCATTTACAGTGGTACAACCCAGACAGTTCATTGGTTGTACACTATGACCAGACTGGCTGGAGGATTCTGGGAGTTGCAGTTTTAAAAAATTCATCTTTCCAAGGTCTGGGTATAAGGTAGCTTCTTATTTTCCTAGATGGATAGGCTGGAACCCTGGAACAGCTGACGTCAGGAACCAAAGAGGTATATGTTTTCACCAGAGATCAGCCAAAACCTTGCTCTGCAGTGCTCAGTTTCCAGAATTATTCACAGACTGGACTGTTCACTATAGCAGCCCTACTGGCTAGCCCATTTTATTTATTTATTTATTTATTTATTTATTTATTTATTTATTTATTTATTTATTTATTTGTTTGTTTGTTTGTTTGTTTGCTTGTTTGACTTTTACGCCACCCATCTAGATTCAAACGAATCTACTCTGGGTGGCTTACAGTCCACGCAATATAAAACAAGAATTAAAACAGACAATATCCAAACAAAACAAAAACAGGGAAAAAAAGAAAAGTAAGCAAAGTACAAGATGGAAAAACACAGGGAACTAAATGATGGAAGGGGGGGGGAGGCCTGCCTGAAGAACCAAGTCTTCAGCTTGTTCTTAAAAACTCCCAGCAAGGGTGCCAGGCAAATCTCAGGAGGCAAGATGTTCCAGAGGCGAGGGGCCACTGCCAAGAAGCCCCAGTTTCTAGTTCTGTCCTTCTGGGCCTCTCTCCGGATCAAGCCCCTCAGCCGCCCAGCCTGTCTAGATCAAGTGACACAAGTAGAGCTAGGTGGGAGCAGGAACATTTACCCCAAGGGAATGTGCCGGCTTGAGGAGTGTGATGGGCTCTGATGCACACCTCAGTTTTCTCAAGCTGAGATGCAGCTGAGAAAGTGAGGCAAACATCCTGCATACGCTTTTAAAGTCTAATGGATAGAAATACATAGACTCCTCAGCCAGCTAGGTAACTTTGATTTTATCTATGCTGCAGTTACAGCAGTTTGAGTCCGCATTAATTGTAGTAATTCCATTCTGTAGAATTTTAGATTTGTAGTTTAGTGAGGAACTTATAATTCACTGCTGAACTTGATTGTTTTAGAAAATGGGAACTGTTTTGCAATAACTCATGTAAGCTATATTTTCCAAGTTTTAAAGTTTTTAAAATTACTTTCACTATTAGGTAAATGTTCCTGAATCCCCTATAGTTATTTTATTACTTTTCTAACTCTCTTAAACATACAGTGTTTCAAACCTTGAAAGATGTATCTACTGTTGTAGCTCAGAAAAGCGCACATCTTTCTAGCACAAAATGCTAAGTAAGTTCTATAGGACGGAACCCAAATATTTAAAGTTTTTTTTTCAAACTGCTGTAACTGTCCAGTTGAACACAGAGGATAGAGTGCTGGACAAAGAAAAGCATAAAACTCCACCTAATCTACGAAGATTATAACTAATAAAAATTAATCACTGCATGATAAGGCAAATGCTGCCTTTGTAAAAAGTATTGAATAACTTCAAAATATTAAAATCCTAGCAGCATGAATGTAATTAAGGTTTTAAAATGCACACAGAAAATAAACTGTAACCTGACCTTTTAAAGTCACACCAAATACATAGGAAAGGATTTTCGTTTCACTGAACTGAACAGCCTCCTGTTAGTTCTTTTTCCAAGCTTGGTCGCCAGGTTTCGTTATTAGAAATCACCATGTTAAGAACCCATCACGTCCTTTTTGAGAACCTTGGCAAGCTTAATGCCTCTGTTGACATTAGTAATCATTAATCAGACTTGCTTAGATCTTAGATTTTTTCCCCCAATGGTATGATGCTTTCACTTCCTTATTGGTAAAATGTCCAAAGGTGGCTTGGGGAATTTTTATGCATTATACAGCCATCTATCTATGGATGAAAAAAAAAAACTAAGGAAAGACCAGCCTAAGAGGTCAGTCCCTCCATCCCCTCCCCCATGATCTCAATTTGAGGCAGTGTATAGGGGTTGCAGCAGGAGAGCGGCTCTTTGGCCCTTCACATGTTTCAGATTACAACCCTCAACTGTGCTAGTTGAACTTTCTAAGGGATGGAAATTCAAAGAATCTGGGTGGTCAGTGGATGGTTCCCCTGTCCTTTACTCAAGCCCAGAAGTGGGGAGATTTGGACCCTCTCTGTGTTTCGGTTTACAGCTCCCATCAGCCTCACCCAACAAGGGTAAAAAGAATTATGGAAGTTGTGGCCCAAAGCATTGGGAAGGCCAGACGTCCCAACAATTTGTGAGACAAGATTTTGTGTCCCCCTTTATTCAGGAAGTTTCTCTCAATCCAGCTGGCTTTAGAATGGACCTGCAGCTATGAGGATAAAACAGAGGAGGGAAAAAGAACGCTGCTTGCTACGTCAAACTCCAAAGAGGAAGTAGTCTAGAAATATATTCTACTGCGTGTATTAATTGTTATTATGTGCGTCAAGTTGCTTGACCCTAATGGGATCTTCATGGTAGGTGTTCCCATGGCCAAAAACCAGAATTTGAGCCCAGGTCTCCAGAATCCTAATCTGATGCTCTGTCAGCTATACCACATTGGCTCCAAGGACTGTTTAAGAATATGCTCCTTCCCTTGGCAGCCCCCCCCCAGCTATTCCTCACCAGCCGCCCAGATACCACTACTTCTGCCAACAAGCGTGAAGAACCTCTGCCCACCCCAGACGTTTTGGACTACACCTCCCATCCTTCCTTATCACTAGCCAAGAGGGGCAAGTCCTAAAAATTTGAGGGCTGGTGGCTGCCCACCCTTGTGGGCTAAAAATAAAATAAAATTAAAAAATGCTATATTGGGAGTCCCTAGAAGGAACAGCCTAAGACGGGGGGGCGTGTGTGCGTGTGTGTGTTTTTGTAGGAAAAAGTCTCCTATTCCCCTTGCAATCCCAGAAAGGAAAAGGAAAACTAACGGGAAAGACGAGGCCCCTCGCCCACACCCGAAACAAAGAGGGCAGCGGAGACGGCAGGACGAGAGCTGCGGGGCTCCTCTTACCTTTCCGAAATACTAATCTCTTTCGGGATCTTCTCTTCCGTTAAGGCGAGTAGATTCGGCCGCGCGCCCCCGACTCCGCTCAAGTTGTTGCCATCATCATCATCATCCTCGTTTTTAGTCTTCTGGCTGCTGCTGCTGCTGCTGCTGCTTATGCCGCTTTCTCAGGAACGTGCTTAGGATCGGGGCGAGTCTCTGGGTGGGACGGGGGCCGCTTCTCCCTCGGAACCGGGGCAACAAACAGGTGCCGCCGACACTTCACACCCCCCCCCTCGGCTGGCTTCTCGCTGCCGGCGATCCGCGGCCCCCTCCCTCCCGGGTGCGCGCACCACCGAACAACCGGCAACAATCCTGGAGCTTATCAGGATCATGACCAGGATCTTTGCTCATCGGCACCAAAGTGCACGCCCTCCCCCCCCCCCCCCAGGGTTCCTCCTCCCCACCTCCTTTGAACAAGGGACGGCTGGCGGTTGTTTCTGCCCGGGGCGATTATCCTATTTATTTGCTGATCACACTTATACTAAACCCACACCTCCCGTTCAGCCTGAAGCCAGCAGGCAAGGAGCGGGCGGGGGGGGGGGGAAGGCAAGCAACGTATTGGATCGACATGGAATTCCAACATAGAAAGGCAAATAATGCCATTATTAGCAGCCAACCGCGAGGTACAAAAGCTTCGACACGTTTGCGGGAATTCAAAAGCTCTCGGTCAGGAAGGATGTTGCAAAAATTGGAAGGGAGAAGGGAAAGAAAGGGACTTGATGACGTCCTGAGATCAATGGCATGTATAACAAAAGGTGGCATCTTGAGGATTAGCAGGTCCGTTTCCGTGTGAGCTTTCGGGGAATACAATCCACTTCCTCGAACACAAAATATAAATACCCTGAAATAAATAAATCGGTTAGGCTCCAATAATAATAATGTCCCATCACTTTATTGCCCTGTTTCCCTGAAAATAAGCCCTGGTATGATTTTTCAGGATTCCCCAAAAATAAGCCCCAGTTAAGTGAAACCCTGTCCTCCACCCTTGTGCAGCAACCAGCAGAAGATGGCATGACTGTATTTGAATAAATGTACAGTAGATTGTTGTATATGAAAAAAATAAAACATCCCCTGGAAATAACCCTAGTATGTGTTTGGAGCAAAAATTAATATAAGACCCTGTCTTATTTTCGGGGAAACATGGTACATTATTTATTTACTGGAAGCATTTGTTTCTCTCCGTCAGGGGTCCCAAACAGAAGGACAGAAGGGGGGCTCTTTTGGTTTCCAAGTCAGTTTAGACTACAACTCCTGCAAGCCCCTACCATTGGTCATCCAGACTGGGGCTGATAGGACCTGATGTTGAAAACAGTTGGAGGGCAAAAGTTCCCGGGTCATAGAAGCTGACACCTGATGGTTGGGACAGATGAACAAGTTGCTGGGGCAAACATGAGGTCCCTCCTACAATCCTTGAGCCTCGAAAGCTCAGGAGCTACTTAGATCAATACCTGGCTTACAGTAAAACACACAATTGTCAGAGACCAAAAGTAAAAACAAAGCGTTTTTTCTCTTAGCGGGGCTGGAATTAACTATGGCCAAGAGTTTGTTCATAATTTGTACAACATACAGAGACCCTCCTGGCAGTTTCTACAGGTTCCCTGATCTGCTTGTCTTGTGAATAAATTTGCAGATCAAAGCTTTGGTTAATTGTGAAACATCTCAAGATGCTAGTCCTGTGCGGTTAAATGCATCTCCTTCCCACTTCCCTGGAAAAGCAAATCCCACTGAATGCATTAGAATTTAGTTCTGAGTAGACCTGCATAGAAGGTTATTGTTGTACAACCTTTTTCTCAGCTGAGGAATTCCTTTAACATCCTGAGATACTGCTCTCCCTCCATATACACACAGAGATAAAAGAAAAGTTAACATTACATTTGTTAGAAATTGTTCATTTAATAGTTATGATATGCAAAGGCACTCGTGTGTTTATTTACGGAATTATAACCAACTTTTTCACCAGTGTGTCTGGCAAGGGTAAAGGCCCTGCCACTTGTGTGCCCCTGGGGAAATGGCACAGTTCCAGAGCACCACCAGAACAAAGGACTGGTAAACCATTTCTGAGTATTTTATATGCAGAAAATTCAGGGAGAATCCGAAGAACAGGTTACCTACCTATAACTGTGATTCTTTGAGTGGTCTTTTGTGAATTCACACACATGGGTAAGTAACCTGTTCTACTTCATTGTGGTTTCTGTGAATCACACACATGGGTGATTGACAAGCTCACTTAACAGATGGAGGAATGTCATGCCAAACATCCATTTGGGAGAGCTATCATCTTAAGAGATGATAGCTCTTCCAAATGCTGCGTCTGTTTTTGCCAAATGTCCAGTGTATGTTTTATGAATGTTAGGGGCTGTGACCAGGTTGATATCTTACAGATCTCATGGAGCGGAACACCCTTCTAAAATGCTATGGAGGATGCCATTGCTCTAGTGGAATAAGCCCTCGATGACTGTGGAATTATTATTTCTGCCAGCTGCTATGCTAACTTCATGGCGTTTGTCACTCATTTGGACAGTCATCAAGAAGAGGCATGCTGCCCCAAGCCATTTCCTTGATCTGAGGAAAAGTCTTTCTGATTTTCTGAAGAGCTTGGTTCTGGAATGCCAGTGCTCTGTGTACATCTAGTATGCATAGCTTTCTACATTTCTACAGAGATGTAGATGGTACAGGGACGAAGGAAGACAAGTTTATAAGCTGGTTATGATGGAAGTCTGAGACAATCTCAGGTTTTAAAAAAAGGGGATTCTGGGAAGATAGTGACTTTGTCATAAAATTGGGGAAAGGGTGGATCACTTCTAAGAGCAGCTAGTTCACTGGCTGGCTGTACATGCTGATGCTATTGCTACCAAGAAAACTGTTTTATAAGCGAGGAGGCAAAGGTCTGCAGTCACCATTGGTTCAAAGGCTGATCTGGAGATATTTGCGAAGGCTTTCACAGCCGGGATCTAATGATTGTTCTGGGTTTTTCAGGCTCTTCAACAAAAAAAAGGAAAGTATGAAGCTCAACAAAACTTGGCTCCCAGCAATCAAACATACTATGTGCAAAAGGTCAATGAACTCTACCCACCCACAAGGACAGGGGATCACTACACACAAAAAACCAGCTAATGACACCCATCAACCACAGGACAAGATAATCTCTTCCCCTTAGCACAACAATACACCCACAACAATACACACTAATCACCCATTTACAGGAAAAAGACAAAAGCCTATCTCACAGCCATAAATACTGCACTCCCAAGCCAACTACACCAGAGCACAGGTAGCTGTCCTCTGAAGATGCCAGCCACAGAGACTGGCAAAACATCAGGAAGAACAACCTTCAGAACATGGCCAAAGAGCCCGAAAAACCCAGAACAACCACCGATCTGGAGATCTTCTGCAAAACCAGTGGAAGAGACAATTGAGGTGGAGGTTGTTTAACATCTAGGTAAACATGCCAGAGCCCCTGCAGGAAGCATTTTAATGTGAGATCCTTGCAGTATCAAGAAGCCAGGGATTTGCAGGGCTGGTGTGCCACTATGATAGAAAGATATACTTTAACAGTGAATAATGCTAAGCCTTGTATCTTGAAATGCATCAAGAAATGTAGAACAGTGCTTACTGAAGGATGGACCTCAGACTTCGCTATGGAATATGCAAACGCTGAGAATCTGTTCCATTTGTACATGTAAGTTTTCCTGGTTGATGGCTTTCGAGACTTGTCCAGAATATGTTTTATTGAGGAAGAATGCCCATTACTACTGCATTGTGCCTCTTTGAAATACTTGTACTTTGTTTTTCAAAGATTTTGTCTGCATCTGAGCATATTTTCTGCTCAGAAAAATTGCAGTTTGAAATGGGCACTTAAAGTATTACTCAAGAAAATGATGTAAGGAAAAGAATTGCATGTGTATAGAAGGTTCATATCCTACCTTTGGTTCAGCTTTAATCTTCAGTGATAATTAAGAAATCTAATAAAACAAATCGTGTGGTGCCATGATTAGAAGAGCTTTCTTCTAATTTTTACTCTCCAGAAGCATTCGCTTTTTCAAAGCATGATGACAACTATAGTTGGACACAATGGTTTTAATGCCCACGGAGGAGGGAAGACACACCGATAGTATGAAATGGGGGGGGGGGGTCATAGAAGGAGCCTCCCTGAAGAAAGGGAAAGCATTGCTGGTACACGTGGGTGTCCCCTGGGCAATGGCATGCAGCCAACCAATCCCTTACTTCCATAAGTGTTGCACTGTAAACTTGCTGATATAGATGTCCATGATTTTACATTGTGCATTATTCTGATACCAATAAAGAAATCTACAGTTCTCTAAATGTTTAGTTTGCCCCCAAATCTCCACAGGACTACTGGATTCAAAACATGTGAGCTATGCCCTTGTGGACAGGATTTGAAATATATATACAGTTGTTACACCTAAAATCAGGAGTCAGTAGGGCCCCTCGTGGCCTTCAGAACTTTCCCTAGGCTTAGCTCCCCAATCTAAATAGCACTTTTACAAGAAAAAGGGCCTTTGTGCCCTGTCTTGTTCATATTCGTGTTCTGGAACCTAACCACTAGTCAATGTTAGACTGTGTCCTCTGACACTTAAGAAATTAGGAAACTACTAATGCTAAATCATCCATTTATGCTTCTAGTCCATTAGTACTCTGACAACAATTCTGTAGAGTTTCTGGCTAAATGCAGTTTAGGATTCTAGAAAGAAATGGGATGTGGGTGTGAATCTTTGCGTGGAAAAACCTGCAAACTTGCTTCTGCAACTAATCTCAACATCAGGAGGTTCTGAGAATACTCTCTTTAAGGAGTCACCCATTAAAGTATGCCAATAGAATAAGCTCAAGAAGACATCAAACTTCGTTGGAGCTCTGAGCTAGCAGCTAATATTGGGCATTTTTTTGGAGGGGAAGGAAATTATAAGTTATATATTTTTTTCTTACACCAAAGGGGAAAGGTGCAAATGAGATTTTTTGCTTCGAGTCCTAAAATAAGTTTATTGGGTGTCAATACTATGAACCAAGGGTAGGGGAATTAACAATCTGCTTCGGGAAGCAAATTGTCTTGGGTCAGCTCTGCGCTGACATTCAGCTCTCTCTCAGGGGTCTACAGAGTTTATTTCTATGTAATCATGATTCAAAAAGAGTGGTAGTCAGCATCTGTAGGTCAAACTGAAAAAGTCCAATGTAAGCAATTTATCACCTTAAATTGTGGGGAGCAGGCAGAAGAAAGTTCAGCTGATGATTCCAGTTAAAAAGAGTTCCAAGGAGTCTTGGCAGGCAAAGAATAGTCTGAATTTACAGAATGCATGGCTCTCAGTATGCCCCTTCCAGATGTCCAACTGTTTCCAACTAGTTATCAAGTGATCTTGAGACGCTGTCTTTACTTTTGCTCAAACCTTCTGAGTCTTCCCCCTTTCTTTTAAGCAAACACAGCTCACATCTGCCAGGCTCTCCACATTATCCAAAACTCATTGGCAGAACCCATTGCCAGCATCACCCATTTTCCCCCAAGGCATCTCCAAGAGTGCTGTCAACTGGATCACCAAGTTTCTCTAAAAATGACTTTGCAAGGTGAGACTTAACAGTGAATTTCAATAGGCTCCCCAGAAATCTTACGAAACAGTATCTTCTGGAAGAAAAAGATGGGTGAAATTCAGTTCAAATACTGCAACATTCTATTTGTTCGCTTCTTTGATCATCATAATTCAGTGGCCACGGCAAGGATTCTGTCCAGAAGGAGCATCCTGTATGATGCTGAAGAGTTAAGTTCCAGTGACTATGGCGGAAAGAAAAGCTGCCTTTCCCCAGAGGAAAGGGCAAAGGCTTTCCTAAGTTTCTGTTCAGCAATAATAGCCAGAATTAGGGTTGACTGAAGGCATTTTCTTGCCTGAGATAAACACTCCCCTTCATTCTTTGGTAGAAAAGCTGACTAGATTGGCAGTAGTCTCCTCTTTTATAAAGCAACCATATGTATGAATGTGTGGTAGACATTTTCCAGTAAGGTTACTGGATACATCTTCTCTTCTCTTGTTGTTGCTTGTATTGAGGGCCAGTCCTCTTCACACCAAAGCGTCCTGCATGGCATAACAATTAAATGCTCTAAACAGATATTGCTTCCTTATCTTATCAAAAACTTTCCTAGTGAACTACTTTCGATTGCCTCACTTAATTCAAATTAATCCTCTCTCTCTCATACTCTTTTTAACTCTGGCTTAAAAATATTTTATGTTGATTAATTATTACTGTTGCCTTTCAACTGTTTTACAGCAAGTTGTCATCTATTTCCACCCTTTTATAGATGAATATTTTTAATCTTCTGTAATTTACCATTTTGATCCACACCTTAGCTTTTAATTAAGAAAGATAGAATCTTAGTATTTTGAGTACTCAGTTTCACGAATTCGTTAGAACACTGGGATGCCTTAAACAACATTAGCATCCTGGAGGATGAAGAATGGCAATCTCTTTTGGGTTCATTGAGGAAAGATCTTTTCAGATGGCTGACAAGTGGCAAGCCCAAAATAAAGTGGCAACTTCCTCCACAACATTTAGCCTTGCAGGTGTGCTAAAGAGAAGGGAGGGAGGGCATAGCACCATCAAGAGGAAATCTGTATCTCTGTTCTCAGAAGAGAAAATAATTGAAGCAAGTTCACTGTAGCAGATGTCAAAGAGGCTTTTGCTATCAGGCACCTAATGCTTTTAAAGTATGAAGAAGGGCCTGTTTTTAAGGGGCAGGAGTGTAGAATGTGATAGTGCAGGAGTGGCCATTTAGTGAAAGACAGATCTGAATCAAACTGGCAGAATTTTGTCCTTTGCTACCAAAGGTTACAAATGATGGCTACAAAGGATTAAACATGGTTACAAATGATGAAACAGGTCACAAATGAAGAAACTCTGTGATCTAATTGAGGGGATCCTCTGAAGATGGGTCTTTGCTAAGGGTGAAACTTCCTTGGCATTTCTGGACTTCGCAAACAGTTGAGGCTGCTTATAAGCGGGGGATCAGGCCCTCATGAACACCCTACTAGATGCCTAGGACCATTCTTTCTTCGGTCACCATGAGTAGTTTGCACACTGGCTGTCCCCCATCCCCTGGGGAATTGCGAGTCCCTTGCGATGATTTTTGTCCTCACCTGTCTTTTTGTTTGAAAATAATGCATATATAGGCAAGTTGGCTGTTTGCTTCCTAGAATGAATGGGTTGAGTGACAAAAATATTGGGTAAAAGGTAAAACTGTGGCTCATATTAAATCTTCTGGCTTTTATAAAATCTTATTTTCATTGGATACATTTCCCATAGCCAAGGAGGAGGAGGTAAGGTTTATGGAACAGTGAATGAGTGTTTAAGAGAGACAGATGGGATATAGAGAGGCTCAGATAGGTTTGGATATAGGGTGAGAAATTAGGATTAGGATTAGATATATTTAAAGTAGAGATTATTGTAATTTTATCTAAATGGACTGATTCAGGTAAACGTTATAGAAAAAGAAACTGGTTGAGTTGTATGCAACATAAAGTAACATTACACACCTTTTACATTTTCACTCCTCAATTTTGATCCTCTTTATCTTGTTTTTTTATATTACCATTCCAGACCTTTGCAATTTAAAGTTTTTGAAAATTAAAAATACTTTTGGTGTATTCACCATTTTTTTCCTGGGATCGCATGAACAACCATGTTAGCTGCTTGGCCCCAGGTCTAACAAAGAAAAAAGAACGGGTAGAGAAAAATAGGTTTTAAAAGTTTTCTGGTTAAAGAACTGCTGGTGGCAGTGTTGCCCTAGGACTCACCTTTCAACAAAGGGCTTTAATGAAGATGTTCCTCAGAGTGAGGTGGAAGCTGCCTCAAAAAGCTTATTAGCTTAGTAGTTATTCGTTTTGTTACAACAGAGTAGCAGGGCTGATGAGTTACATACTAAAAGTGGCACTGGGGTAGAAGGTTGGAAGTATGTAAACAAAACAACCTGAACGAGCACATTAGATATCTGACTGACGAGTTGCAAGGTCAGATTGGAGGACTGGAGTCCCTGTGTGCTAATCTAAACTGGCAATCCTGCTGAGGATATCACATGGTCCATTGATACATAGTCCGAGAACAATGTATGTGGTCATTCTAAGAACTCACGACACTTGGGGAAACGTGTGCTCTTCCAGAGTTCCTGCCTGGGAATGGGGATGTGTAGCCTTGGTTAGACTGCAACCTTTCTGGGGAAGAGGGGAAACTAATGTTCCACTAGCAACTTGCTCTTGGGATGTGTCCCAGAGAAGAGGTATACAAAAACTAGCTCGTGCTGGCCAATTGCTTCCCAGTCAGAAATGAACTATTATTTTCTTTCTGTATGAGACAGTAAAGATCCAAAAGCCAGCTCTAAGAAATCTGAAGCAAACTCTGAGGGACTGGGAAGATCTCAGTGAGGGTATTTGGGCCATCCAGGATCGCCTTGCAGTGGTTTTGCACATGGAGGTTGAAGATAAGAATGTGAAGGAGGCCCGGACAGAAAAAAGCTCTCCTCCTGCCCCCAATGTGTTGCAGCTTCCCTGCCTCTAATTTTTCAGCACCAGAGGCAATCTCTGAAGGAGAGGCAATATCTGATGCTGTCAGTTGTGAGGTGGAGGGACTCTTCTCAATCCCAAGGCACCTCACTGTCTTTCCTTTCTGTTTTTCTGATGGCAGCAGGGGACACAGTCAACTTATAGAGGCTCTCCAAGTTGTATCTTAGGGGCAGTGATCTGGAGAAAACATTAGCCTATACAACCTGCTTCACAAAACTGGCACATGGTTAAGTGTCTTCTGTGTCCTTCTTTCCCTTTGGTATAGACAACAGACGGTGAAGCACAGATGCAATACAAAGAGAACAGCCTTCGTCTTTCCTGCTTCTGCCAGATTCATTTCAGAGTGGGAACTGGAGAGAGAAGCGTCCAGGTGTCTCCAGTACTTCAGTAGCAAACAGCCTTCAGTGAGGCAAATGTCTGCCATACTTATCAGTATTAAAACTGGACAATCTCAAGAAGCCAAGACTCTTGTGCCAGTCTTGGATGTTACGTCTTTTGGGCAGTGCAACATGGGACCCTTGAGAGGGACTGATTTCTTTTAACTCTCCCAGGCACTGGAGGGCCGCAGAGTTCCACGTGTCTTGCTTGTAGCATGGCAAGCAAAAGGAGGATAATATATGAAAATGATTTTGGTTTTCTCTTCCATTTTATCTCTAGGTCATCTGATTCATCCTTCCCAAGAGGAATTGTCCATCTGTGTTGCTTGTAAGGATCTGAGTTTGGATGAGGACATGGCAAAATGTCAGTGAGGAAAAGATTTGGGTTTGCTCTGTGTCTTTCTTGACATAGTCAGAGGAGAGGGAGGATCTGTTCTCAGTCATCCCAGAGTACAGGACACATAATAATGGGCTCAAGGTACAGGAAGCCAGATTTTGGCTGAATATCAGAATAAAATTCTTAACCACTAGACCAGTACAACAATGGGACCAATTACCTCTAGAGATGGTGAACGCTCCAACGCTGGAGGCATTCAATAGAAAATTGTACAACCGTCTGTCAGATCTGCTTTGATTTGGATTCCTGCACTGAGCAGGGAGTTGCACTCAGTGGCCTTATAGGGGTCCCTTCCAACTAATTTTCTCTACGATCTTATGACATATACGGGAGCTAGAAGCTGAATTTAACTTTAGATTGAATGATGTGAATGTGCTGCTTGGCCCAAGGAACCCCTGCCCCTCGTCTACTGAAGTCCCTTCCTGCTCATTCTTTCTGCAGGCTGCCAGAAGGTGACTTTGCCACCTAGTGGACTTCTGAGAATATCTAGTTTAGGATGTCCAGAAGATTCATCGCAGGTGCAACTGCTGTGCCTGGCGAGGCTGCGTGAGCACCAAGAAGAAATATCATACAGTACATTCCTGTCCCCACACTTGAATGGAGGATAGCCATTACCCTCTTCTATAACCCTCCAACCCTGCCTTCTACAATCTGTGTTGTTACAGCCATGGCGCATGGTGCCAACACAGGCCAGGACATGCTGCTTCTGTTTCCCTTCCAGATGTAGCCAAATGCCACTTCCTCCATAATACACTCCTTCTCTGTGTTGTTCTGCAGGAATGAACAGGTCTGGTGGGTAAGGCAGGGACAGTAGGGCCTTGAGCTCTCAACACACATTTCCACCACCCCCTCATCACCAGCAGAAGGGGGCTAGTATCAACAGTGGAGAGGGGGATGTTAACTGCTTGCTGATGTAATCTGCAGGCCCACCACAAGGTGAAAACATCCTATTTCAAACCATGAGGTTACCTTCTTTCATCCCACTGTCTGTCAGATTACAGTCGTGCCTCACTTTACGACTGCCCCGTATGACGAATCCGCTTAACGATGCCTTTTTGCGATTGCAAACGCAATCGCAAAACGATGCTTCCTATGGGCAAAACCTGCTGTGTGATTATTTTTCACATTACGACGATCAACGAACAGCTGATCATTGGGTTCCAAAATGGCTGCCGGCTGAAGAAAATGGCCCCCCGCTGTTTTCTAGAACGGATTCCTCGCTAGACAGGCACCGAAAATGGCTGCCGTATGGAGGATCTTCGCTGGACAGTGAGTTTTTAGCCCATTGGAATGCATTAACTGGGTTTTAATGCGTTTCAATGGGTTTTTTATTTTTGCTTTACGATGTTTCGCTCTACAGCGATTTCGCTGGAATGAATTAACATTGTTAAGCGAGGCACCACTGTACTTACAGTAGTTAAGCCAACCGCTGGTTTCTATCCTGCTCCACAACAGATGGATACCAACAGCAGGAAGGAGAAGGGAAAGTGGCCAAGAGGTTGCAACAATAGCAGCATCTCCAGATCGATAGCAGAGCTAAAAAGAAACAGAAATCTCCAGGTTGCAATCTGCCACTTTCCTTCATTCACTTTATACATGAACATAGCTGGGAGTGGGGTCTGGAGGAAAAAGCAGAAGCAGCTCTACTGACACAGTTTTGTGGTACTTCTAAGTACAGATTGTGGATCAAATAGGTACTCTAAGGATGAAGAGGGAGAAGTAAATAATGGTAAACTATAATGTTGAATAGAATAATTTGGTTCACCTCAACCAAATCTGCTTCCTTTCCACCACTGTGTGTAAATGCTCTCTGTGTGTGTGTGTATAATACAGAAAGAGAGATCGAGAGAGATCACAAGAAATATTTCTCTTAAGTGCCTATGTTTATTGTTCAACAATCCCCAGTGTGTTTTGGAAAATATTATTTCTTTCATCAGGGGCATCTATAACTCTAAATAAATGTACAAGATGTTAGCACAGCCCTCCTTCTTTCCTTCCTTCCTGTTGTCCTACCTCTGCTAATCCTTTTATGGTTTGCTGTCACGCTGTTTGGTTTTGAAAGGATTATACAGTGTTCTGTACAAAAGGTGGAATTATTCCATAGTGCTTCTTAACATGTACAGATATATTACACACCACAAGAACATAATTTGTTTTGTTTGGATTATTTCTGTTTTGTTCACAATTTTAAAAAAAATATTTTTTGCTCATCTGGAGATGACAAAACAAGAGGGAAATTGGTACAACAGCCAAAATATTTTTGTTATTTAATGTCCGTTTGCTCCTCTTGCTACTTTTTGTATTAGTTAAAATAAAAATAAATAACTAAACATCCAAATAGATAGCAAATGTGAGAAGACTAACACAGATGTGGCAGAATAATTGTGGTGGGATAATTGTGGTGTAGTGTTGGACTATGACTTGGGAGAGCTGATTCAACTCCTTACCAATGTATAAATCTCACTAGATGATTTTGGGCCAGTCATTCTCCCTGAGCCTGAACTACTTCACAGGGTTGTTGTGAGAATCAAGCAGGGATAAAAGAACCATCTATGATGCCTTGAGCCCACTGGGGAAAGAGCAATGAATGCAAGTACATACAGAAATATTGTCTAAGTGATTTGCAGTAAACTGAGAAAAAGTTTCTGACTCTCATTGTTAAACAATTATAATAAATTTAAAAGGCTCTTTCAGCCCAAATTAGCATGCTAAGATAAATGCTAGGTAGAGATTTGCAGGTGAAAGTGGAACTCTTAGTATGAACATGTGCTCAGATGTACCTTTTTCCTTTATGGTAAGTGTATCTTTGGCTCCTGGGGTTATTATTTTTTCATTTGGGTTTTATTATCAGATCTTCAGTTTGTTTGGTGTTTTTTCAAAAAACAGAAATAGTAAATCCAGTAAGACTAAAGTCTCATTGTGAGACAATAAAGGTTTATTCGCTGATAAAACCTTAGATGAGAAGTGGGCAAGCAGGGCCACATGCCAATGTGGTGGTGGAGGTGAACCCAGCAATGGGCAAAACAAGGGTCAGAGTCCTCCTTGCAGCAAACTCTCCCCTCATATTTGCGTGCAAACACAGTCACGGAACATGACTGTATCTTCATATGATCATTAGCAGTGCAATCCTATTTTTTCAAGTTCTCATTGTTTTCAGTGGCATTTGTGAGCGAGTATTAGATTGCAGCAATCTTATCAATTGAGTAAAGATGCAGAAAGTTAAAGCATATTGTAAATTAGTTTAATTAGTTTGCTGTAAACATAATGAATGATATTAATAACATTTTTCAAAGACGGAGCGGTACTAGTCTGTTTCAGGAGGTAGCAAAAACTAAACTAAACTAAACAGAAATATTGTACGATCTTAAAGACTAGTGATTTATTTCAATATAAGATCTTGAAATAAACTTTCTCAGACAGAGTGCAATATTTTAGCCACAGTTTTCATAGTGATGAAGGGGGAGAAAAGTGTAGAGAAATATAGGCACAGATAATAAGATTTCAAAATGATTGACACAGGTAAATAACTTTCAAAAGAATGAGATTTCAAAGTATTGATTACATAAACATTGTGATGATCTCTTGTTCAAATTGAATTATTTTTGCGACTGTGGTAATTTTTATTAACTATAACTATACCTTGAACATGTCTCATTCTCCAAAACGTTAAGCCTGGTATGAACTCATTGCCAAAAGGAGGTGCTCAAGGCAATATTTCACCATATTTGCCTTCGATGTTTCAATTTGGTCTTCAAAGATTTTTCACCTGAAATATAAGAACAGAACATCATCATAAATTATGGAAAGAAAGGCCTACCTATAAAGAGGCTAGAATAAAATAAGCATTTATAGAGCATTTTATGGCACAAATTTTTAAAAATGGCTGCAGTCATGTATTAGTCCCAGCTAGAGAAGGGCCATTAAATTAATGAGACTTATTAATTAAATTTCCCTTCTGTTTGGGACTAATAGATTCAGTCTACAATTTTAATAGCAACAACAACACGTGGAACCCTGAGTTAAACTTATTTGAAGTGAGATAAATTATATTATGTATATAATACAACAGCATCAACAATACTGTAACTATGTCTGAGGTTACAAGGTAAGTCAAATGAATACTGTACTGTAGTATTAAAAACATAATTTTAACAGCAGTAGGAACAAGTCCTATGGGCAGTTCAGATAAGGGTAAAAATAACAACTATTGTTGTCATGTGCCATCAAGTCACTTACAACCTATGGTGACTCTATGAATGAGTGATCCCGAAAGGCCCTGCCCTCAACAGCCCTGGTCAGCTTTTGAAGATTCAGCCCAGTGGCTTCCTTTAGGGAGTCTGCCCATCTCCTATTTGGTTTTCCTCTTTTCCTGCTGCTTTCAACTTTTCCCAGCATTATAGTATTTTTCAGAGAATAAGATCTTCTCATGATGTGTCCAAAGTAGGACAGCCCCAATTTCAGCATGTTTGCCTCCAGAGATCTTTCAGGCTTGATTTGATCTAAATGATTGATGTTTCTTCTACCAATTTTCAATCCTCCTTTCTCTCTACTAGCCCAACTCCCAGTATAATATGGATAATAATAAGATCCATAAAAAGCCACATGGGGTCCTTTTAAGGAGAAAAGTGGGGTAAAAATATTTTAAATAAATAACAATAAAAAATACGGGCATTGTGGCTGAAGTTATAAATTCCAAGAATAGTACATCATTTTGTATAATGAAAAGGGAATGATGCTGTTCTGTAACAAGAATAGGAATACACGTAGCCCATATTGGGAACCTTAACATTCTCTCAGCTGAAAATTGAGAACTGAAACGTCCTTATCAATGACTAGGGCTGTATAAGAAAATGCAAAACCGACCCAAAAAGAACCGTGGAAGGAAAACTTGGTTTTTGTTCTGATTCCTGTCATTATTCTATTAGTAATTAATCGCGACAATTCGATTTCCTTAAGAAAGGCACCCCCTGCGAGGGAAGGAGAGGCGGGAGCCCCCCAGACTGAGGGGCCTCCCTCTCGCCTGCCCGCGCGCTCGCTCCTCCCTCAGCCGGCCGAGGCCGCGCGCTCGCCTCCCATTGGCTCTTCCGCGGGGCCGGAAGCGGGCTCGGGGCGGGGCCACAGCAGCGGAGGCTCCTCCTCCTCCTCCTCTTCTTCCTCGGAGGGGGGAAAAGCGCGGATCCGACCCGCCGCCTCCCCTTCGACTGCGGGGGCGGCGGCCTCGGTTCCCTTCGCCGGCCAACATGAGCGAGCGGCGGGTCGTCGGGACCCAGAACAGCCCCGAAGGGAGTCACAACGGTGGGTGGTGAAGGGACGGAGGGAATGAGGCAGGCAGGGAAGGGGCTCTTCGCCCGGGAGGAAGTGCCTTGCGCAGCCGCGGGCTTTCCAACCCCCCCAACTGATTTCGACGTTCTGTTTACTCGGGTGTCAGCTGCTCTTCCCTCAATGCGGCTACTCCCAGGCAAGCCCCCAGGGAGATGATGGCTGCCCTCAAGCCGCTTCCAGTTTAGGGCGACCCTTTGAATGAATGGCCTCCGGCAGCCGTGGAGCATTTTAGAAGAGCCCTGTGGCCTTACAAGGACTCCAGGTCCCATCATCCCCAGCTGCCACAACTGCGGGGGTCCGCAGTGAGGACAGTGGTAGTGAAACGGGATCGGGAGAGCACAGCCGGAGCGTCCCAGCCTGGAGGCTTGGAAAATGGCCCAAAGCAAAACTGATTTTTTTGCTTTTATTTTATTTGTTGTGTCGGTTGTTGACAACTCTTTTTATGTTTTCAAGGATTTTTAAATAGCTTTAATTACATCCTTCTGTTTTCTTCCCTTCCTATCCCAATTTGCACTTTCATGTTTCTGCTTAGTGTCAGTGGCCAACAGTCCAGAAGAGGGGAAAACGCAGTGGAGGGAAAGATTTACAATTTACCTTCATCCTTGTGTTTCTTCAGAAAGGAAGCCAGGTTGGCTGACATCCCTTGGCTTTGAGTAGTGAGTCATAAGTAGAGTAGGCCCATTGAATCAGTGGGGATTTCGTGAGTCAAATTTTCTGTTAGTTCCATTGATTAAATGGGATTCCATTGGTTCTAGTTGTGACTTATTACTTAAGCAACAGGATTTCAGCCACTGAGTCCAAGAAGGTTTACTTTTGAGTCAGTGTCATTTTTTGAGCTGCTGCATCTTGAGATAACATCCTAAGTTTGGCTACTGAATAAAAAAACAGTTTTGCTGTCAGCAAACCTCTTTTAGGGCTGCCCTGCAGCTTTCCCACTGAAATCCGCTTTGTATTTAATCTGTGTCCTGCAGGTTTAAAGTTCTTTCATCAAGATAACATTATCACACAAAACTCTTGAAGTGTGTGGCATGTGTTATTATTAATTTTTGTTTGTAGCATCTTAAGGTGGACCTACAAACTGAAAGTATGTCCCAGATCCATAAACGGCTCCTAAAATTATGTCTTTATGTTTTGATATGACTGATTTGATAGGTCCCTACTGAATTGCACAGTACTGCCTAGAGTGGTCGAAATGACCACATAGGAGGGGAATGAATGAATGAATGAATGAATGAATGAATGAATGAATAAATAAATAAATAAATAAATAAATAAATAAATAAATAAATAAATAAATAAATAAATAAATAAAATACTCTACATGTCCACCATTATCAACTGTTCCACAAAACATGTTTAAAACTATGTTCTAATTTTTAAAATTAATTGCCGGTATTATAAAAGGAAAAAGAAGGCTGAACAAAGGATTGACTCATTATAGGAATCCACAGTTTTCAGTTTGTAAAACTTGAACTGCAAATGTGGAGTGCATTGATTCAAAGAGAAATGACTTGACAGCATGTGACAGTAGCAATAATGGTATTCATTTATTGTACTGAAGTAGCCCTTTGAAAAGGAAAAGAATAGGACAGTGTCTCTTGGGAGTTAAAATTAAAGCCTGATCTAAGCATGCTGTCATTGTAAGAAGAGTCCTGCTAATTCAGGTCTGTCGAACTTGTTAACTTGCTTCCACTTTTGAACAACTAAATGCAACTAAAAAGTCTAAACCTAAAATTCCAGATTATATTCATTAACTTTATTTTTTTCTCTCTCTCTCATTTAAATAGAGGTTTTTCTCCTTGACTCTCAGGATGTATCACCAACAGTTGCCTTTCTGCAAGAATTGCCCAGTTTCCAGTCAATGCTGAGGAGGAAAACATCAGCTGGAGGATCGCGGGACTACCATAGTTTAGCACAGTCAATTTCTGGAGACACCAGGCATTTCCTAGATGGGGAAGGATCCGGCTCTGTGCAACCGCTGAGAGAATATGCATTGCCTATTGCAGAGAAGAGACGTTTAAGGTTTGAATGGAAATCGCTGTATATCATTTAGTAGTACTGGGGTCAGTTTGTGGTTAAAAAAATCTTCCCTGTGTTCACATTCTCCACTTCTCAATGCATTTCCAATTATTTTTCATTAAATCTCTCACTCATCACAACTAATGAGGTGTTCCAAGAAAAGGAAAATGCAGGTTAGAATGAGCACGTATGAATATATTCTGCAACACGTGGTTGCTGCTTCCATTGTAGAGGTTTAGTTGACAGATAGCAGTGATCGATTGCTTTTTAATAGAACCTGTTTTTTTTTTACCTTACTAGGGACATCCAGGAAGCCAACATAAAATACCTCTCAATTTGGCAGCAGTGGAGGCAGACAAGTCGGAAATCACTGAGAAAAATTATAAAAGATACCAAAGAACTGTCTTCCTATCTGGAACTTTGGAGACATGATATCCACAGTGTTGAAGGTATTGTTTTTCTCCTTATTTGCAGGATTTGACCCTCCATGAGGCAGAGCCAGCCCTCTCAGCAGATCCTGTGAGAGTGGAGCAGCAGTAGGAGTTCCCACCTGTCCCTCCTGAGCCCCTCTCCCTTGCCATTCTTCTCTCTTGCAAGATAGAGCTCTCTGTGTGTGTGTCCCATAGCCATCCTGTACCTCTTACACTAGCCTGCTGTCTTCAAATATGGTGAAGGGCATTAGAGTCAGGAAGGCTCTGTGAAATGGAAAGTAGCAGCACCTTGTCCTTTGCCAACAAGCAGGAAGACATCTCAGGCTGGCTCTGCTCTTTTGGAAGGTTTGTTCATGTGCTGCCCATTCTGGGCAGGGGCTGGGAAATTTATTTTCACAAGTTCTTATTCTTTGTACATGGGTGTGTTCTGCAAACATATTTTTGGCTGTCCAAGAAACCAAATTTGTAGGGATGCTTGGCTGGTTCTCTGAGGCTGAAACTGAAGTGTGGCAAGGTGTCATGTGGAAAGCAGTTAAAATGCAGGCCAGGAGAACTGCCTGCCACACTAGTAGCCTGTTTACCTTGGAATATTTGCCTTGACGCCATCATGAAACTGTTTTTCATGGTGGAAGTGAATCTTGCAGAGGTTGCGGTTCATCTCACACCAACATATTCTCTTCTAATCTGAACAGCAAGTCTGGGCGTGAGGCAATTGGAGTTGAGTCTCTCTCCTTTTATTTGGCTCCAAAGAATTGGGCCGCAGAAGTATAACATTCAGATCCATAGCCACTGAGGGAAGAGGGTGGGTGTCAGCAGCACCCGAAGGTGTGTTTGACCCAAGTTCAAGGGTCTTCTTTGAGCTAGAGATGGGGGTAGTATAGGAATACGAATATCCTGCCACAGGTGGGGATTACAAGGGTCTGGCC
Organism: Pogona vitticeps; assembly: GCF_051106095.1. Taxonomy (NCBI): domain Eukaryota; kingdom Metazoa; phylum Chordata; class Lepidosauria; order Squamata; family Agamidae; genus Pogona; species Pogona vitticeps. The sequence continues at coordinate 13,403,069 of NC_135795.1, forward strand.
CCACGGGGCCAGGCTGCCCACTCATAATTCCGCCACTGACACGAGCTCAACGGAGCCTTCCTATCGCTCTGTTGTCCGCAATGGCAATTTTTAGAGTATATATCTTAATTGTATTTTAATTGTTTTATATTTTTACTGTATTTTAATTGTTGTAAGCTGCCCAGAGACCTTTAGGTAGTGTGGGCGGCATATAAGGTAAATAAATAAATATATGGATTAGCCAGTCCTGGCAGAAGGTGGGATGACAAGTGATGACAAGGGATCACCACCTGTGGGGGGGTGTATTCGTAGACGAATATCCCCATCTCTCCTTTGAGTTCAAGAGCAGAATTCAATTAAAGACGTTTTAAGGGGATGTGGAAGAGGGACGTGGTGGCGCTGCAGGTTAAACCACAGAAACCTCTGTGCTGCAGGGTCAGAAGATCAGCCGTCGTAAGATCGAATCCACGCGACGGAGTGAGCACCCGTCGCTTGTCCCAGCTTCTGCCAACCTAGCAGTTTGAAAGCATGCAAATGCAAGTAGATAAATAGGTACCACCTCGGTGGGAAGGTCACAGCGTTCCGTGTCTAGTCGCACTGGCCATGTGACCACGGAAACTGTCTACGGACAAAATGCTGGCTCTATGGGTTGGAAAAGGGGATGAGCATCGCCCCCTAGAGTATGACATGACTGGACAAATTGTCAAGGGGAACCTTTACCACCTAAGGGGATGTGGAAGAACAAATAGTGAGACCAGAAATGGCAACATTTTCTTACTGAACAGTCTTACTGCCTGTAAGTAAGCCTTGGGAGAGGCGTTCCTGCATTTTTAGAATGGGAAAAATGTACAAAAGCTGGGGAGCTGCTGCAGAAGGGAAGAGGGCACGTCCAGTTGGGCAAGCCAGTCTGGCCGTGCAGGAGAGACCGATTCCTCCCCAGGGCTTGACGTTTCCTTACTGGTGATTTACAGACCTCTTAATACCTCTTGGGCCTGGAGCGAAAGCCCAAAAGGGAGAATGCAACTCATCCTCGTCCAGAGACCCAAAATGTGTCTATTCCATTTTTGTCCCACTTTTCTAAATGTTCCCCTCTTTTACTTAACTATTTCTGTGCTTCCTTCCTGCGTAAATGCTCAGCTCTCTTTACTGTAACATTTGCACAACACCTTTAAAAATCTGACTATAAAATCATGGCCCTAACCAGTCATAATGTTTTATGAAACATTTCAAAGCGGAACCTGAGGAGTAAAATAGGCAATACCTGGCACTTAAGAGGCAAAAGTCAGTGGGTATCAACTATCTGTGGGCTACATCCCAAAGGGAGGACATCGCCACGAAAAAGTCCGTCTGTCTGTATCTCTTCACATCCTCACTTTCAAGGTGACTTTTCCAGAGCACCTTACGTTAAAAGGCCCCATTATTTTGGTTTTTATATTGTCAGTTAATGTGTTCCTTGATAAATGGAATCTCCTGTTTTCTTTCCACAGGGAAATTTGGCACTGGGATCCAGTCCTACTTCTCCTTCCTTCGATTCCTCGTAATGCTGAACTTTGTGATCTTTCTCCTTGTCTTCAGCTTTATCACCCTTCCAAGCATTGTGTTCAGGCATGGAGTTGTGAATGGCAGCTATGTTAAAGTGCCTCTGGAAAAAATAGGTAGTTGCTTTCCCCTTCTAGCACAACCGGAATGATTCTTGCAGAAGTATTTCAAAGCACCTAGGAAGAGCCCTCCTTTTTGTCCACAAATGTAGCTCCTAGGAATTCCACTAAATTGGTGCATTCAGTGATTGGTGCATTCTCCACATGTTAAGTCAAACAATCAGTAATGGTTACCCTATGTGCTTTGTAACAGCCACTGAGATAAGTAGTAATTTCATAATCTGCTTTTTCCACACCCAATATTTGAGATGTATCTTCATGATTTCAAGGCTACCAGTTCTGCACAATCTTGCAGTGCCGTATCTGCAGAAATACAATGTAGAGCTGATGAGCAGTGTATGTAGTTCTTATAATTCCTATTGTTTTTAGTTATTGCTATATTCCAATCTGTTATCCACAGAGCCGCACTGCACAGTTTATCAAGTCACTGGTACCAAAGGACTTACTTACTTTTATAGTTATCTTATCGATCTCCTGTCTGGCACAGTAAGTAACTGAACATCTATTTTGCAATCTAAAAAAGCATGTTAAAAGTAACAAAAGATAGGGTTTCATAGAATGAAACATGTCTTTGGATGGCATGCATGATTTAATTCTTTGTCTTGAACATGTTTAGGATCCTTCCAGTTTATGTTAATTTACAGCAGGGACAGGCAATAGTAACTCCCATGCTACCTCCCCATTGGCTGTGTTGGCTAATGCTGGCAAAAGATGCAGTCTAGCAACATCTGGAAGGTCTAATCTTGCCCACCCCTGAATTAATCAGTTAAAAGATTTCTTAATACAGTGGTGCCTCACATAACGATGTTAATTGGTTCCATTAAAAACATCGTTATGTGAAAACATTGTTAAGCGAAACACCATTTCCCATAGGAATGCATTGAAAACCAGTTAATCCGTTCCAATAGGAGCCTATTCAATACATTTCAATGGTGAAAAAAAATCACCAAAAATTCAAAAAGACTCAGAACGAAGCCAAATTACTTTAACAAAGGTTTTATTAGGTGCACTAACGATTCCAAGCATTTAAAACATTTTTAAACATTTTAGAATATTTTTAAAATAGCGAAAACAGGGCTGTCAAAAAAAAAACGTTAAGCGAAACAGGGGACCTTAAACTGTCATTGTTAAGTGAAGCAAGGTCCCAAACATCGTTATTCAAAAATCCCCCATAGGAAACATTGTTAGGTGAGGCGGCAAAATTTCGAGCAAAGGCCATCGTTATGCAAATTCATCGTTGAGTGAGGCGCTCGTTAAGCGAGGCACCACTGTATGTCCAGAGGCATTATTTTGTTTTGCCGGAGTTCAGCACCAGTGGGTGACTTTTTAACTTTCATACCAGCTGTGTTTGTTCTGGCAGAGTCTTTCAAGCATGACTGTTTCCCATTGGTCTGTGTGTAGTAATTTGACCTTCCTTTGTGCTTGCAGGGTTTTCTTGAGAAGACAAGTCTTTTCTATGGCTACTACACAGTTGATACCATACATCTTGGCCACCTGAAATACCAAGTGCCACTTGCTTATTTGCTGACCACATTGGCTTACCTTTCACTGAGCTTTGTCTGGATTGTCAAGAGGTAAAGCTAGATTGAAATGTCAGGGCTTGGAAACTTGTGCAGTTTTTTTGGACTGTAACTGCCAAAATTCCCTAGCCAGCCTAGCCATGGCTGGAGGTTTTTGGGACTTCTTGTTCGAAAAGCAACTTTTCCAAGGTCAAGTCCTTTGTCACTAGGATTTTGCTTGCAATTTTTATGACTTTCATCTTGAGATAAGAAGTTAACAAAAAGTACTTATAATACCGTTGATTCTGAGATAGCTTTGGTCTTGTGATACAGTACGTTTCTGCTTTCTGACAGATACAACTTGCAGGATCTGAAACAAGTAATGTTTAGTTTTCCTTACGGTGAAAGGAGAAGAGTTGCCCAAGTTCTTTATCAACCCACACAAAATTCTACCCATTATGTAGAATTTTGAGGATGAATGTTACAGGATTGCTATGAAGTGAAACACTTGATTTGGTGGTGGCCTGAACATAGTGCATTCCTGTTTATATATCTAAAATACTTGTATACAACATCTCCCTGGAATATCGGCCAGGGTCAATCTGGATTTGAACACAGAGAGCTATACATACCTTTTTACTCAAACAAATAGAGATGAAGAACTGTGCCCCACTCCCCAATTGCTGGATTGCATCTCCTGTTATGACTTTCCATTGGCTTTGTCCATTGAAAGTTGGTGCAGAATTGTACTGCTACAGGTGGGGTATACCACCTGTAAGTAATGCTGTATAAGTCTCACTTACAGCTTTTTTTAAAAAAAATATAAACCATTTCCATTCCTTCCCTGAAGGTCTTGAAGCTCCCATGGAATCTTTCATCATTAAAAAGCTGTTGGTGGCAGGATGAATAAAAGTAAATGCTTTTTTAAAAAAATCAGATTGATTTAAATCATGAATTAAATTTTAACAATGATTTTTTATTTCAATAGTCAAAAACTCAGATTTTTTTAAAATTGTGATTTAAATTATTATCAATTTGATTTAAATTGCATCCACCCTGGTTTGGGACAAGATAGAATTCTTTAATTACAGAAGATAACTGTAGCCAGTGGAATGATTTTACCTTTGGAGGTTTCAAGCCAAGACCTCCCTCTCTCCTGTATCCCCCAATGGCTTCCTAATCTCTCTCTCTGTCTCTCTCTCTCACACACACACCACCCCACCCCACCCCACCCCACCCAAAAAATTGCTGCAGCTAGTGATGTCATCAGACTTACATGGCATAACTTCTGCAACTGGATTGCTGCCAGTGGAGTCAACATTACCACCAGCGTCACCATTTACATCCCAACTTTCCTCCAGTATTCATGGTTTTCTTCTCTTCTTTATCCTCCCAACAGCCTTAGGGCTGAGAGAGAGTCACTAGCCCAAGACTAGCCCAGTGAGATTCACGGTTCAGTAAGGACTTGAAGCTGGATCTCCAACATGCTAAGCACTGTACTATACTATTGACTGTTGGGGCTTTTGGCTTGAAGGCTGTGATCCTGTGCATGTTTACTTTGCAAGACGTCCCAAGAAATTTAGCCGGACTTATTTCTGAACACACATGTACAGCATCTGGCAATAAGGGGATATGCCATTCCACCTACTTATACAAAAATGAAAACCAATTGTTAGTTACGTATTTAATTTCATTAAAACTTTGGTGTCTTCACTAGAGCTGTCGAAGGCTTTAAGCAAAGCTTGGTGGGCAGTGAAGATAAGTTTCAGAGCTACTGCAACAAAATATTTGCCGGCTGGGATTTCTGTGTTATGGATATAAATGCTGCACGGCTGAAACACTGCAGTTTACAGTATGAACTTAAAGTGAGTATATACATCTATTCCTCTTTGTAATGTGCTAAACCATACAGTAAATTAAAATTCTAAGGAACCAACATTGCAAATGTATATAAAAGTAAACAAAGTAAATTAAAATAAACAGTGTTTTGGGCAAATCGTGGTAGCAGATAGAAGCTGGAGGAATGACTACTGTTGCTTGGCAGGCCCATTCATATCAACCACAGGTTAAGACTTACTCCTAGTTCAGGTTGCATAAGCTTGCAGTTTTTTAGTATAGCCTTTTACCTGACTCTTCAGAAGCTAATGGGCTGTATTTCCAGGAAAATGGAGAGGAGGATTGCAGTTGATACTGCTTTGAATTGATTTAACCTTATTGTTAGTATAATTATATTGGACATGCACTTGGTTCAACCGTTGGGCTAAGCAGTTTGTTGAGCAGAAGTCTTGATGTAACTATGGTTGCAGGGTTTTTTGCCCATCTAATAAATTACAGTAGACCCTCGACTTACAGACTTTTCGAGTTACAGACTTCTCTGGCTGCAAAATTTAGATTCGACTTGCAGCCAGAGAATCGACTTACAGACCAGAAAAAAACCAAAATGGAATAAAAATAGAATAAAAACCACTGGTTATGGGATTAATCGGTTTTCAGTGCATTGTAGGTCAATGGAGATTTCGACTTACAGACTTTTCAACTTGCAGCCACCATTCCAATACGGATTAATTCCTTAAGTAGAGGGTCCACTGTATTTGGTTCTTAGTATGTGGAGTTTTTTTGTTAGCTTTTTTCCCTCTCTAGTATTTTTCTGATTTTTTTTGGTTATGCTATGTGACTGAGAGCTTGTCTTAATTTAGGTAGGGAGACATCCTGGCACCTGGTGAATTTATCAGATGCCCTGTTTTTGACATTTCCACCTTAATGGGGACGGGGCCTTCTTGTTGATATAGGCTACCTCCCGATATCTTTGTGTTGCAATACCTGTAACAAACTGCACTACATTGCTTATGGTCTAGTTCCTTTTTGAACACGTTGTCTGTATCATTCTCCAGTTTTTAAAAAGTGCTGATTCAGTGGCCATGTTTTAGGAAAGTTGCCAGGGAGCAGAATATGTTAGATAAGATTTACGTAATTCCCTGAACAAACTCTACAGCATATTTTACAGGCAGGGTGAGGACACAGTGTCAGAGGGAGTACCAGGGGAGCTTTTACAGTTTTGCATCCAGGGCTGCTTGGAAGCTCAGTTCAGGTTTATATGTGTTTTGTCTCAAGATTTTTCTCAAACCCTATAAGAATACCAGAGAGGCTATAACTAAGCGTCCACCCTCCAAAGGTGTGAGACTCCATGTCCTAATCTTCACAGGCTGCAATGGGTATGCCGGCTGGGGTGATGGGATTGCTGGTGAAATGCACCTGATGGGTCACCAGATGGGAAGACCTGTTTTTAACATAATGTCCTTCAGCATCTTTCTGGTTTACTACCAAGAGATGAGTCAGATGCTTTGTATGTAAATATTATCCACAATATAGACTTCTTTGGGGGAATGGGGGTATGCCCGATATATTCTTAAATCAATGCATTATGTTCTGTTTCCACAGACTGATTTGGAGGAAGAAAGGCTGAGGCAGAAAGTCGCAGAGAGAACCACCAAAGAGAAAATACGCATCTATTGCTTGCGAATTTTCTTAAATGCCACCGTCATTGCCATTTTGTCAGCTTGCTTTTGTTCCATCTACAGAGCAACTGTTTATTCACAAGAAAACATTTCCAATGTAAGCGGCAAGCAGGTTTTGCTTATGACATGAGAGTCCACGTTTTGTCCAGGGAGCTCAAAGCACCGTTATCTAGTTTTCTCCCCACTCTAAGTGACTCTTCACCACACTTCTGGGGGGGCGAAGAGGAGGGTCTGGCCCAAGATCATCTAGTAAGCTTGATATTCCGGCAGGAATGAGCCTGATGTGCTCCAAATGTTTTGGACAACCCTTTTGGAGTCCCTGGCCTTTGGCTGTGGGAGTTGAGATGGGAGGAGATGGGGTCACAAAGGTCCATGAAAGTTTTAGATTGTGGGAAAGCTCTTCTAATCACTACACCATGCCAGTTTACAGACTGCTTCATGCAGCCCACTGAAGTAACCCTTTTACCTGCCATACCTAGTATTTTTAACTGCCACCAGTTTGTTGTAATGTGTTTGAAAAAGGAGAGTGATTCTTCTTCCTTCCCCCCCTTTTTTTTAGGGGAAAAGAGAGTTTAAATACCCTAAATAAATGTTAGCCGCCCAGAGTGGTAGAATATACCAAATGGGCGGGATATAAGTCGAACAAATAAATTAAAATAAAATAAAAATTAAAGGTAGCCAGTAATTTCATTAAAATACCGTATTTTTCCGGTCTAAAATCTTTAGACTAAAAATTGGGGGTCATCTTATACACTGAAGTAAGCTGCGGAGAGAACAAAAACAAGTGGAAGGGAAATCAGAGATCAAAGCAATTCTGCAGCGCTTTTATCCCTTTCCCCCTACACTTGCTAAGCCCCACTTAGATTTCTTAATTTTGGGTTAGAAAAGTGTGGGGGGTGTCTTATACATGGAAAAATATGGTATGTTTTTGGAATGTTTAATACAGGAAGGCTTTCAGCAGTAAAGTAGCCGAGGGGAAGAATAAAGAGTACAGAAAGGAGCAGTTTAGGAGATGGACACCTTCTCGCACAGGCAAAAGATGGAGAGTCTGGAAGATAGATCCACATGGCTGTAGTAAAACGTAGAGATGCATCACTATTCAATGAGAGCAGAGATGGATAACTTATGTTGTTTGTGGAGGAGGGTCAGTTCCTCCTATGAGCTGCTGTTGCCCCTTTGCCAAAATTCAGCATTAAACCTGGAAGTTTTAAAAGACATGTAGAGGTTTATCAGTACATCTGCATAGCACCGATTGCAATGATGGGAGCCCCAAAACCAGCCTGTAGAGATCACTTGGATGGATTACACCTGAGCTATTGCCACCTTTCTGAGCATGGGTTCCCTCATAAGTTTTTTTGCTTACATTTCCAATCAGCTCCAATCTTCATGGGCAATGAACCCCGAGTGATGGAGGTTGTAATTAGAAATGCCTGTAAGAACCCAGGTTGTAGAAAGCTGAGCAGCCCGGCAGAGAAGTACCTGGAAAGAACAGGAATTAAGAGACCTCTCTGTTCTACTGGGAAAGAATCAACCTGGACATTTGCAATAACATCTATAAGCTCAAGGCAGGCAAAAGGAAGAATTATCAACTAAATTGAGAGAGAAGGAAAGAATTATTATCTCTGTCTCGTATGTGCAGGACAACAAAGCCAGATTTGAAGATAACCTCTTGGTGCAGTATTTGCCTTCTATGGTGATCACAATGGCCAACTTTATTGCTCCCTTGTTTTTTTCACTGATCATTAAATTTGAAGACTATTCACCAGCCTTTGAAATCCGGTTAACACTGATGAGGTAAGAACCCTATCTTTCACTGTAGGTCTGTTGATTCTCTGATAGGATATGAAAGCAAGGGTTTCTCTGCTTTGGTGCACCACTGCTCCTTTGTTGTTTGTTGTTATTTTAATGGTGCTCTTGGATCTGTTTCGTCCCTGGCCAGTTCAGGCACACATTTCCCGCTTCTGCTTTAAAGCTTTGTATGCAGAGCAGTCTCAGTTGGCTTCTTCCCCATATCCTTTTTGTTGGAAAACTCTCAGGTGGTGTACTTTATCTATTTCATAGATGTCGCTTCCCTTCTGTAATGTTCTCTTTGTATTCCAAAATGCTCACGGTATCTAAATTATGCTATTCATTAGTGTTTCTCCCCAATATTTCCATTTTCAAGGTGTGTCTTTATGCGCTTGGCCAACATTGGCGTTCTCTTGTTCTCACTGTGGACTCGGATCAAGTCCTGCGCAGATGAAAAGTGCAAGGCCTGTGGATACAACTACAAGCTGTATCCTGTAAGTAATGTAAACCTGAAATCGTTTCTGGGTTACTCAGAACGTCTCTGGAAAAATTCAACAGCTGTTGGAAGAGAAGGAGCCCTTTGCAAGGGCTACCTCCCAAATGAGTGAGATGCTTTATATGTTCTGTAGTCTGGCCTGATCCTGCTGTTAGTGAGGTAATCTCCTTGTGTAGCAATCCTGAGAGGAGCGGAGGTGTGTCTCCAGCTCCCCATTAGTCTTCTACTTTACAGATTTATGAAGGAAAATAGAACTAACAGTCTATCTATTCATGGCTTTCATACATGAATTGAGGAGTGACGCCCTCTTCTCTTCATCACAGGCGGCAAAGCATCTTAGGTGAATCACATGCATTCACTCTTAAGAACTCAGTAAATAATAATTGTGTACCTGCAAGTCATTTCTGGTTTATGGTGACCCTTTTCAGGTTTTTCTAGGTGGAGAAAAGTCAGCAGTGGTTTACCCTTCCCTTCCTCTAGGGGGCACCCAAGGACTGTGCAGCTTGCCCAAGGCCACCCAGGCTGGCTTTACTCCCAGGAGGCACCGTGGGGAATTGAACCCCCAACCCCTGGCTCATTATCCAGATAAGAACACTGTAGGTGTTGTAAATTCTTTTTTGCAGAGTGAGGTGGAAGAGCGTGCTAATTTTGTGAATCCATTGTCAGGCTAGAGTCAGTGAAATCAGCGGAACAAATAAGTGTTTATTAGCACGTCCAATTCATTTGAACAAGTGTACCCTAATTGGAAAGAACATTGGATGCTTTTCTCTTCCAGAGAAAAGCAAAACTTTATTTCCTAAGTGCCTGGATTTATCTTGATAGTCTTGTTGTCTTTTCTTCCAGTGTTGGGAATCTCGAGTTGGTCAGGAAATGTATAAGCTGATGATTTTTGACTTCATCATAATTTTTGCTATCACTGTCTTTCTTGACTTTCCTAGAAAGTGAGTATAACATTCAGAGTCACTTCCTTTGTTTTTGAGATGAAACTGACTTTGAGACCGAAAGTACCTGTTTTCAGGTTTAAATTAAACACGTGCTCTCCGTGCTATCCAAACTGGCTTGTGGAAAGCTATTGTTAGTAAGAGCGGTTCAGAATGAAACTGTGACTTCACTCTTAGAGTGTAGGGTCAGCAAACCACACTCAGTCAGCTTTTAGTATAGCAAGGAGAACTATGGAGAGGTACCAGCTGCTAGAAGCATGAACAGCATAGCATAAAGGACCCTTGACCCAACCTGTTGTATGCTGTGCATCTTGTCGTCTGCCATACTGAAAGAGAAAGGCTCAGGACAGGAAGAGAAGAGGCAGAGTGTGGATAAGAGACAGGGAAGAGAATCTGACTCACAGATTGGCATTCAGAGAGACCTGTCTCCCCCTCCAGGTCTCCGGATAATACCCTAAAACAAGAGGCTAGTTATTAATCTTACCTAATCCAGAACACCCCAGATGTGTTAGATTTCCATTCTCATCCTCCACAGTCAACATGGGCTGTTGACTGGGAACAATGGGAGCTATAGTCCAGCCCACGGCATTTGGACTGCTAAATGCACTTCAAAATGTTCTTCTGTTCCTAAGAATTTGTTTCTCTAAATGAAAGGATTCCTTTAATATTGTTGCTGGACTTTAAAGCAGAGCCTTTTCCTTTTCTTCTTAGGTTGATGGTTACCCATTGCTCATTTAAGGCCTTCCGTTGGTGTGGACTGCAGGAGTTTGCCATCCCTGATAATGTACTGGAAATTGTTTATGGGCAAACCATTTGCTGGATTGGAACTTTCTATTGTCCGCTCCTCCCTGTGATTGCAACAATAAAGTATTTCCTTGTCTTTTACATTAAAAAGGTATGCGTTCTTTGTGCTTTACATTGTCTGGGTGTTATCAGTAACAGAGGTTTTAATAAAAGACCTTTTGGTCTGTACTTAATTGATAAAAACTTAACTCCCTAATGCAAGGAATCATTTAGGGAAGAGGTGCACCTTGTTTTTTCTTTATTTCTTCCAGTTCTGTCTTTGTACTTCTTCGAAATGTTCTGGTGAGTCCTACATACTGAAATTTAATAGTCACAATCACATAGAATGACAACCTCATACAATCAGAAGTGCCAGAATACACACAACTCACACATCAATAATTTTGAAGTGTTTCCAAACAAGCTACACTTGGAGGCTAGTTTTGAATTAAATTTTAAAGCTGTTTAATGAATTTTGGTTTATTGGAAATACTTTATCTTAGTACCCAATTTTTATGTAATAGGAAGCTCTCTTTAAATGCCAGATCTTGGCCTTTTCTATCTCTCATGAAGGAAAAGAAAAGCAACAGGAAAGGGGCTACCTAGCAGCGTGTGTGGCTTGTGTATATCTTGGCTTGTTAAGCCAGGATTGCAAATTTAGTGTGACCCGCGAACCCCATCAGTGTGGTGGAAACATCAAATGTACATTCCACTCTCACTTGACACATAGGAAAGAAAGTCTGCTTCAGGTGGGGTGGGCCACCGTGCATGCCTTCCTCTGTGTTAAAGTCCGGGTGCTCTTGTAGGTTCCAGTGGAGTGATGTCACCAATAAAAACACTTGCAAAGTCAGGAGGAAAGTATTTGTGATTCTCTTTTTAAGAGAGTTTTATGAATGGCAGAAGGATCTAAGAGCCTTTTCCAGAATTGTTAAATTTTCTAGAAGTTTGCACGTACTGGAGTGATGTTCTAGAGCAAATCATTAAACAGTTTGTTATTACTTAGAAATCAATGCTATCATCACTAAAAGTCGACACGGGTTTCTCAAAAACAAGTCATGCCAGACTAATTCTGATCTCTCTTTTTTTGATAGAGTTACAGGCTTGATAGATCATTGGTCCTTAACCTTTGTTACTCAGGTGTTTTTGAACTGCAACTCCCAGAAACCCCAGCCAGCACAGCTGATGGTGAAGGCTTCTGGGAGTTGCAGTCCAAAAACACCTGAGAAACCCAAGGTTAAGAACCAGTGTGATAGATGAAGGGAACGCTGTGGATATAGCATATCTTGATTTCAGTAAGGCCTTTGACAAAGTTCCTTGTGATGTTCTTGCAAGGAAGCTAGTAAAATGTGGGCTGGACAGTGCTACTGTTCAGTGGATCTGTACATCCTGGAGAGAGGTATCTAGTGGGGTGCCTCAGGGTTCTGTTCTGGGCCCTGTGCTATTCAACATCTTTATCAATGACTTGGATGAAGGAATAGAGATTATAGTGATTAAATTCGCAGATGATACCAAATTGGGAGGGGTTGTTAATTCCCCAGAGGACAGGATTAAAATTCAAAATAACCTTGACAGATTAGAATCTTGGGCCAAACTAACAAAATGAATATCGACAGGGAGATGTAAGGGATGTAAGGTCCTACACCTAGGCAGAAAAAATGAACTGCACAGATATAGGATGGAAGACACCTGGCTAGACAGCAGTACCTGTGAAAGGGATCTAGGAGTCTTGGTAGACCACAAACTGAACATGAGCCAGCAGTGTGATGCGGCTGCCAAGAAAGCCAATGCAATTCTTGGTTGCATCAATAGGAGTATAGTGTCTAGACCAAGGGAAGTGATAGTACTACTCTATTCTGCTTTGATCATATCTTACCTGGAGTATTGTGTTCCGTTCTGGGCACCTCAATTCAAGAAGGATGTTGACAGCCTGGAACGTGTTCAGAGGAGAGTGACCAAAATGGTCAAACGTCTGGAAGCCATGTTCTGTGAGGAGTGGCTTAGGGAGCTAGGAATGTTTAGCCTTACAAAAAGAAGGTTAAGAGGGGACATGATACAGTAGCCATGTTTAAATATTTGAAGGGAGGTCATGTCAAGGAAGGGACAGGTTTGTTTTCCACAGCTCCAGAAACTAGAACAAGAAGCAATGGCTTCAAACTACAGGATGAGATTCCACCTGAATCTCAGGAAGAACTTCCTGACAGCCAGAGCTGGTCGGCAGTGGAATAGGCTGCCACGGAGTGTGGTGGAGTCTCCTTCTTTGGAGATTTTTAAGCAGAGGTTGGATGGCCATCTGTCAGGAGTGCTTTGATGGAGTTCCTGCATGGCAGGGGGTTGGATTTGATGGCCCCTGTGGTCTCTTCCAACCCTATGATTCTATGATTCTGATTCTAGGTTCTCCAGGTTGGCCTCCTCCAAATGTCTTGGGAGCTAGGGACCTCTTGGGAAGCACAGAGGACCGGATTCAGCCTCAAGGCCTGAGTTTCTCCATTCTTGGATTACAGGGACTGGAGGGGGGTGGAAATAATAATAAGGAGCCATTCTCTTTCTTAACAAGCCGTCTCTCCAACGTTTATCTCACTTCATTTCAGGTGTCCTCTTTTCTTCTTTCCAGATAAGTCTGATGCATACGTGTAAGCCTTCAGCCCGTCCCTTCAGGGCCTCCAGCTCCAACTTTTTCTTCCTGGCTGTGCTTTTGATTGGCCTGATCCTAGCTTTCATCCCAGTGGGACTCAGCATGACACAGTAAGTTGCTCGTTTTGTAATCGTGCCATTTTTACTGTGAAACAGTGAATGATACCAGAAAGTGCTGCTGTATGCTAAGTGGTGGCCTGCCTTACACCCAGGGTGGGCCAAGTATGACCCTCCAGATGTTGCTGGGCTGCAACTCCCAACTTTCTTCAACAGCAGGTATGCTGACTAGGGCTGATGGGAGTTGTAGTCCAGCAGTATCTGGAAGACTGCAAATTTGCTTAAGGGGTAGAGGTTTTGTCTTAAAACCTGCCACTAGATGCAGTGGAGAATGCTATCCGACTGTCCGCCAGGAAAAGATTCATCTGCCAGAACACTTTGCTTTTGTCCGATGCAATGGGATGAACACCTTGTTCTTTCCCATCGCCAACAAAATGTTTTAAGGCGGTCCTGCTTTAGTCTTACTTAGTTTTACTGAAAGTATTTACTTTCCACCCCAGATCTAATCCAAACTTCCAGAGTTGTGCAAGTAAATGTTTCCTTAAGGAGGAAGTAGGTTGTAAGAATTACATTTTGCTTTGGAACTTTAGCTCTATCATTTATTTTTTTAGGCTGTTACTGCTACTGTTTTATTTCAGTGTGCTTAAGATACAAGCCTAAAGGACATCATATGTGTTCATTTTTTAGTTTAAAATCACAACAAAAATAATGTTTTTGAAAGACAAGAGGTCAAAAGCCTGGGAATATGAAAATGTCTTTGCCCAAAGAGATCATCAAAGGGACCAGTTTAGCCTTCCTAAAGTAAAAGTTCCACAGGCAGATAGTACCTCCACTGATAAAGCTCTTCCATGCTTTGTGGCTCATTTAATCTTAGGAGGTGAGAACAATACTGAGTCTGCCTCCATCTGATGCAACACCCCCCCCCCCGGTTATGTTTTGGACGACATCTCCATTACCCCTATTCTAGGTGGGGATTGGGAGACTCATAACAAGTCTAATCCATCTCAAGGACACCTGTTTTAGCATACGAACAGGTGGTTGCAGGAGATGTTGGTGTACAAGTAGAGTAACCTCCCTTTTTCTCCTCTCCCCCCACTTAAACAGCATTCCCTCCTCAAAAGCTTGTGGACCTTTTGTAAACTTCCAGCATTCTTGGGATATCCTTTATTACACCGCCGACCAGTTCCCATTCGTGTTGCAGAAGGTCCTGGATGGTGTTGGGTCAGAAGCTTTTGCAGTGCCTTTCTTTATGGTTATCTGGTGAGCGTTGCTTCAGCCTCCTTTGTCTCTTAGTTCATGTTGGCCCGTTGCAGATGACCGCCTTGTTTGAGGTGCTCTTAGCAAGCAACCGTGTTATCATGTGTCTTGTAAAGAGACCCAGCATGTGGGTGCAGGGAGTGAGGAAGGTTGCTTATCTAAATGTTAAATGTGCCTAATATTTAGTTGAAGTCATGAGACTTCAGCTGACTGCTGGGCAATCATTAATTAGAAACAATGTTGTAGAATAACATGTCTTAAGATGATAACTATAAAGAGCACATCTTGAGTTTGGAGTGTACCAAGGAGATAAGATCCATCGCCACAGCCAGGTCATGTACATAGAACCCAAAGCTAGCCAAATAATGTTGACATATGAAGCAGAAAATGCCACAAACACCTCTTCCCATCCCTCACAGTCAAAATAACAGCAAAACAGCAACAACAATGCTTAAATTCTCTCTTCACTCTCATGTCATCCAGCTGCATCACTGGGTCTAATGATCTGGTTGGCTTTACTGGGTTTAATGGGCTTGTGGCTAGTTTGGTAAAGTTGTTCCTGTGTTCAGTACTTTTCTATGTTTATTTTGAATCCTTACTATGATACAGATGTTTTCTGGATAGTGTGTTGTGCTTTTGTCCATATTAAGGTGTTCTTTGGTGTCTCCTTGTTTTACAGTCTTATTATGTTCTATCTCATTGCCTTGGCTGGAGCACACAAGCGAGTTGTCAATCAACTCAGGGAACAATTGGTCATGGTAAGTTCTAATCCAGTGACATCATTTTACCATTCCTTCCTCTCCTAATGCTACTAAAATGCAGTTACTCTTAAATCAGAAAATGCAAAAACAGAATTAATTGGCAGGTTTTTGTTCTTTTCTTTTTTGGGTAGGAGGAAATATTTTTCTGAATATTTGAAATTCTTCATTTTGTTCATACTTTCTTATTAACCCTGATGGCTACGAGAAGGTTTGGAGCTGTAAAGCTGAGTTATGGACAAAGCACTAGACTCTAGACAGTCTTCCTTGTAATCCAGCAAGGTAGAACTATTTACTTGGTGTCAAGCAGAAATTGCAGGCAAGAAATTTGGACTGTGGTAAAGATTAGCCTGCTGAATAGGTTTTGTTTTTGTGTGCGTTTTTTAAAGAAGAAAATAGAAACTGGTTGGTTGCACTTGGCTATCTGACATTGGCTGAGAGGATTTTAATCAGTTTCCTTGGTGCTTGTGGTTGCTGTTGTGACCAAAACATAATGTGTCAGATCAAGAGCTGCTGTATACAATTTCTGAAAATGTTTGTATACATTTCCTCAGATTCTGAAGCAATGTGCCTCTGATTACTGTGCTCAGTAATTACTCAGATTTTATATAATGAAAGACTCACTTTTGCCAAAATCCTGTTGAATATAACCTGCACAGTGGAAATGATGTCATTGTCTGCTGCAGACTGCCACTACTGAAAAGATTTTTTTTTCTTGATCTCGGGTTATACACAGCTTGTGGACACTGAGACAAAGATGCATGAGACAAAATTTTAAAAAGTAGTCTTTAATTAAGAGCAATCTGCTGCTGATTATGTCATTCCTGTTGCATGGGTAAAACCCACCCAACAGGATTTCAGCCTTTAGGCTTATATGCTTTGCTCACTGTGTTTTCTTCCCTTCTCTTGACTGCCTTTTAGGAGAGCCGTGACAAACTCTTCCTGATCAGGAAACTGACTGAAGCTCAGAGGCTTCGCTGATATAGTAGATCTTCCAGTCCCTGCTGTCTTCCTAACAGGGTGGATTAAAAAGCAGTGATTTTAAAAAAATCAAATTGATTTAATTCACAATTTAAATTAAAAGATCATTTTTTTATTTAAAATGTCAACAAATCTTATTTTTAAATCATTTTGATTTAAATCAAATCCATCCTGCTTCTTAACCATTTCTGGAACTACTTCTCCGAGGATCCCAATACAAATTTGCAGTTTCTTGAAACCTGAGAAAATAATTTGGGACCTCATCATTGCAAACTTAATGATGAACAGGCTTCGTTCGTGATAGATGTGGGCCTTGTTACTCAAATTTCATTCATATAATGTATTTTTTAACAGACTGTTCCATTTCATTGTTTTAGCTGATATGCATAAATGAGTTGTAGATCAACTTTCAGAATTATTTGTTATGTCAGGCTGTTCCACTTGTCATTAAGCATGCATGTAGTTTTTTTTTCCAGGACTTCTGTGGTTTTTGTTTTCATTTCTACAGAACTTAACATTTTTGCAAAAAATCTCTACTATAGTAGGGGTCTTTGTGATTTTATCCTCTATTGTTTACACTGTGAGTCTCTATATTTAAGGGTCTTTTAAAAAAACAGCACCTTAACTGAAACTGTTATGAACGATCACGTGGGAATATTATGCATATATTTTCTGGGCTAATAAGCTGGCCGTTAAATGATTCTCGCGTGTATCGTACCTCTCTGTTCTTCATGGGGACCACCAGTCTGGACCACATGGGACCAGTATACAACGGAATACTCCTCTTCACTGTGCTTTCTCAGACAGAGCATCTTCGTTAGTCTCTTGCAAGAGAAGATAAAGGAAAGTGCTGCTCTTGTTGTGCCTCCTACTAAATATCTGTAGATACTTACAATTTCTAGATTGAAACAAGTGATTTGGAGTTTGTTACATTTTTACAGTATTTTAGAAGATCTGTTAATCAGATCATTGTTGAATAAGCATTGCTTGGAATTGTCCAGAAATGTGCCCTTTGTGGTTGTAGAGGTGCATTTCAACACCACTAGACAATCACGATTTTCAGCTCATGCTATTTACTGTATTAAAACTGAAGGCAGAGTTTGTCTGATTTTTGGATGTTACTAAACAGACTCCTGCTTGTGACAACCCCAGACCTACTGGGATATGCCACAGTTTCACTAAGCTGCCACCAACCATTCCCTGTAAGGAGTCACACAGACCAGGAATGGATTTTTAACAAATAAAGGAATAAGGTTTATTTAAATAACACACAGGGAAAATAAAATGATCAAGTGGATAAGATACAGTAACGTGGCTTAGTCTCAATCATACATACACACAGTTTGGTTCACACAGAACACTTAACTTGAAGCACAGACCCTGAACCTATCAGTTCTGGCTAACCATACAGACACCTGAACCTATCAGGTTGGTACTGACTGACACACAGTAGTACCCTGTCTGACACACAGACTCCCACTCAAGCTTCTTCTCTCAGCTTCTCTCGGCTCTCCTAACTTCTCCACACAAGCTCCACATATATATACAGTACAGCCCCTCCTCCTGATGTCCCGCCTTCCACTCCCCATAGGATGGAACTTTCCCTCCAAACCCATGACAGACAGGTAACATCAGTGCTGTATGTAACACCTCCCCTCTTTATAAGTTGTTTTGTAGGGGGAAAGCTAAGGTGCTTTTCACCAAAAAACAACCTGGTTAAAACACACAAAAACAGTTATACATACAATATCATACTTACTTATACTTACACTCTAAGTTAAACATTTACCATTTACAATACATCAAGTTACCTTTATTGATACAAACCAACATGTTTAATAAACAAGTACATTTAACCTTTGGTCACCAAAATATATACATAGTCCATGTTTCTTTCGACGTCTTCATTCTTCAGGTCTTCTTGACAAGGCGTCAGCAACACAGTTCACTGACCCTCTGACCACCTTCACTTCAAAGTCATAGTCTTGCAGGTTTAAAGCCCACCTCATAAGTTTACTATTGTGGGTTTTCATTGTCTTTAACCATTGCAGTGGTGAATGGTCAGTGCAAAGAATAAAATGTCTTCCCCAGATGTAAGGCTTGGCCTTCTGGATCGCGTAGACTATGGCCAGGCACTCCTTCTCCACGGTTGCCAAATGTCTCTCACCTTTCTGGAGTTTCCTACTCAGGTAGGACACTGGATGCTGGTCACCATTCTCATCCTCCTGGCAAAGAACTGCTCCTACCCCGCTGTTAGACGCATCGGTGTAGATGATGAACTCCCGGTCGAAGTCTGGAGCACGCAGCACTGGATAGTTGATGAGGGCCTCCTTCAACCTCTGGAACGCCTCCGCACAGTCGCTGGTCCACGGGATGCGGTCATCAGTCTTCTTCCTCGTCAGATCGGTCAGCGGAGCCGCAATCTCGCTAAACCTCGGGATGAACTTTCTGTAGTATCCCACCAACCCAAGAAATGATTTGACTTTTTTCTTGGTGTTGGGTCTAGGCCACTCACGAACGGCTTCTATTTTGGCCTCTAGGGGTTTTATCACTCCTCCCCCTACCATGTGACCCAAGTATTTTATTTCTGGGCTACCCAGCTGACACTTGCTCGCCTTTACCGTTAGCCCCGCTGCGCTTAACCTCTGCAGCACTAACTCCAGGTGGTTCAGGTGATCTTCCCAGGTATTACTGAAGATCCCTATGTCGTCAATGTAGGCCACAGTAAAGTCACTGAGCCCTGCTAAGGTCTGGTCCATCAGCCTTTGGAAAGTGGCTGGTGCATTTCTGAGACCAAAGCTCAGGACTCGAAACTCATAGAGACCAAAAGGGCTGCAAAAGGCGGTCTTTTCTTGATCCCTGGGATCAATTCTTAATTGCCAATATCCCTTTACCAGGTCCAATGATGAGATGAACCAACAACCCCCTATGGTTTCAATCAGGTTGTCTAGCCTGGGCATTGGGTAGGCATCAGGAGTGGTTACGCGGTTTAATTTCCTGTAATCTACACAAAACCTAATGCTCCCATCAGGCTTGTCCACCAGGACTATTGGAGAGGACCAAGGACTAGAAGAGGGGACGATTATGTTCTCCCTAAGCATCTCGTCCAGCTCCTTCCGCACCTTGTCCCTATAGGGTCCCGTCACTTGGTATGGGGATACTGCCTGCGGGGGTGCATCCCCTGTGTGGATCCGATGCATCACTCCCTTCACTATCCCCGGCTTGTTGGAAAACACCTGTTGATATTTAATGAGCAGCATTTTTAGTTCTTGCTGCTGGTCTTGGGTGAGTGCAGGACTGATCTTTACCTCCTCTGGGTTGTATTTTACTTCCCCTCTACCCTCCCAGAAGGGTAATTCAGCTTCCTCACTCTCAGCTGCTTTTATCGCAAATAAAACCCTCTGTTCCCCTCTGTAGTAGGGTTTTAGGGCATTCACATGAACCACCCTCCTTGCTTGGTTCTCCTCCTGCTCTATAAGGTAGTTCAGGTCTGACATCTTGGAAATGACCCTATATGGTCCTGCCCATTTGAGCTGCAGTTTGTTCTCTCTGCAGGGCCTAAGCCAAAGCACTTCCTCCCCTGGGTCAAAGTGCCTCTCTCTAGCTTTGTGGTCATACCATGTTTTCTGTCTGACCTTCTGAGCTTGCAGGTTTTCTGCTGCTAGCTCTAGGTTTCTCTTTAGGTCATTCATCAAGGTGTCTATGTATGTCACAACGTCTTGTGGGTCATCCTGGGTGATCTGCTCCCAATTTTGTTTGATCAAATCAAGGGGCCCTTTCACCCTTCTCCCAAATAAAAGTTCAAACGGACTGAACCCGGTACTGGCTTGTGGCACTGATCGATAAGCAAACAAAAGGGATTGCAGCTTCTGGTCCCAATTGTTTGGATTCTCTGCCAAGTAAGCCCTAATCATGCGCATTAGAGTCCCATTGAACTTCTCAGTTAACCCATTACTTTCAGGGTGATAGGCAGTGGTTTCCTTGTGCTTAATTCCACAGATTTGCCATAAGCGTTTCATGAGCTTCGATGTGAACGATGCGCCCAAATCTGTGATTATTTCTGAGGCAAATCCCATCCTGGACATATACCCCACCAAGGCATCTGCCACTGTGTTAGTTTCAATGTTAGTCAAGGGTATGGCTTCAGGGTACCTCGTGGCATGGTCCACAATGGTGAGAATGAACCTGTTCCCCCTCTTTGTGGCCTTGGGCAAAGGTCCCACAATATCCACCCCTATGCATTTGAACGGAGTGTCAATCACAGGCAAAGGGCACAACTTTGCTTTGGTCCTGTCGCGGCTATTCCCCTGCCTTTGACACACATCACATTGTTTACAGAATTCTTTGATCTGCTTCCCTATTTCAGGCCAGTAAAAATTCTGTGTGATTCTCTGCTGTGTTTTGTTCACCCCTAAGTGCGCAGCAAACATGTCAGAGTGCCCCCTTTGTAAGATCATGGGGCGATGCTTTTCAGGTACCACTAGCTGACTTCTGATCCCATCTCCCCCTTTTGAGATATTCCTCAGGGACTCCCTATATAAAATTCCCTTTCTCTCACAAAATCTCACTGGGGTCTCAGGTGTTAGCTGGGCGTCTGTCACCTGTTCAAAACACTTTTGGAGAGTGGCGTCTGCCTTTTGCTCTTGGCCAAATCGGCTGTCTGTGGTCAAGGTTTCCACCTCAGCTTCTGAACTCCCTTCACCTGCTTCCGTCTCGGGCTCATCATTACCCCCCTGAACTGTCCCCGTGGTAGCTTGTGAGTGTGTAATCACTAGCACCCGTTTCACATGTTCAGCCAGGTCATTTCCCACGAGCACGGCTGCTGGCAGAGTCGATGAAATCGCTAGCCGCCAAACTCCCCTCCAGCCTTGAAAGTTCATAGGTACCTCAGCTACTGGCAGCGAAATCACCTGTCCCTCAATCCCTGCCACCTTTATGCTCTCATTTGGGATTATATACTCCCTAGGAATAATATCTGGATGGCACAGGGTCACCTGGGAACAAGTATCCCTTAGCCCCCGATACTGATGGTCAAGTATTCCTACGTCCACCCCTGCTGTTTCAAACAACTGAGAATCTGTTCTCACAAGTAAGCAGCGCCTGACCTCCACAAGAGGACCATTTTCCTCAGCCTGATCAGCAGATGTAACTGTTCCAGATTGAGTAGCCATGGCAACAGGCTCCCTCAGTGACAAGGAGCTTTGCTCTTTCTGGACACAGAACACAGCTTTTGGCTTGGTTCCACTCGAATCATGAGGCACAGTTCCTTTTAGCTGCTTTAATTTCTCACACTCGGAGATTAGATGGCCCTTTCCCTGACAGAAATAACATTTTCTGCTATATTTTGAGTCTTTCTCATCTTGTTTTGGTTTTCCCTCCAAAATCTGAGGTCTTGGTTTCATGTCTGAGGGCTTCCCTTCACCATGGGCCCCTCCCCCTTGCTGGTTTTTCCCTGGTCCCTGAGAGTACTTGCTGTAGGTTTCTTTAGGTTTCCCCATCGATTTCACCTCACCCAAGGGCTTTCTTATTTGGGAAATAAAATCTGCGATTTCGGCTGCTTCTGCCACAGATTTCGGTTTCCTTTCCCTCACCTGGAACTTCAGTTCCCCATGCAGGACTGAATAGAACTGTTCCAGCGCTATCAAGTCTTTGAGCTGCTGAAAGGTCTCTGTCCCCTCCTGAGATAGCCATTTCTCTAGCAGCCTCACCAATTGGGCCCCCACTTGGGTAAAAGTCTGCTCTGGTTTCTTGGTGAGTGACCTGAATCTCTGCCTCAGCTGTTCCGCGTTTATCCCATGTCTGGCAAACACCAGTTTTTTAAATTCTGCAAAATCTTTCATCAGTTCCTCTGGCATCTCTGCATAGACTTCTGCCAGGCTGCCACTGATTAAAGATCGCATAATGGTCATCTTCTCAGTTTCCCTTACTGAGAAGTCCACAAACACTCTTTCCACAAGGGAAAAGAACACCTCAGGACAATCTCCCTTGTGGTACACAGGGAATTTCTTCAGGTCAGCTTTAGACAATTGGCCTCCCTCAGAATCCCTATTGTTATTATTGTTCTGATTCATCAGTTCCAATTTTCTTAACTCATACGCCATCCTTTCTTTTTCCAGAGCAATTTTCTCTCTCTCTCTCTCCATTTCCATTCTCTCTCTCTCTAATCTTTCTTCTATTTCCCTCATCCTCAGTTCATGCTGTTGGGCTATGAGCATTTTCCTGAGTTCTGGGTTCTGTTCTCCCGTGCTCTCATCCTGCACTGAGCCAACTTCATCCTCAGAACCTTGGTCTACCTGGGGTTCCCTCACTTCACCCATTTCTGCCATTTGGCTTCGAGTCAAGGGCATAATCCCCCCCCAGAACAGGCTGCTTTCAAAAGTCAAGCCTCAAAATAAAGCGACCACTTTTTTTTTCTTTTGCCTCAGAACCAGCCTTCTCTAGTTTGCTGCTGTTCTTCAGCACTAACTTGCAACTGTAGCCAGCCAGAGTCCACCCCCCTCTGCCAGGCCTCTCAGCAGACAAGCTAGATCACTGCTATTTCACACAGTTTTGCCTCAGCTTTTTTCCCGCCAAAAACAGGTTGCCTCAGAGCTCCCTAATCTAGTCCCCAGTTGGCACGTTCTTCCACTAGCGCACCTCCCCGTGAGGTACGCCTAGAAGATTACCTACGCGCCCTCAGATTGTCCCTGACTAGACCCCCCTTGCTCTGGGCACACTTGCCAAGGCTTTGCTGGACCACTGGACAACTGGACCAGTCGTATCCCACACGCTGGACACCAATCAATGTGACAACCCCAGACCTACTGGGATATGCCACAGTTTCACTAAGCTGCCACCAACCATTCCCTGTAAGGAGTCACACAGACCAGGAATGGATTTTTAACAAATAAAGGAATAAGGTTTATTTAAATAACACACAGGGAAAATAAAATGATCAAGTGGATAAGATACAGTAACGTGGCTTAGTCTCAATCATACATACACACAGTTTGGTTCACACAGAACACTTAACTTGAAGCACAGACCCTGAACCTATCAGTTCTGGCTAACCATACAGACACCTGAACCTATCAGGTTGGTACTGACTGACACACAGTAGTACCCTGTCTGACACACAGACTCCCACTCAAGCTTCTTCTCTCAGCTTCTCTCGGCTCTCCTAACTTCTCCACACAAGCTCCACATATATATACAGTACAGCCCCTCCTCCTGATGTCCCGCCTTCCACTCCCCATAGGATGGAACTTTCCCTCCAAACCCATGACAGACAGGTAACATCAGTGCTGTATGTAACACTGCTGTTATGGGGAAGCCTCCATGTTGCTCTGCTCTTCCTATCTAGCTCTAAATTGGTACTGCAGGTGTAGGGTTAACTTTAAAGTGTGAGATGCTATTTTTTCCCTAATGTACTTTAGGATCTTTTTAAAATAAAGCTGTAAAATATTTATTATTTGTAATAAATATACTGCAGGTACTTCATGTGGACCAATTTGCTTTTATTTATCTTTGACTACTTTCTTAGTTGTTCCAATATCACCCAAGGACTAAGCCTTAGCATTAACTTTTTAAAAAGCACTTTGTAATCAGAACTAAAATATGAAGCAGATTTGCACAGACAGAGCAGAATCTAAACAAAGTTAAATATTTTAAGTGATTTTGAAGGGCAGGAAAGAATTAACTTAAAAGGTGCGGCATAGCTTTCTGTTTGGGAGATTTCGAGAGACAGAAATACAGCAGATAGTCAACTGTGCAATTTGCTACTGTAAGATGCGGTGAAAGAAACAACTGGAACCTCTTTAAAAGAGAATTAGGCAGATTGGTAGAGGATAAAGGTATTCATGGTTACTAATCACAATGGGTGATGTCCTGCCTGTAGAGATCTTGGTTGGGCAGCATAAGAACAATCTTGGGAGATCGCCCAAACAGAAGTTCTTTCGAGTCCATCATCCTGCTTTCCATAGTGGCCAGCTAAGTTGTCTACAAGCATGACAATAAAGCAACCAATCTTTAAAGGCATCGTGGCCATAGCATACAGCCATTCTGATTAGTAGCCACTGATACCATCAATCTATCTAATTCCCTTTTAAAGAAATTTCCATTGGTTGTTTCATGAGTATCTTTCTGAAATAGCTTTTAAAAAAAAGCTACATCCCAGAAAATCTCTTGGTATTATGAGTAGAGTTTTGTTTAGGTTAGTTCTTCCCTGTCTTTCATTCTTTATAAGATTATACCCAAGAAAAAAAGCAAAATCAGAAATCTGTATCACAATCTCTGCTATCAATCAGCATAGCACGTGTGCTCTTTATTTTTGTAGTGAGCATAATCTGATAACATTACACATACTTCATTGAAATGTTAAGAGAAAAATCAGGAAAAATGCATTTTAAAATCATACCACTTGTTGATCTGTGAACACAGCAAATACTGGATTAACTTAATGCAAGCTGAGTGCTTACTTAAGAGTTCCCATGCCATTAATCCCCCGAGGAAAATACATGAACCATATGTTTATTGGCCCTATTATTAAATTTTCTATATGTTTCAAGTTTTGCCCTTTGAATTAAAAAGGTTTGGGGAATTGAGAAAAATAAACTATTTGACTAGCACTGATACCCGAATTTTCATAAGCCATGGCTCTTCTCTTCTCCCCAGAAGACCTGTAGAAAATCAAACATCACGTGTCACAACTTAAAGCTTATAAAGGAATTGAGAGCTGCACCTTCTGCCACCAGACACTGAAATAATGTCTTATTTGCAGCTACTACTGTGATAGTGGAAGAATTAAAGCCAATTTTGTATTCTAGTAGGGAAACCAGCGGCGCTCAGATGATAATAGAAGACTCAACTCCCAGCAACCCAGGCCATGGCTAACCATCAGACATGGTGGGAATACAGTCGAACTACATATAAAAGGCCGTAGGTTCCCCTATGTATGTATCTAAGGGTTAGAATGTGGGGAGAGCTGAGGAGATCTTGGTTCATCAAACCCTTTCCTCAACCACAAAGCTTTCCCACTAACATCAAGTCAGATAATTCTGGCTAGGATATACCTCACAGGATTTTTGCAAAGACTAAAAGCGGGAACGGTGTACACAGCCCACAGTTCCTGGAAGGAATGGCAAGCAAAAAAAAAAATGGCACGGGATAAAGATCTGTGAGCAGGAAATGAAAAGTGCTAGAATTATGGGGAGAAAGGTAGTGCAAGCTCTTAATGAGACCCACAAGCCTTATTCTGACACCCAAGGACCTTCCCATGCCATGTCTTTGATGGCACATTTAAAAACAAATAGGGTAGGGAAACCCGCTGTCCTATAAATTGTACCAAAGGTGTGAGAGGGACGATGATCCCTGGTTACAGAAGGAAAAATCCTTTGTTATAGTCCTTTTGGCTGAACTACCCCACAGGTGTTGTGGCTAGCTAGAAATACCAGGAGTGGGGAAAAAATTAAAAATCAAGGCAAGTTATTCATCAGCAGTACTTTTTACCTTTGCCTTTCATTGTCATGACCACCTGCTTTTTGCCATGTGGTTTGATTTTTTGGCATCAGATTTTCTGGCTTTAGACGTTGTTCAGGAGTGGCTTTGATAGGGAAATCAGCATTTTTATCCATAGCATTTCCATTCTAGGGTAAAAAAACGGATAGGCACATGTCTAAATCATTTTCTGCCAGAGAAAACATTAAAGTAGACTTAAGTGGTAGATCACAGCACGCCTAGGAGATCTAGTCAAACAAACTAAAGCAAAGCGTGCTGCTTATATACTGCCCCATAGCGCTTCAAGCACTCTCTGGGTGGTTTACAAGTTAATTATGCAGGCTACACATTGCCCCCCCCCCCCAGCAAGTTGGGTACCTCGGAAGGATAGAAGGCTGAGTCAACCTTGAGCCGGCTACCTGGGAATTGAACCCCAGGTTGTGAACACAGTTTTAGCTGCAGTACAGCGGTTTAACTAAGAGATGATCTTAATTATAAGACCGTGGATAAAACTTTGTTGAATAACTCACGCCCAGCTGTGGACATATTTTATCTAATATGACCCTATGGATCATGGAGTCCAACTCCTCTCAAGGAGGCCTAGTGGGGAATTTCCGCCAGAGGCCTAAGCCACTGAGCTATCCAGCTGTTCAATATGAATGTGCAGTCAAAATTATACCTATTGATTCAGAAGGAAGGCTGATCTCATCATTTTTGCCTGCTCGTCTGCTAAGGAGCAAACAAGCTGCAGGCACAGTTAACCACTAGTGGAAAAGGACAGGTGAATGAGCAAGTGGGGATGAGAAGGTTAATTGGTGCCATCATTATGTACCAGGGACCTTTTTGCAGTGAGCCACCTGCAAAACGGTGTATCCTGGCAGACACCCTGCTGTGGTACTCTTGGCTGTGATTAGAGTTAAATGATCAGAGGTTCAAAGAGTTCACTGCTAAATCATCATGTGCTTTCTCATTCTAAAATATTGCTTTGGCCCAACTGATGCCTCACTCTAGAAGCAGTAAAGAATTCATCAAAGGCATATCTTCAAACTCTTTACCATCTGCTCGTGTAGGCTAATTAATGATGTGGCACTCAAGCTGCTAGAGGCAGTTGACACAGAGAATTCCTCTTCTGACTGTTCACTTCCCAATATTTCTGAAATAGCTGTGGCTGCAACAGGAGATCCTGCTGGAACTTGCTCTTGAGCAGCTTCATGCGCATAGTCGATCAGTGGCTCTGAACATCTGCCATGACCCGAGGTTACTAGTGGAACGGAGCTCTCTTGTGAGTCACAGGGCATTCCCAGATTAATGTCCAAGCAACTGGTGATATCCTCAGCTGTGTTTTGGTCTTCTAAGTCATTAGGCGAGAAGAGTGGGTTTAAAAGACAGTGCCCAGTTTGATTTACCACGTTTCCATCTATGGTCTTGGGACTGTTTGTCAAATTGGAGGGCGAGTCTTGCTCCATTTCCTGGCAGACTTTGTACAGAAAAGATGACCCATGTTTGGCCATGGCCGCACCGTCGCTGCTGTGACGGTCTTCTTCACCAAATGCCGTAACCCTTGTGGGTGTAATCATTGTAGCAGGTGCCTGACTTGCATCTTCGTCTCTTAAATGATGTTCCCAATCGTCAATGCCACTAACAAAACCTTGAAAGCAGATCCGATGGCTTTCAGGAGATGTTTTTGAAACAACATCATGGGTGTTCTGCTCATGTCTTGGAAGCTCTTCTGCTAGCTTGCTTTGCAGATGACCTCCGTCATGCATTTGAGTGCCTTGTCCATTAAGTTCAATGCACCCACTAGAAACTGCTGTTTTTTGTTTAGCGTTGTTTGCTTCTGTCGTTTGGTTATTTCTGAAGGTCCCAATCGGCCTTGCGTCTAGACTTTTGCTAGACCGACTACTCTCACTTGAAACCATTTCGGCAGGTCTGAGAGATGATGACTTCTCCCATTCAATTTTCAAGGACCTATAAGAATTCTCTGCATTTTGCCAAGAAGGTGAGAAACTGTTCTGGCCAATGTTTGGCTGCTTATCTTGAGGTTCAGAAATTGCTAAAGAAGTGCAAGAGGGAGACATTTTGCTTTTAAGGATACCTTTCTTAACTTCTTTGCCTACTTCAATTTGCAAATATGAAGCATTTGTTGAGCTTCTACTAGTTGGTTTAGGGAGAGTTTGAGGGGAAAATTTAGCAGAATTACTGGAAATGTTTGAAATGTCAATTTTTCTCTTTATGTTCTCTGCGTTTTTTCTTTTTTGTTTGGACCTGAAAAATAACAAAAGGTGAAAGCATTTAAAAATATTATCAACTCTAGTGTTCTTTGGAGAAAGATATCTAGAGGAAGCCAATAAGTAAATCAAAACTTGTATTAACGTATTTTTCCGTGTATAAGACTATACTTATGTCTAAAATCTTTAGAGTAAAAATTGAGGGTCTCTTATATATGGAAGTAAGCTGAGGAGAGAACAAACACAAGTGGAGGGGAAAGCAGGGATCAAAGCGATCCTGCAGTGCTTTGATCCCTTCTCCCCTACACTTGCTAAGCCCCACTTAGATTTTTTAATTTGGGTTAGAAAAGTTGGGGGGGTGTCTTATACATGGGGGCATCTTATACACGGAAAAATACGGTAATTTTGCATGACACGGGACATACAAATAGTAGCTGCATCCGAATCACAGAGCAATCCTTTACTCAAATCACACTGAAGATGCTCTTTGGCTACCTCGGTAGATAAGTTACTGTACATAATATATGCTTAGTGAAAATATGAAAACACTAGGTTTTATGAACAAGCTCCAGGCATTTCTGCAAAACACTGCAATCCAGGACCATGGCAATCAACACACCTCAAACCCTTCCACACAACCACAGGCAGGCAATGGCCATCCACCCCATCAGCCAATGAACTCATGACAGTGGAGGGGCCCTTCTTCAAGAACACAACCTGCACGATCCTATGTGTTACATAGGAAGATGCCACATCACTTCCAATGCCATCACCTCCAGAAGCACAGCTAGAAATTTCCCTTTCTAATATAATTCATCCCTCCAGGCAGAGGCCTTGTTCATCACAACCACTGTTATGACGAATACATGCAGTGGCAGAAGGAGAAGACACACAGCACAAGATCCACACAGATCCTTGGGTTTGATCCTTGCTGAGGAAACATACATTCCTCCTGGGGATGTATGTTCAAGGCCATCCAGGGAGGAAAATACTATTTTGATCAGCAATCAAGGGAAAAGGCTAGGGGAGCATATTAAGAGGCGTTACAGACATAACACTGACAGCAATGAGGTGTGGAAGAGTTTGTCATTTTACATTCAGAGGATCCTCTACTCAACTCCGTGGAATGACTGAACAGAAGGTAGGAAGAAGACCCTCCAATTTTGCCAACTAGGAGAAGCACTTTGTACGTCAAGAGCTCCTGCTGAGGTTAACCAACCTTCCCTCTTGCCACAGCAACCTTAACAATGACATTTATGTGTTTCATCAATGCAGAGGTGCTTCCGTGCTGTCACCCAAAGTTCATACCTCCTTGCTTCATCCGTGCAAGAATATGTAGAGCAAAGACATTGCTTGCTGCCATTATTCGAAGTCTGGATGCTTTTTGCCTTGCTTCTCTTTGGTGCTGAGTCATCTACTTCAGTTGCTGCCAGTTCTGGAGAGATTTGAGAAGTCTCGAGAGAAAATCAACAGGAATTCTTAAGACAAAACCACTATTGCAATCGAAATAATGTAAGAACTTTAAAAAAACTTTTAAAATCTATTCCATAGGAAAAGTTATAAACATGAAAAAATATTGTTGCTGTTCTTAGAATACAAAAATTAATGCACAAAGAGCCAAATATTGGATTCTTCCAAACTGATGCTTTAGATGTTTGATTACAATTCCCATCACCACTAACTGCTAATCTTGCTGAACGGGTCTGATAGGACTGGCTGTTAGAACATCTAACATTCCCCAGTCCTGACCTATTTCATTTTATTTTCTCAACAGACTTTTATTTGTAAAACAAATTTAAAAAAGATAGAAATAGTAAGAAAACACAGGTGGTATAAAAATTAGAAAGACATTGTCATCAGATACATACAGCAGCTACTATTAATTTGGAAGCAGACGAAACCAGTCTCTGTAGTTCTTCCAGTGACATAAATGGAACAGCAGGTATCTGTAGGCAGAGAGAGGCACTCTGCATGGTCTTTTGCCTAATGAGAGATGAAGGTTCACTCATGTCATGCAAAATTCTTCATATCTGTCAAGCGTTATTCTCCAGAGGAGGAGGTCACTAACATTGTGCTAACATTGTGTAGCCATCATCTCAACAGCATCAAGACCACTGAAATTAGCTACTATTCAGCCCAAGGAATACCGTAACTCTCATCCAAAGTGGCTCAACCTGTAGCTGTGACTATGAAAATTCCCAAATCTGCCACCAACACCTCACAGATACAGAGCTGGGGATGTAGTGAAGCAGTTTGGTGTCCAAGGGCTTGGCTACATAGCTCAATGGGAGCAGAGTGGAGGGGGCTACATGGGGTTGCTTAAAGGTCATGTAGAGGTTTCGTATGCCATTTGGTGCATCAACATGGCATATGCACCTGAAGAGAGCGTGTTTGGCTCACCTTTCTTAAGAAAACGGGGGGGGGGATTCCTCTCCTTGACTTCTCTCTCCTCCATCTGGGAGAAAGCTTTCATGTGTTTTTATTCCCCCCCCCCCACCAAAAGATATAGAGCATCAGTACTGTTCTAACAGGCTTCCAAAAACAAAACCTTTTGCTTCCTCCCTCTGCCACTCCACAAAGGAGCTGAAGAAGTGTTTAATTTCCCAATATTGTGAAGTGGCTAAGCTGACTTCTTAAGCTACTTAATTATATTGGGAAATTTCAAATGTAAAGAAAATTTGAAGCTGTAAACTACACTTTTTTGTTGTTGTTTTTTTTAAATTTTATCTGGTATTTTAAATTGCTTCAGCAATGTATCACATTTTGGCACACAGTGCATCAAATGTATTTAGAAACACATTTTCCAAGCCAGATGTATTCAATGGGGGAGGGATCAAAATTAAACCTTTAGCAAGAATCCCAGCAATCACACACAATGGAAACAAACCAAAACAGAGTGAACTTACCCACACCTAAAAAAGAGTAGCCCCTGACGGGGACCCAAAGAAGTGTGGGTAGGAACACTGTGGGGAGCAAGCTGATTTGCACTGGAGCATATGTCATCTCATTGCCAGCAAAAAGAGCAAACCAGCCCAACCTCACCTCAGGCCAAACAACGGGACAAATGCCTGTGTAATCACCCTATTAGTGTAATATAAAAAGCAACAATAATTATGTTGATCTGTAAGGGGGGGGGGAATTCTCTCCTAAATCCATGAGTGGGCAAATCATTTTTACAAGAACAATTAAACGGCTACAAAAAGCGAGCAAGTTTACAAGTTCTCCAGAACTCATCTAATCTGATGAAAACCCAAAACCTTGCTCACTGTTCTGTGACATTCTGGTAAGCCTTAATCATGGTGAGCCTAAGACATTTTTCTGCCTCAGATAAAAGACACAACGGCATAACTGCGTATGTGCAGAAGCCAGATGGACTGGCAGTTCAATCTTCTTTAATCTCTGGTGATGGGTGAGTCTTCCACTACACCCCAGACAAATACCTTATCTAGTTTAGGGGCCAAGGACAAATTGTACAGCAGAAGGGAGCAGCTTTGACATCCAGAAGTAATAGCCGGAAAACTGCCCGCACTGCCTCCCACTATCAGCTGCCTGGCAATACCTCATTCTGCCTGATAGCAGGTATTGTCCATCTATGGAACTCTGTGCAATACATTTTAATATAATGGAACGGCTGTCCTTTCAATATGGAATTGATCTAGTATCACTCAAGGACATGCATTCGTTTCCTAGCACACGAACAAAAAGGAGAGCAGGCAGACTTCCATTGGCATGAATTGGCCCAGTAATGTATCTTACCTCTTCATACCTTTCACTTTGCGCTCATGCTTTCTGTCAGGTACATAATCCTACAAAGAAAAAACCCATGTCACTGATTTGTCTACTGAAAACAAAACCACAAGTTCCCTGTACAACAGGCAAACTATTTGTCCAAGGGGCTCAAAGTGAACACATGGACATTAGCTTCTGGAGCATACAAAGATATTTTTCTGCCTGATGTGCATTAATAAATGGTACAATGGACCCTCGACTTACGGAATTAATCCGTGTTGGAACAGTGGCTGCAGATCGAAAATCTGTAGGTCGAGGCTCCATTGACTTACAATGCACTGAAAACCAATTAAGCCGTAACCGGCCATTTTTGTTCCATTTTGGTTTTTTTTTCCCAGTCTGTAGGTAGATTCTCCGGCTGCAAGTCAAACCTAAATTTTGCAGCCAGAGAAGTCTGTAACTCGAAAAGTCTGTAAGTGGAGCCGTCTGTAAGTTGAGGGTCCACTGTATTCCCACTCTTACCCAAGACAAGGTGCATGATCCCTAAGCCAATTAGTACATAAGACACAAGCAGCTCACAAACATCTCTTCTCATCCCTGGCTGTAAAAAATACAGTAACAGTGAAGTAAATAATTAACAACTTTCATGGAACTCTAGATCTGCTACCTGAGGCAGTCACCTCGTTCTTTCAAATAACAAGGCACCTGCTCTACAGGAGTAGACAGCATGTTCCTATTGCAATGCACTCTTGGTAGCTGTTTTCTCTCCCAATAACAAAAAAGCAGGATTGATTAATTGTACAGTACTTGTATTCTAGCACGGTGTGGTATAAAAACCTACATAGTTCTGATGCTAATCCTGGCCATCAGGCTTCATTGTCCATGACTGGACAATGGAGTTGGAAAGTTAAGTGTTGCAACAGAGTTCCCGTAGAGCAGAGTCCTGTGTGAACCGGAGCCCTGGAAAATCGGGTTTCTAACCACATACAGAATCCACATGAGTACAAAAGACTCCCACCTTCTTCCTACTATAGAAATAACCTCTTCAGGAGGGCAATAAAGGTGGGAGAAGCTAGTCTGTTTTTCTTTTCCCCCCTTGTGTATTGAGTTTACAGAGAAGCAGAATGCTTGACTAGTCTGCAAGTAATTTACTAGCATAAATCCCACAACGTATATATCAGGATATCCCATCTGGTCACGTGCTTTGGGCCAAATGGAAAAGGATTGTTAAGTTTGTACATCAAGCTGAGCCACATTATGCTAGTCACAACTTGCTTTAACTACAGATCGTCCCACAATAGAAATAATCTCACAGAAGACCGAACAATCCGGAGTTTGTCTTTGACATTTCAGGTCTGTTTTTCTTCCACTCTTTTATCTATTCTTGTTTTCAAGATGGGAGCTTAGAAATTAAGCCATGATTCAAAATTTGGAGGCAACAAGAGGCCACAGTGTGTAAGCCACCAGCAAACCATGACTTCTAATTGTGATTTGCAGTTAGCTAATATGGGGTCACGAAGAGTTGGACACAACTAAACAACAACAACAATAAACTGTTTGAAAGGATAAGTTCAGACACAATAGCAAAACAGAACTAATCAAATATTGCAAACTCAGCTGATCTAAGGTTTTATATACAAAGTAACAAAGATGTTTATAATGGTAATTTAAGCATTACTTGTGCCATCTTTTTAATAGACTTTTCCAGATTCTTTTGCTTTTCTGGGCTTTTCTGAACTTTTCTAGCACAGTCTTCAGCATTGCCCACAT
This sequence comes from Pogona vitticeps, assembly GCF_051106095.1. Classification (NCBI taxonomy): domain Eukaryota; kingdom Metazoa; phylum Chordata; class Lepidosauria; order Squamata; family Agamidae; genus Pogona; species Pogona vitticeps. The sequence goes on from NC_135795.1 coordinate 13,436,613, forward strand.
AAGCACGAAGATATGCTTCTAATTTAATTTTGGCAAAATCATGCTCCTTCTTATCCCTCTGGTTTGTCAGACATGCTGGCTGCTGCAATAAGCAAACAAACAAACAACAAGAACCTTTATTCAGAGTCAGAGATGGGAAGCCCAAGAAAATCTTATTTGGTGTGAACAAGGTTTACAACTACAGCCCACAACATTTATGCACTTTTGGGGTTTTGTCCATTGTCAACATATAATATTTATGTAAGCCCCTTCCCAACTAGCATTTAGCAATCTGTCAAAATGCTGCTTATCAGAGAAGCTTTTCAATATCTCCTTCTCTCATAATACATTTCTGTAACATTTAATTGGTTTTCTCTCTGTTGTTGCTGCTGGGGGAATTGTAATTTCTGGGTATTTTCTCTCTTTGTTAAGAGGTTTGGGTGGTGGTGGGGTTGGTGTTCTTATGTTTTATGTATATAGACACCCTGAGCAGTGGCAATGACACTAGATGGGCGGGATAAAAGTGGAATGAATGGATGGATGAATAAATAAATAAATAAAATTTAGTTTCTATTTATTACCGTGTTTCCCCGAAAATAAGACGTAACCTGAAAATAAGCCCTAGTACAATTTTTCAGGATGCTCGTAATGTAAGCCCTATCCCAAAAATAAGCCCTAGTCATGTGAAACCCCGCCCTCCACCCTTGTGCAGCAACCAGAAGAAGATGACATGACTGTATTTGAATAAATACATATTGTTGTACATGAAAAGAATTAAACATCCCCGAAAATAAGCCCTAATGCTTTTTTTTGGAGCAAAAATTAATATAAGACCCTGTCTTATTTTCGGGGAAACACAGAAGTTACATTTATATTCCACCCATTAGTGGCAAGCCCACCTCTTCCTCCCAATTACTGGGGAACAACAGCAGTAGGATGGTATTGTCCTCGTGTCCTGCTTGTGTACCTTTCAGAGGGATTTAGCTGGCCACCGTGGGAAACAGAATGCTTGATTAGACAGTTCAGTGAGTCCACTTTTTTGTAAATATTGTAAATATACCTTCCGAGAATTAGAGAAGCCTAAAACCTAGGAGGATCTCCAAAGGCCAATCTCCGATCAAAGATGGAAATTATAGAATCATGGAACCGTCGTAGGGTTGGAAGGGACCTTGGAGGTCTTCTAGTCCAACCCCCTGCCCAAGGCAGGAGACCTCATCCCATCCCAGACAGATAGATGGCTGTCCAGTCTTTTCTTAAAAATCCATAGCCCTGATACTTCTGTGCAAGGCTAACATGGACATTCGCTAAACTACCACTGGACCAATAGAGAAGCTTAGCTATAAACAGGACATAACAGCACTACAATGTGTGACAGATGATATTGTGAAAGTCACACAAATGCTAGCAAGTGCTTACCAAGTGCAATCTTTCAGCCTCATCATGGATGACTCCAGAAGAATCAAAGGAATCTTCTCTTCTTTGCACATCAATGTAATATTTTCTGTGGGGTGATTAAAATACATTTTGTGATTAATCATCACTACTACTATTAGTACATTTAGAAGAAAATGTCATCTTGTTTTCTGTGCAATCCATAGCCTGTTGAAACATCCACACATGCAGCTGTGATCAAGCAAGTGACTTACAACATCTGGCAAGGTGCCTAGCTTGTGACCCGTTGTGTTACAGGCACAAAATATGCACCATTTAGGTTTGTTCTAGTTGTTTTTAAAACTTCATCTCCCAGAATTCTCCAAGAATTCTCCGGGCAGAATTTTCCAACCTGCAGACCCCCACTTACGCCGCACTGCTGGATAGCTCAGTGGTTTAGGTCTCTGGCTGCAGAGGCTGGGGGTTCAATTCCCCACTGTGCCTCCATGACAGGGTCTGGACGTGATGATTTCCAGGGTCTCTTCCAGCTCTGTAGTTCGACGACGATGATGATTTCCCTTACCTGGACCTGCACTATGCTCAGAGGCTGGACGACCTTCTGAGACCTTGACTTCCTGCTGTTAAGGTACAACAAACGAAGCTGCTGTGGAGCTTCCTGTGTGTGGTAATTCTTTGGGAGACACCCTCTATAAAGCCTAAAGGACAGCAAGTCTACCACTCCCAAGAAGAACCATGTGTAACGTTTACCATGTGGCCCCTGCTTGTTTCACCAAAAAAGGGCTCATGCTACATATCCCACCAGCTGACACCAATTGCGATGCCCCTCATGAGTCCACAGGTTGTTTCACTAGCCTGACGCCCATGACATTTTCTCCTCTTTCTGCTGCCACCAGTTGACTTCTGTCAACACCCTTTAATTAGAAAGATTGAGGTCCAAACTGCGCATAAAGTTGAACAACACTGGCTTATTGATTACAGTTCGCTTAAACAGGTTCCACAGACTTTATTCATTAGTTTAGTAATAACTTGTTTCACTCTCAACTCTCTTAGCTCTCTCTAAGTTCCACACTCTTAACCGCCTCCCTTAACTCCTAACTCTGCCACACTCTCTAACTACCACCGACTCACTTCTACATCAGACTCTCATCTCTGACTATTGGACTGAACTAAAACTCAGCTCCTCTTCTCTCTGGCTCACCCCTCCCTTCTGGTTTCTCTGGCTCTGCCTCCCGACAGCTCCCATTGGTACAGGCAAATAACCTCCTAAATGAGCCAGATCAGGGTGATCACCACACCGTGGCAACTTCCTTTTTGCACCTTAACTACAGGAAATCAAAGTCTCAAAAGGCCACCCAGCCCCAGAGGTGGGTTCTGGTCCAGATAAGGGAAACACAGGTGTCGATCTCTGGCTGGAATGCCCACAAGTCTGCCTGGGGGATTCTTGCAGAATTCTGGGAGTTGGCATCTGAAAGAAAAGAAAGAAAGAAAGAACACATCCCTGAAAGGCACCTTGCTAAATGCTGAGCACTACTTTTGCAAGATTAGGATAACGTTCACAATAAATCCTTTGTAGTGCTAGAGATTGGTCTGGTAATCCTTGCATACAAATTGATTCACCGTACATGGTTTCTAAGACCAGTATCTCTATATGCAAGACACCAAGTATTTGTAAAGAGTAGAAAAGTTTTGAAAAATGATTATTAACCAAGATACTTGTGCACACTTGCTGAAAAACAATTCCCACTGAACTGAATGTTTACTTCTAAGTTCATAAATACAAGTTGTGCTAATGTGTTTTTTTTGAAATAAAGGAAATTGTCTGCTGACCCGCCCTATCAATCATGTGTAAATTTACTATTTCATAATTTCATCATTTTATTGCAAATCCACCGTTCAAGTTGCAATCCACAAGCTTTTTGTCATTATCCTTATCCTAGTTTCCTGGGAGTAAGACGGCAGAACTTAGTGGGCCCAGCTCTTGCCTTTGCACCAAGCAAATGCTTTCAAACCAGCTAATAATAATAAAATACAGATTTAAAACAAGAGAGAAATTTTTAAATATCATACAAATAAATTAAAAGGGCAACTAAAAACCAAATTCAGAAGAGATTTTTTTTAAAAAAAGACTACAATCCCCAGAGACTACCCTCCACATAGGTTTGTCTTACAGTCTATGGGCCACCGAGCGAGTAAGTGCGCGTTCTGACACCGAGCCCACCAAAACTCCCGCCATGACGTCGTCGGCTCCTGAGCCAGCTGCGCCAAAGCGTCGCCGGGTCTCCATGGCAACCGGCCGGGGAGGCTTCTCCCGAGGGATTGACGGAATTTTCCTCCAATAGGAGAAAAGGTACGGGAGGGGGAGGCGGCCAATGCAGATTACGGGAAGATAGAGGCGGAGAATTCCATCTAATTTTTAATGACGAGTTTTGGTAGCTCACTATTTAAATAAATCCTGTTGATCAAATGGATCTAGTTGGGAATAAGAGCTGGATTTAGGCCAGAGTAATTTTGAGAACGGGAGGATGCATAAAGAGGGAGCAATGGCAACCTCGCCAACCTCTGACCGTTTGTACTTCTGAGGGTGCGGGTCGGTCACTCTCTGCCTTTGATGAAAAGGGTACTAGACATTTTCATTGCAAATAGCAATATGTTGTCGAGTCGCCTCCGCAGAGCGATCTCCAGAATGTCCTGACCTCCACGCCCTTGCTCAGCTCTTCCAAACTCCAAGCTGTGGCTCCCTTTATGGAGCTAATCCGTCTCGTATTTGGTCATCCTCTTCTTCTGTTGTCTTCAACTTTGCCTAGCAGTTTTCCAGTCATCTCATACATAGTACTGTATACCCAAAGTACAACCTCGGTTTCATCGTTTTTGCTTAGTTCAGAGTTGATTCGATGTGGGATCCACTTCCTCATGTGGCCCAGGGTATCTATAAAGTCTTTATTTATTTATTTATTTATTTATTTATTTATTTATTTATTTATTTATTTATTTATTTATTTATTTATTTATTTATTTATTTATTTATTTATTTATTTATTTTGTTTGTTTGTTTGTTTGTTTATTTTGTTTGTTTGTTTGTTTGTTTGTTTGTTCCCTGTCAGCATTTTTCATTGTCAACATTTCATATCCAAAAGGACTCACAGACTGAAAAACACAAGAAATCATGGCTACTTCAGAGCATGCCACTGCATGCTTGGGGTCCATGCAAAAACATGGACCCCCCCCCAAGCATGGATCCTTATAGACCCCCATAGGTTTTGATGTAAGGTTTTCCCCAAACTACTGTCCAATCCTAGGCCCCATCTGCATCCACAGACTACAATACAGAAATTATGGGTCCAATGCATGGCTTTGGAGTTGGAGAAAACCATGGATCCTCATGGATCCACACGATTTTTACGTGAGATTTGCCCCAAATCAGATCCTGCCCATTCGCACTGACCCTGGGTACGTATTGCCATGCAGGACACCGTCATGTGCTTTATGGCGATTGTGTTTCTGTTGCACATCTCAGGCTGACCTAAAGAGTCTCACAAAGAACAAGATGGAGTTCACTCCATCCCACATCCAAAGGCTGGCTGGACAGACAGTCACACCTTTCTTCAAGACTAGACCCACTACGTGGGTCAGACCTGATCAAGGCTGTTCAATGTTGGCCACAGAAATGAGGAGGCTTCTTTTAGTGAACAAATCACAGGCCCTCCAATAATACATGGTATGCAATGTGGGATAGATCCAGATCTGGGACACAGAAGGTGTGTGTGCACGACCCACACTGCTTCTTTTCTGAGGCGAAGGCAGTAAGGTTGCCACTATTGCTGCAGCTCGCATATTATTATTATTTTTCCTGTCCAGTTTGGTATATCAATCCATTGCTCAAAATACATTACAGCCAGGATTTTTTAAAAAATCTCCATAATAACAATATACGTATTGAGCTGTGGGTGGTCGTTGTTCGCCGTGTGAAAGAAAAACGTTTCAGTCACCCCTTCCTAACTTCCTGCGTGTTTGTACGTGTAGGTGGAGCCTGCCACCCTTATTGCCGAGAGTGTGCCTTTTTTTGTACTGTATTTGTGGCCCTGTAAATTGATAGTTGGCTGAATTTATGCCTAGGTTTTTAGATAGATGATACATATCTGGATTGACTTGGGTGTTCCAGTGGATATACAGTAACATATGGTGGTCCCGTGTCCGTTGTGCACAATGTGTTTCTGTGGGATCAACCAGTGCAACGAAGGACACTTCTCAAAACAGAAAACCCCAGACTTATATCGATACATCGATAAAGTGAATAATTAAAAAATTTAAGGGCATAAATGGACCATTGAGGATAAAGAGAAAATAAGCCAGCAACATTTTAAAGATAGCCATATTGATTCAAATAGGAAGAAATAGCAGTTGCTAAAGATTCTTGGGATGTTCATACCAGTATATATATCACATGACCACAACCTAATACAACAGAGGTATGGAAAGTATCAGAAGAACTACAGAACATTTCCCTCGTGTGACTAGGAGTGTGTCCGACTCTTCGTGGCCCCATGGACCAGAGCACGCCAGGCCCTCCTCTCTTCCACAGCCTCCTGGAATTCGGTTAAATTCATGTTGGTTGCTTCGCAGACACTGTCCAACCATCTCATCCTCTGTCGTCCCCTTCTCCTCTTGCCCTCACACTTTCCCAACATCAGGGTCTTTTCCAGGGAGATTGTAATACCTTACTTACCTCCAAAGCCCTATCATGGTCATAATAAATCAATTATAACTTGTCAGCACAAAACAACAAATGTTGGCTATTTACTTCCTGGGATTCTTGTTTTTGCATCACTGCAAACCCATGAACAGAAGGACCCAGAATGTCTGTATGGTAGTGTGTGTGCACAGGTGAGGCCTGTAATTGGACAGTAGTTCAGTTAGGATTCTACACAAAAATAAGTTGCGTAGAGCCATTTGGATCCATGTTTTTTCTGCCACTGCTAAGTCATGTGCTGAAGGACTCATAATTTCTGTACTGTAATCTGTGGAATTAAGATTGCAGGAAGAAATATCAACAACCTCCGATATGCAGATGATAACACTCTGATGGCGGAAAGTGAGGAGGAACTAAAGAACCTTGTAATGAGGGTGAAAGAGGAGAGTGCAAAAAACGGTCTGAAACTCAACATCAAAAAAACTAAGATCATGGCCACTGGTCCCATCACCTCCTGGGAAATAGAAGGGGAAGATATGGAGGCAGTGACAGATTTTACTTTCTTGGGCTCCATGATCACTGCAGATGGTGACAGCAGCCCCGAAATTAAAAGACGTCTGCTTCTTGGGAGGAAAGCAATGACAAACCATGACAGCATCTTAAAAAGCAGAGGCATCACCTTGCCAACAAAAGTCCAAATAGTCAAAGCTATGGTTTTTCCTGTAGTGATGTATGGAAGTGAGAGCTGGACCATAAAGAAAGCTGACCGCCGAAGAATTGATGCTTTTTAACTGTGGTGCTGGAGGAGACTCTTGAGAGTCCCCTGGACTGCAAGGAGAACAAACCTATCCATTCTGAAGGAAATCAACCCTTAGTGCTCACTGGAAGGACAGATCCTGAAGCTGAGGCTCCAGTACTTTGGCCATCTAATGAGAAGAAAAGACTCTCTGGAAAAGACCCTGATGTTAGGAAAGTGTGATGGCAAGAGGAGAAGGGGACGAGGATGAGATGGCTGGACAGTGTCATCGAAGCGACCAACATGAACCTGACACAACTCCGGGAGGCAGTGGAAGACAGGAGGGCCTGTCGTGCTCTGGTCCATGGGGTCACGAAGGGTCGGACACGACTAAACGACTGAACAAACAAACAATCAATCTGTGGACACAGATGGGATCTATGGTCTGCTAGTGGTTTAGAGAGGATTCCATCTAAAGATCATATGAAATCATGTGGATCTATGATTCAGGCCCATGTTTTTGCACCTATGCAATGCCAAGCACTGTGGACATCGATGGGATCTGTAATTTGAAATCATAAGTACCTGTTCTTTTTTACCTGGACTCAAACAATGCCGACAGCGCACACATCCTGGTACTAGGGGAGCTGATTAATGCATGAAATATAATGTAGAAATAACCACAATCTCATCCTGAATGAAACCTCAGACGATAGATTCAAAGTTCCTAATAATCAAAAAAACGAACGAATGTAATAAGGGCATAGAGAAGTTCCTGGCCCAACAGCCCACCCCCCCCTGCAACCCAGAAGTACGCAGCCGTTGTAGCTCTACTTTTATACCTCTATGGAACAAAATGAGTCTCCGTACAAAGAACAAGGCCTTTCTGCCTATAGGGATGGGTGGGGCGGAGTGGGGTATTTGGTTTGACGTCATCACTTTGCGCCCATACGTTCTGCGCGGACACAGGGTTAAAAAAAAGATGGCGGTGACCGCGGCCCTGATCTGGAAGGGGCTACTTCGTGGTACGGCGTGTGGATGTATATATTGGGGGGCGGGGGGGGGCGGAGACAGACGCGTCTGGCTCGCCAGCCCTCTCGGTCTCCCCCGACATATCCGGACATTGATTCCCTTGCCCGTTTCTTCTTCCGCCGTCTCTCTCTTTTTAAGTCTCCCTCTGCCCCATTTTGCTCCCCTGGAAAGATTCTCCGTCGCCGTCCTCCCTTGCAGGGCCGTTGTGTGTGGGGGGGGATAGGCCTGTTGGGCCGGCAGGGCTGTTGAGCAGCCGCAAGAGAGAGAGGCCCCTCCATCCCAGGTTGTGTCGGGGATGCAGTGGCGCTTAGATGAGAGGGAAGGGGGAAGGCGCTCCGGGCATCCTCAGAGGCGCATTGACTTGCCCACCGCGCCCGGTCCTTCCTTCCCGAGAGGCTCGGGGTTGTCGAGGAAGCAACCGTTTGCCTTTCCCCTTGTTTAATCTTCACAGCAGGCGATGAGGTCGCTTAGCCACAGAGAGGTGGACGGGCCGGGATTGTCCAGTCAGCTTTGCGGTGCCTGTGGGGCTTTGATACTGAGCCTCCTTAAGTCCTACTCTGAGGCTCAGTCTGGAGGTGAAAACATCCTGTGGTGCTGAGTTCTGCTTATCCTGTAATGAGGGATGGAAGAAGGAATTCTGCCTGGTGCTGCTTTTTTTCCCTTTCCTTTCCTTTTCAAAAGCCCATTCTTGTGACACTTAGCGTGTTGTTACAAATACAGATTACTTGTTTGTCTGTATTCCTATGGTTTAATCTGATGGGCAGTGGCAGCTAAGCAGAGGTTTTTCCCTTCACATGTTACCTTTTAGTTAAAGTTACAATGTTTTGCAGACAAAGCATGTGTTCTGGCCATTGTATTACAAACCATCTTCCTTAATTTATCAGTTCTAAAGGAATGGCCTGCCTACATTCCCACATAATCAGCCAAGTGAGTGTCAGTGGTATGTTCCAACACAGCACCACTTAGGTACAGAAGGAGCATATTGACAGGTATGGTGGAACCTTGAGATTTGAAAAATAGGAAAAGAAGTCTGGTGACAAAACTCCCAAATCCAAGATAGGACTGATGGAATGCTTGTTCTGTCAATTTGATAAATAAAATATTCTGTGTTTGGCAGGTGCCAGAGGATGTTGGACTTTGCAATCCATATATTCCCCTTGCAGGTTTTGTAGTACAGGGGCAACCATGAAGAACATCAATAAGCCAGTTCTTGACCGCATAATCAGAGTGGATCATGCAGGAGAATATGGTGCTAACCGCATTTATGCAGGGCAAATGGCAGTGTTGGGTAGAACTTCTGTAGGACCAATTATTCAGGTAAGTATATTTGGAAAATGTGTGCATGCGTGCAGTCTTGATTCCTCTTGCATCTTCTCAAAAAGAAATGTTAAACGATGGCAATATAGAATATAGTGCAGGGAAAATGCCCTAGAGGGAGACCACTGCTGTGATACAAGGATATCTGTAAGCAGGATCTGAAGGTCTTAGGAATGGACTGCAACAGATGGGAAACTTTGACATCTGATCGTTCAGCCTGGAGGCAGGTGGTGCAGTGGGGCCGCTCCCATTTTGAAGAGACCCTTGTCCAGCAGGCCGAGGCAAAGAGGCAGTCCCGAAACCAGATAAATCAGGGAACTGGACAGGGGGCAGATTGTATTTGTCTTCAGTGTGGAAGGGATGTCACTCTCGAATTGGCCTCCTCAGCCACACTAGATGCTGTTCCAAGACCTCTATTCAGAGCATGTTACCATAGTCTTTAAAGACTGAAGGATGCCTACAGCAGTAGAATATGTGTGTAAAGCTAGCTACTGAACAACGTACTGTGCCCTGGTTTTGTAGGACTGACATGTGCAGCTGTATTTAGACATAACATTCCCAGTTCTTCAGGCCTTAGCTTGACAGATCAGGAACAAACCCTGGATTCCTGTATCTCAAATGCTTCCCCCAATCCTGTTTGCATTCTGTCTAGCAAATAACTTTGGCTTGATCCAAACCATACATTGTGTCTGAAGGAGTAGAATAATGGCCTTGAAGGAAACTTTTGAGTTGTTTCAGTACGTATAGTTGGCTCAACACACAGGGCAGAATATGTTATTGAACTGGTTTTTGCACCTCAGCATGAACGGTGTTTGGATGTGATGGGGCAAAGTAGTCCCACTGTCATGGCCAGGCTACTTCCTGGTAGAGGCTGCCAGCTTACTTCATAGCAACAGTAGTACCAGAGTAATTATAATCCACCTCCCTCAAATAAAGTGTTGAAGGTTGACCTTGAAAATTAAATGCAGTGAATCTCCATAAGTGTTTTGAGGACAAAATAAGTTTTCTCCATAATGATGTTAACACCAAGGTAGGAAAAAGTGCTAAAGACATGTCCAAGTGCTTCATGTTATTCAGTTGGGATCAGTTTCAGATTCTGATGCCTGATGATGTGAAAAAGATACTTATCAGTATTGTGGCCAACCACATACCTATCATAGCTTAATAAAATTAATAGTGGGGGCTGGATTTAAGGGGCAGCATTAGCTGCCTTGAAAGAGGTACTTTTGCAATTCCTCCTGAAAAAGCCTAAATCTAGTGGTCTGTAAAAACTACCATTGGATTACAAATTCTTGAAAGGTGTTGGTGGCGAGCTGCAGAAGCACTTGGGGAATATGCATTTTCTTGGCATAGTTTAGTTTGGGTTCAGGGCAGGCCTGCTTTACAGACAGACTCTGTCTTGTTTCGCTAATGGATAAAACCATTAGTGAGGGTGGGCCAGACAGAGTGCAACCCCATTGTCCTTGCTTTCTGTCTCAGTGGCTTTTGTTACCATTGATGTTGGTATCCTCTTGAACTGCTCTGTGACGTTTGGATATGAGCCACTGCGTTGCAAAGATTCTGCTCTGACCTACTGAGTTGGTTCCAGAAGCTGGCATTGAGGAATTACGTCTCTCCCCCTTCACGGCTGTGCTCTGAGGTATCACAGGGCACAATCATCACCTTGTGATTTTTGTATTTGTATGGAGTGGTCATTGGGGGCAAGATGCCATCAGTATGCTGTGTCTCTTTGTTACATCTGAGTCAACAGTGGCCAAGATCAACCTGGGTCAATGTCTGGTGGGCTGGATGAAGGCTCATGAACTGAACTTGAATCCTGGAAAAACAGACACCCCCCCCCCCGGGAGCTGCATACTTTATTTGGAAGAAGTTGTATTCCACCCGACCCCCGCACAGCCAGGTTGGGCAAAATGCAGCCCTAGAACTGTATGTGACCCCCCCAGCTGTTTTGTTGTTATTATTTAAATTACTTAAATAATAACAACAAAATTAATTTAAATTATTTATATGATGTTTTTCTTCCCATAGGGGACCCAAAGTGGCTTACAACAGGTTTAAAAACACTATATAAATATGATATTTTAAAAATAATTAAATAGACTCATAGAGTTGGAAGAGACCACGGAGACTACCCAGTGCAACCCCCTGCCATGCAGGAACATCCATCAGAGTCCTCCCAACAGGTGGCCATCCAGCCTCTGCTTAAAAACCTCCAAAGAAGGAGAGACCCCACCACCCTTCAAGGCAGCCTCTTTCACTGCCGGACAGCTCTGACCATCAGGAAGTTCTTCCTAATGTTCAGATGGAATCTCTTTTCCTGTAGTTTGAAACCATTGCTCTGTGTCTTAGCCTCTGGAGCCCCTGAAAAACAAACCTGGTTGTCAACATCCTTTTTGAATTGAGGTGCCCAGAACTGGACACAATACTCCAGGTGAGGTCTGACCAAAGCAGAATAAATAAATAATAAAATAGTTAAGATTGGTCTATATTTCTTTCACATTGTGTTTATCGCCATGGCCAAAAAAAGGTCAAAAATGGCTGATACAGCTGGGGTAGGTCTACAACTTTTTTAAAAACATGAACAGTCCCTGCAATTTATTATTTCACTGGTTAGATAATGAGGAAACTGAGGACAGCTTCTCAGTGGCTGCTCCCAGGCTTTGGCATGCACTGCCCCAGAGGCCAGGTTGGCCTCCTCTCTCTTGTCCTTCTGTCATCAGGCAAAGATTTTCCTCTTCAGCAATGTTTTACGCAGTGAGTTGCCTCAGGAATGCTGTTTTGTAACTTACAGTTTTTTAAAATATTTTTGATTGTTGTTCAACTTGCATGAGAGAGAGAGAGAGAGAGAGAGAGAGGCAGAGTCCTGCCCGGCAGCTGAAAGTTAGAGGGGACATTGCTTGCAGGCTATTGTACTTGTGCTGCTGAATGCTATCTTTTTAATATTTGCAATTTTTTAAAATACAGCAAATGTGGAATCAGGAAAAGGACCACTTGAAAAAATTCAAGGAGCTAATGATCTTGTACAGAGTCCGGCCAACTGTTCTCTTGCCTTTCTGGAATGTTGCAGGGTTTGTGTTGGGTGAGATTCCTTGTTTTTCCTCTTCGTTATGATTCCCCCTGCATAAGTCAGGCAAACGTTTGATTTTCAAATATATTTGCCACAGGTGCTGGGTCCGCTTTACTTGGGAAAGAAGGTGCAATGGCTTGCACAGTGGCTGTGGAAGAGAGCATCTCTGAGCATTATAACAACCAAATCAGGACACTCATGGAAGAAGATCCAGACAAATACAGAGAATTATTAGAGGTACCTTTAATATGTAAATGTAACTTACCAAGAACTTTTGTTGGGCTGTTGTTTCCATCAGCACAAACCAACATGGCGAATGGTGAGGATTGATGGGAACAGTTGGTGGACTTTCTGCTTCCTGGCCTTGGTCTATCCCTAGGCAATCCATCACCTTCTCTCTTTGCACAGAATGTCCTCCAAGGTTGGGTTAGGGACTGCAGTCAGTGGGGAAGTTTCTCTCCCTCTCCCCCCCCCCGCGCCCGCAAAGGTAGTGCTGGATCTAGCCCAGTTAGAGATGCATATCACCTTTTGTCATGATAAATGGATGCCCTTGTTTCACAGAGGCCATCTTGAGAAAGAAAAAGAAATGGCAGTGGTGATTCTCCGTACCACAGAGATTGGAAACCTTTGGTCCTGTAGACATTTTGGACAAACGTTTCCCCAGTCTTGCTATAGTATGTGTATGGCTGATTTGCTGTATGTAATAGTTCTAAGATTAGGGATCAGATGGGGCCCTTCAGATGTCATTGAGTTGTATCCTTCCAGCACCCTTCACTATTGGCTAGCTGGGCTAGAACCAAGCTGGGCAAGCGCACAACTCTGCTTTCCTCTGTGCAGCTGTCTTCCTCCTCCACACAGCAATCACATTAGATTGCAACAGAACCCAGCACCGGTGGGGGGGGGCAGAGTTGGGCATGCACACAGGGGTGAAGCCACGAGGGGGGGGTGGAGCCCCGCCCAGCAGGGCTGAAAATTAGAGGGTATGTTGGCTATAACAGATGAGAGTTGTGGTCTAATCGCATCTGGAAGGGTACTTTTGCTCTTTTAGAAGCTCTTTGAAGACTTTGTGAGTTAGTTTATTCATTGTTTGCACTCTTGCCTGTTCATGCTGCAAACCATGTTTCCAGTCTGGAACAGAGGCTTCATTCCTGTCTTGTAATACCGTATTTGCTAGCGTACAAGGCGACTGGCCATATAAGACGACCCCCACAACATTTCCACTCAAAATATAGAGTGGATGGCTCTGCTGCGGCGCCGCTGGCGGCGGCCCAGGGCTCTGCCCGGCCCGCCCTGGAAGTTCATGGCCGGCTGGGAGGAGGGCGAGGAAGAGGGGAAGAGGCTGGGCAGGTGGCGGCAGGAGGAAGAAGAGGGGAAGCGGGCGGGGGGCGGGTGAGTGAGCGCACAGCTGGCTCAGCGGCGTGGGGTGGCGGGCTCTGGCCGCTCAGGCATGGCCATCTCTGCTTCCCTCCCTCCATCCGGACCAACTGCCTGCCTGCCCGCCTGCCTTCCTCCCCGGCCAGCACGGCCCCGCGTCACTCAACGGCGGCGGCGGCTCCTTCCTGGCCCAGATGAAGTGCACCTGGCGTAAAAGACGACTCCCCACTTGGAGGCATGTTTTTTGGGGGCCAAAAAAGTCGTCTTGTACGCCGGCAAATACGGTAAATAATGTGTGTTTTGGCATCTCAGATGACTTGCATATAAAACATACAGATACTGTTTTTTGTGTTTTTTAAATAAGACAATAAAGAAATTCCGAGACGAAGAGCTAGAGCATCATGACATTGGGCTTGACCACGATGCAGAGCTGGTAAGTGTGCAGCGGTCACTTTTAATGCAATAGCATATCCAAACACTTCAACTGCTATGACTCCATCCTTCATAATTCAGAGGTTTGTAAGTTTAATGGCATACTAGGAATTCACTCCTATAGTTCAAGGCAGGAGAGGGGGTACTCAGGGTCTCTAATAGAGGATTCTAGGAACATCACCAAACCTCAAGACTCCATAAGGTAGAAGACATTTAGTTTGGTATTGGACTGCTATAACTGTGTAGTTTAGATTTATTCCTAATTATAAGGGTCAGCATTAACACCTAGCATCCTTGAGCAGCCTAATGGTCTCTTTACAAGGCCCACCACTGATGATGGGTCTCATTCCCTTGTAGCTGACTGGGTGTGAGAACTCCCTGTACTCATAAACCCCTCTAATATATGGCTGTTCCAGGAAATAATGGGAAACTTAAATACTGGGCCCATCATTTCAATATTTTAGTGTCTTCAAGCACTGCTGCATTTGTAGAACTCCTGGTCAGTCACAATATGTTAGGTTTTCTGAACTGCTTGCTCAAAAGCAGCCAAAAATATGTTCCACTCTAAAAGCAGGCTGATAAAATGAATACTCGAGGAGGATAAACACCAGGAGTAGATTTTGTGTGAAATGCCTGCAAGTTGTATTATTAGATTAGAAACAAAATTTTAGTCCACGCCTGATGGTCAGGTATATGTCAGGTGTGTCACTAATCTGAGCCTGACTCTTTAATTGGTGGAAATTGAGATTCTAGCCAAACATACAAAAATCACAGGAACTGGAAACAATTGTTGGATACTACTTCCAGACACCCCTAGCAAAATGACAGAGCACATGTTCAGTGTGCAGAAGGTTCCAGAATCTCTAGTTAACATCTGGGAAAAACTCCTTCTCACGAACTTGGGGAATTGTAGCTAGGTGGGACTGTGACTTAACTATGCTTCTGCATGATTTATCATATCAAAAATGGGAAACATATGGCCACCAGATATTCTCAGATTGCAGTGCTTCCCATCCTTCATTGGTGGCTGTGTATATCCAGCATATGGATTTCCAACCCTGCTTCAGATATGTTTGCGTTCCCTTGCCCATCAGCCTGAGTCAAAATACCCAGTAGCAAGAGCGGATGGGAATTGAATCCCAGCAACCACTTTCATATAAGCTTCTTTGCATCCCAGCTTTATTCTTTATTCTTTGAATTACTGCAATCTGATTAAAGTAAAATATAAAATTTACTAAATTTCCTTCCTTCCCTTCTTTTCTTTTTAAAGGCTCCAGCATATTTGTTTTTGAAAAATGGTATACAAATTGGATGTAAAGCTGCAATATTTTTATCAGAAAGAATATAGTGAACTTGTTTTCTGGCAATTGTACAGTAACAGTTGTAAATTAAAAAATTATGGGTGCTGGTTGTAAATTAAGATGATGATGCCTTATCCAAATAATGTAAAGCTAAATTCATACAGCATTGTCTCTTCCATTTCTGTGTCTACAAGTTTGGTTATCTTCATGTCCTCGTTACAACAAGGAAATCTTATACTGATGAGGTGGTAAGCTTTTTTTTCCATAAATAATGTTATGTTACCAACACCATTCTAATATTTATGTTGTCTAAAACAACAGCAAAAATAGGACAATATACACTGCATACATCTTGAACTGTGGTTTTTCCCCCCATGGTTGGGAAATCTTTGACCTTCTACATCATTTTGTACTACAGCTTCCAAAATCTCTTGTCTTTGGGATTTAAAAGAGCCTAAAGTTTCTCATTCCAGACTCAGGTTGTCAGAATTTAATAGAGGAAATAAACAATATATTATACCAGTAGTTGGATGTGGTGGAATTATCTTGTGTGTTGATCGTAAATGGACGTGAACCTGGAAGTAAAATTTCCACTCATAATTAGTTGTATGCATGGTTCCCCAAATCAGTTTGGAGGCCAATTCAGGGCTTCAGAATGTATCTCATTTTGTTCCAAAGCAATTTGCGTTTTCTCCAACTCAGTTTGTGCTCCAGATCGAAATCTATTTGCAAAGTTAGATCACTGGTGGACCAAAATGGCTAAACTTGTTTTTATACTAATATATTCTCTCTATAGATGAAATCTGGAAATGTGATAGATCCTAAAGTGTGGAGTAAATCAGACAAATTTCAGACAGGGGCTTGTGTGCAAAATTATTTTGAGCTTTGATAAAAAAAACTAGGCTATGCTATTATGCTAAGGCAAGAGGAGAAGGGGACGACAGAGGACAAGATGGATGGACGGTGTCATCGAAGCGACCAACATGAATTTGACCAAACTTCGGGAGGCAGTGGAAGACAGGAGGGTCTGGCGTGCACTGCTCCATGGGGTCACGGAGAGTCGGACATAACTTAACGACTAAACAACAACAATGTGTGCTGCCTGCTATGGAGAGCTCTGTACATGGTTGTGAGTATAACTTAGAGACTTAGTTTTCATTGTTTTTTGTGGGAACAGCTTCATCATGCCTTGAGCTCTGGAAGTTCTGCTTATGCTACTTGATGATGATTTTTATAATCACTGCTGGAATTATTGGAACTTGTTGCTACACTATGCTACTGGGAATGGCCTCATTCAAGTAACCTCTCTAATCAACTCCAGGACAGATACAAGTTTCCTTCCTGTGTCCCTTGTCTCCCCTGAGTAAATAGTCCCAAATGTGTGTTTTCCCATTGAGGCATAAAGCCATGGAAAGGCCATGATTCAATATGTTCCATTAGCTCAAGTAACTTTAGTGTTTGGTGATTTTAAGTGGCCTAAGCCTATTCTTGTTCATGACAACCAGAAAAGGGGCAACAATGATACTGGGAAATGATTTGATGTTTAGAAAATATCTGACAAGTAAGGAGACAGTGTGTGAAGTGGAAAACTAGAAATCAGAGCCGTGTTGAGAGAAAGGTAGAGGTAGAAACTGAAAGGTTGTTCCAGGCACAGAGCACATTCCTGGGGAGGGAGGAATAGATTTACAGCCTTTGGAGAATAAACTGAATTTGTCATAAACTTCACTATACTTCTGGGAATTTAAACAAGCCAAGAGGGAGGACCTTTTGAATCAATGGTAGAATCCCTCTGGTTTTTCAAAGGGACAAACTATGAAATTTTACTGGGAAGATGATGTGTTGCATAGAATCAGGAAGTTGTAAGGGGCCAATAAAGCCATCAAGTCCTATTCCTTGCTCAGAGCAGGAATACAAATCAAAGGATATCTGCCAGGTGGGTCTCTAAATTTCTCTCAAATGCCTCCAGTGTTGGAGCACTCACCACCTCTCAAGGTTCCACTGTCGTACTGCTCTAACAGTTAGGAAGTTTTTTTTCCTGATATTCAATCGAAATCTGGTTTCCTGTAACTTGAGCCCATTGTCATGTGTCCTGAACTATGGGATGATTGAGGACAGATCTTGCCCCTCCTCTGGATGACAGCCTTTCAACTCTTTGACAAGTGCTATCATATCTCCCCTCAGTCTTCTTTTCTCAAAGCTAAATATGCCTAGTTCTTTCAGTCTTCGTTTACATCCCTCTGATCATACTTGTAGTTGTGGTTTTAGAATTTCCTTTTCTAGAAGCCCCCATCCTTCTTGGACTCCTTTTCTTGTTAGGATTTCCTACCATGGAACCATGCTCATCTTTGTTCTGAGAGTATAAAAACTGGCTTTTAATTTTTTTAAAATTAATGTTAAGAAAAAGTAACAGTAAAAAAACCTAACAAAGTACATGTTCTTACACAATACAAGTTAATCTTCCCCACCTGTTCCAGCTTCACCCTCAGGACTAGGTGACTAAAGGTATCATTTTAAAACTTTTCACCCCATTCCACTCCACAAATACAATAAAACTGACTTTTTAAAAATCCAGAAAGATTGAGGTCCAAGCTGAGTATAAAGTTGAACAACGCAGATTTATTGATTACTGTTCGCTTAAACAGATTCTTCAGACTTTAATGTATTCATTTGATTATTAATAACTTGTTTCACTCTTAATTCTTTTAGCTCTCTATAAGTTCCACACTCTTAACTCCTAACTCTGCTACCCTCTCTAACTACCACAGACCTACTTCAGACTCTCATCTATGACTCTCAGTCCCTTCTCATGCCAGACTCTCGTCTCTGACTTAAACTGACCAACTTTTTTCTCTCTGATTCACCCCTCCCTTCTTGTTTCTCTGGCTCCACCTCCCAACAGTTCCCATTGGTGCAGGCCAATACCGTTATATTTATAGGAAGACAGGGTGTTCGCTACATACCTCCCCCCTTAATGAGGGGAAACCCAGCAGTTTGTCCTCATAAACAAACAGCTAAGTACATGCAAATATAGCAATAACTTACCAATATTTATACATACCTTATGATACAGTTTTCTATCCATTACTAGGTTTACTAGTTCAAACTTACCACTTTATAAACATTTAAGACAATATAATTATAAACATTTGTGCTTAATATTAATACCAATTACATTGCATCACCTTTTTTTATTTCCCATCACTATACACATCTCAGTTCATAAACATCCAAACAAACAGCACATTAATCATATTTCATAACTATTACCTAAACAGAACATTTGACATATTACAAACTTTTTTAAATCATCCCATTAGTCATTTGGCCTTCAGGACAAAGTGTCCGCAGCCACATTCAGGGACCCTTTGATGCTTCTGATTTCAAAATCAAAGCCCTGTAGAATCAGGGCCCATCTAGTCAATTTATTGCTGTTAGTTTGCATAGTCCTCATCCATTTTAATTGTGAATAAAGTGCAGAGAATGAATGTCCTTCCCCATATGTAGGGCTGTAGTTTCTGCAGTGTCCAAACAATGGCTAAACATTCCCTCTTGATGGTCGATAAATGTCTTTCGCTAGGTTGGAGCTTTTTGCTCACATACGTTACCTCATGTAAAGCCCCGCTGTCATCTGATTGGCACAGTACAGCTCCAAGTCTTGACACTGGACACATCTGTGTAGATGGTGAATTCCTTGTTGAAGTCTGGTGCAACAAGAACAGGCTTCAAGGTCAGCGCTGTCTTAAGATAATCGAAGGCTTCCTGGCACTCCACGCGATGTTCTCCACTTGCTTCTTTTTGATCAAGTTGGACAATGACACAGCTGTTTCACTGAAATTGGGTACGAATCACCTATACTATCTGGCCAGTCCAAGGAAAGCTTTGATTTTCTTTTTGGAGTTTGGGATGGGCCACCTATCAATAGCCTCTATCTTTCCATCTAGGGGCTTGATCGTTCCTCCTCCCACTAAATGTCCTACGTACTTTATTTCAGAGTTACCAATTTGACATTTAGCTGCCCTTATTGTCAAACCGGCACTCAGTAGCCATTGCAACACGATCTCTAGGTGGGATTTACGTTCCTCCCAGGTCTGGCTAAAAATCCCTATGTCATCCATGTAGGCCATGGTGAACTCTCTCAGGCCATACAGGGTTTTGTCCACCAGCCTCTGAAATGTGGCCGGTGCATTCTTTAATCCAAAACTCATGATTCCGAATTCATACAGCCCCAAGGGACTGCAGGAAGCGGTTTTCTCCTGATCCTTATGATCCATAGGGAGCCTGCCAAAATCCCTTCATTAAATCTAAGCTGGAAATGAAAGGACATCTACCTATGGTTTCAGTCAGGTCATCCAAGTATGGCATAGGATAGGCAACAGCCTTGGTGACATGGTTTAATTTCCTGTAGTCCACACAGAACCTGATACTCCCATCGGGCTTATCTACCAGGACTATAGGTGCAGTCCAAGGGCTCATGGTTGAGGTGATTATATCGGCTTTCAGCATCTCATTGAGTTCTGTGTGGATTTTATCAACATAGGGACCAGTTATTCGAAAGGGGTAACCGCTATAGGCTGGGCATCCCCAGTATCTATTTTGTGCACAAACCCTTTTGCCACTCCTGGTTTGTGCGAAAACACAGCTTGGTATTTTTGCAAAACAGTGGAGATTTCCTCTATTTGGTCTTGGGTAAGAGCAGGGTTAAGAACCACATCCTTGGGGTTATTTTTTAGACTCCCCTCTGCCTTCCCAGCATATTAATTTTTGTTTTTCTTCTAAGTCTTCCTTCACAGAAAATAAAACTCTGTTTTCCTTTCTGTAATATGGCTTTATCATATTTACATGGACTACTCTATGATTCTCCTCTCCCCTCTGGAGAATTTAATTGACTGAATTCATTTTGGAGACCACGGTGTATGGTCCTTCCCAAGCCAACTGAAGTTTATTCCCTTTTAGGGGTCTTAACATTAGAACTTCCTCTCCAGGATTGAACATCCTCTTTCTAGCATTTCGGTCATACCAAATTTTCTGTTTATTTTGGGCATCCCTCAAATTCTCCCCTGCTATTTCTAGGGATCTTTTGTAATGTATTCATCAGATGGTCTAAGTATTCAACTACAGAATCAGGGTCCATTCCTTTATAATCCTCCCAGTTCTGTTGTAGCAGGTCTAGGGGCCCACGCACTTTCCTGCCAAATAACAGTTCAAATGGACTACGATATTTTTGTGTATAATATACGTTTGTTTAAAATCTTTAGACTAAAAATTGAGGGCCGTCTTATACATGGACGTAAGTTGAGGAGAAAAAACAAGTGGAGGGGAAAGCAGGAATCAAAGTGATCCTGCAGGTTTTTGATCCCTGCTTTCCCCTCCACTTGCTAAGCCTTAGCAAAAAGAAAGCAGGGATCAAAGTGCTCCAGGAATGCTTTTATCCCTGCTTTTCCCTCTGCTTGCTAAGTCCTATGGGGCTGCAAAAGGAGGGGGGAAGGATCAAAGCAATCCCGTGGCTGTATAAGGGGGAAAGGGATCAAAATGATTGTGCAATTGTGCAGTTGCTTTGATCTCTACCGGATGGAGGTCCTCTCCTTCTGTCATCCCACACTTTTCTACCAATTTTTACCTCAGAAAATTGAAGATCTCTAATCTCACTAATGGAATCAGCAAATTCAGATGCCTGTAATACATTTTTAGGGTTTTTTTTAAAGGATTTTGTCTTTGACCAAATAACACAATTCCCCTTGCAAAATGGAATAAAATTGTTCTAAACCAACCACATTTTTCATTTGGGCCTGAGAAGTGACATTTTCACATTCCATCCATTTGTCCAAACACTGACTCAACTTAGCCCCCACTTGAGCATATGAATTTTCAGGTTTTTTGGTAAGGGAACAAAATTTTCTTCTAAGGTGTTCTGCATTTATGACAAATCTAGAATATACAATTTTTCTATGTGCCTCAAAATCTATAGCTTGCTCCAGAGGCATCTGAGAACAAAGCTCAGCTAAATCTCTACTTATTTATGATCTCAAAACTATCATCCTTTAATCATCCTTAATCTCACCCTTTTCTCAAATGAAATGAGGAAAGATTCAGGGCAATCTCCTTTCCTATATTGGAGAAATTTCTTTAGGTCAATTTTTGAGAGCTTTCCTTCACTAGAGTTGTTGTTGTTATCAGCAAATTCCAATTTTTTCATCTGCATTTGAAATTCCATTTCCCTTTGCCTGTTTTCTTGCTCAAATTGTCTTTGTCTTAATTCCATTTGTCTGGCCTTTTGCTCAGTTTAGGCTCTAATCTCCAGCTCCTTTTCTCTAAGCCTAAATTCCTGTTCCAACTTCCATTTCTCAAAATATTGGGAGCTTAGAACACCTTTTTCTGAAACACCCTCATCAGTCTCTTCCTGTTCCACTGGAGCTAGAAGGTCTCCATTTCCCTCCACTTCCTGAGGTAAACTTTCTGCCTCCTGACTTTTTGGCTACGTTTGGGTGGCACGTTTAAGTCTGAGTGAATTAGTCTTTAATGTCAGTGCTGCTTTTAAAAAGGGCCTGTCTTTCTGCTGTTTATTCCAGATAACAGCTAACATTGTTTTGAATTGGTTCCAGCAAACCTCACAAGAACTACACAACAATTACATAAATACAGAGGAGTACATTTGGTTGAATTTCCTCAAGCATCATCTGCTATTTAGCCTTTCTTCTTTGTTGTCTTTGTGAATGCACACTAATGGGTTTCATCTGCACCTGTGCAGAGGTCTCCGGAATATTCTAAAGCTTTATGCTGTGTTCGTGAAGGACTGCCCCCTAGCCCATGAGGTCTGCCTGTCCTCAGAGTTACCTCAGTTCCTTTTTACCACCACCACATGAGGTCTCTCCTCAGTCAAGCTGCTGCATTTGTCATATTTTTCTATAAAAAAGGAATATTAGGACTGTTTTTTCCTCAGTTTTCGAACTCTTCTAATCAACATTTATCATATCAACACTATATAAGTACACTATTTGGATTTTTCCCCCTTTCTCCTGCCATTTATGGCACCCCTCCCCCCCTCTTCAAAAAGTGCACGTCGTGCTCGAATAAAATTCCCCTTACAGACGGCCACATCTGCCTGTTCTATTTGGGGAAAGCCCACCAAAAATCATCTTGCCAATTCTGTAAAAATCTTACAACTGCACAACAATTACATAAATGCAGAGGAGTACATTTAGGTGAATTTCCTCAAGCATGTTCTGCCATTTAGCCTTTTTGTCTCTTTCTGGAACAAGGCTGCAAGCTGTGTCCTGGTAAATTATAGCTCCTCCACCTCAACTTCTGAACTCACATTTAGCACTTCAGTGAGAATGCTGTGATTGATGTTTTAGGGAAAAAACGATTCTGAGCTATCAACTGCAGTTTACTCTAGAGGATTCGGAAGATCTTTTTCACCTCAAGAAATGAATTGTTTGATGTTCTTGTGAGGCATCTGTATAGCTGGCTGCAAAGGGCTTTTGATAGACGCAGATGATGGCATTTGACTGATAAAAGAGAATGTTGAACTTTTAATTGCCTTTAGGGACTCATGACTCAGTGTTGAGCTCTCTGAAAGTTATATATACAGAGAAAGAAAATGCTACTTGAAAAAGGAAGATTCAAGCAGCATTTTCTTTCTCTGTAGTCGGCTGTTGTCCAACAAGTGATACACCCTTTATTTTCTGCAGTGCAAATGTTTTCCATCCTGACCAAGAGAGATTTTTTGGATGATGTAGTAAATTGTAGTATAAGAAGCAAAGCTCAGAGAGAAGCTGTATTATGTTGGCACAGTGAGCGTATTGAATATTCTGCTCCATGTGTTGTTGAGCTCTTACTGAATTATTTCTTAGTGTCCTCTACTAAACTTTCCCTGAAATTGTGGAAACAGAAGATAATGGTAAGTTGGTGTTATTAATCCTCTCTTCGCCAGGAACTTGTAAACATTTAGAATCAAGTATGTTTTCCTAATCTAGGAACTGAACTTCTGCAGTCAAAATACAGACAGCAGGGCTTTTTGTGTGTGTGTGTGGGGGGGCACCAACCAGATCTCCCCTGAAAGCCCACCACCACCAATACTTTGCTGGAGAGAATCAAAAATAGCTATCTCTGCTCTGAAAAGCTTCAGGGAGTGGTGGTTCTGCAAGGCCCATGTCCCCCCTGCCCCTTATTTTTCTCTCCCATTGTGGGATTTTACAAAGCAAGAAGTAGGATTTCAGCTAGTTGTAACCCCTTTGAAAGATTTGGACCTGAAAATTGCCCCCTTGCGCCTGGGGCTTCCATGGTCCTCTCTTATGCCTAAGGATCAAAGCAGAAGTGGTCCTGCTGTAGACGTTGTTAGATGAGGAACTAAAATATGCCAGTATGGTTTAACACAACCCTTTTACTACCACCGGTGCAATGCAGCGTCCACCTCCGAACGTCTCTGAAAGTGAATTTCATCCTCAGGCCATTTCCCCCCCACTTTTCCTCCAGTGAATACCACCATTAGGATAAATGATGAGATAGCAGACAGCTGTGGTGTCTTTAGCACAGAGGTAGACAACTCCCATAATTCCAGACTATTGGCTGTGCTGACAACAGAGGTGATGTGTGTTGCAGTTAAAATGTTCAAAAGGCTGCAAGCTGCCTACTTCTGCATCTGTGAGTATCAAACAAAAAGCAATATTGTCGTCTTCAGTGCTTCAGACAGAAGTTCAAAGCACGGACCAGACTGTATTCCTAAAACACGGATGCAGAACACACACCAGATGGTGCTGGTCTACAAGTTCCATCATTTCTCACTACCGCTTATCATCAGCTAGACTAGAGTTGCAGTTCACCTTTAGCCATACCTTCTGTACACCTGTCTTAGAAGGTAAGTGAATGGTAATTACACTGAAAACTGCCCTTTAACTTGCACACACATTCCATGGGCAGATGCTAACTGGGCTGGCTGTTGGCTCTTGAGGGGGCAGTACACTACACAGTTTTGTCAGATTCTGAGCACGTCACTATTTCAGCCTCCATCCTAAGGAAATTTAGGCATTTGCAGTCTGTAAGTAGTTAGAAATCTGTGCTAGAGACAGCTGTCCTTTTCTTCAGTTACAGCACACCAAGCAACAGGAATGCATTTTCCACCATGCCTGAAGGGAGAAGGCTAGTTTAGGAAGGTGGAAGCTGGCTTCCTAATTTTATTCTACAGCATCTAGTCCTGTCTTATGCCAAAGAAAAACTGGAGAAGGGAGAGGTCTGCAGAACTAATGTTATTGCGGTCTAGAACAAAGCAGGTCAAAACTTAAGGAATGTTGGATAAGCTATTGCGGGATTATTTGCCCTCCTGGGAGCCAGATAAAGCATGAATTGTTGTGGCTAAACTTGCCTTCCTTGGAAAAGAATGCACCTGTTGTATCAGCTGAAGCTTGGCAAAGACACTCCTAGCTGTACACCAAGCGTTAGTCTTTCTGCACTAGTGCTGCATCTAAGAGTGCCCTCAAGCTGTGAACCGGGTCCTCCAAAGAGAGTGCAACGCTCTCCAGAGCAGAATGTGATCCTAAGGTAAAGGTAAAGGTTCCCCTTGACAATTTTTGTCCAGTCATGTCCGACTCTAGGGGGCGGTGCTCATTCCCGTTTCCAAGCCGTAGAGCCAGCGTTTTGTCCGTAGACAGTTTCCGTGGTCATGTGGCCGAAGTGACTAGACACCTTCCCACCGAAGTGGTACCTATTTATGTACTCGCATTTACATGCTTTAGAACTGCTAGGTTGGCGGGAGCTGGGACAAGCGACGGGGGCTCACTCCGTCACGTGGATTCGATCTTACGACTGCCAGTCTTCTGACCTTGCAGCATAGAGGCTTCTGTGTTTTAGCCCACAGCGCCACCACGTCCCACATCCTGAATGGTAGGACTTCTATTGTGCCCGAACTAAGCCCCAGCTATATCCATACTTTAACTGAATCCAAACAGCAATTCAAGCCTTCCCACATCAACCGGAAAAAGAAGTTGGGTACCAGATGGCATATCCTCCGTATCACTTTATAGGAACATTCACCGGATTAAGACTGGAAGAACCAGTTCAAAATGATAGCCCTGAGTCCCATAATCAGCCAGACAGCCTAGAATAATATCATTTGTTGGTCTTTCTTGTGGTCTGGGGTATGCACACATTCAATGAGAGCCTGAACTATCTAGAGGCAGGAGTGATAGAACTGGAAGTGTTGTTCCTTAAGCCGTTAGGAGAAGACAAGAGTCAGTGGGGGAAAAAACAGTAATGCTGGAAAAAGTCGAAGACCACAAGAAAAGAGAAATATCAAATATGAGATGGAAGGAAGCTATAGCCCTGAATTTGCAAGAGCTGAGCGAGACCATTAATTACAAGACATTCTAGAGGTCATTTCTTCATAATGTTGCTATTAGTAGGAGGTAACTTGAAAGGACAGAACAGTGAATGTCTTTGAGGGATCCAGCAGAACCTACAAGGATAAACTCTCCTATCCAGCTCCCAGCATAAGTCGTCCACCAGCACAACCCAAATGTTTTCTGCCCCCAAATCAGACCTGAACTTACACCAGAATGATTCCAATTACTCCATTTTATCCCAGAAAGCCTGGAGTTATACTTCTGCCGCCACTTGCACTAAATGTTACTCAAGAAGGAAAGGTAAGTTTCTGGCCTAGTTGTCCAAGGTGGTGGTATCTGATAATGGTCTCCTCAACTATGGTATGATAACTGCTGCTTTCAGAGTATGGAGAGGTGATTATCTGGGGCAAAATGCTTGCCCTCAGACTTCACTGTCAGTCATTCCGGAAATGGCCAGAAATTACTGGTTGTTGTTTTTTTAATGTCCCAACACTTCCAGTTTCTAATTGTTGGTTTCTGGAGGTTGGGTGGGCTCCAGGACTTACAGCAATCCTCTTGGAGGCCTCCAGGAGTAGAAATATGTTATTTCATCATTCCAAAATTGAGATTTTTTTTCCACTGGGAAACTCTGGAGGGAGCCACAATATGTTCTGGAGGTGCATTTCAGAGAGAGACAGTCCTGCCTCAAAGAAGCTTTTGCTACCAGGCACTGGTAGCTCTTAGCAGCCAGGATGGGCATGGGTCCAGCAAATATGCATTTGGACTCCTTTCTCCAGGCAACTTATCTGCATCATAATTCAGCTCATTTATGAATTTGCCTCAGTCACCCTCTCAAGAAAAAATCTACTCTCAGTGTGGAGTCCATGTGGAAACAGATCTGAGTCATTTCTTCAGAAATGGTTTTGTGATCAGGTTTCCGGAGGCTCCTGCTCAATATTTTGTCTAACATCTAGCCCATCATAGCCAAGGAATGAAACTTAAAGTCTTTGGAGCCCAGATAGTTTTCTCATCTATCCAACCAGTACTCCGAAGAGGAAGAGGAAAGAAAAGGAAAATACTCCCAAGTAAATGGCCAGCTACGAAGGTGTCAATGTGAGGAATTTGGTTTGGGGGACCACGGGCTAAGCTTCCTGGAAGATGGACTGCTAGCAGGAGACGGCTTGCACCTCACAAGGACTGGGAAGAATGTGTTTGGCCACAACATGAGGAGCTTCATCAGGAGGGCTTTAAGCTGAACTGGAAGGGGGGGGGAGAGACAAGTGCAGAAGTAAAGATAGATGATGCCTGACGCACAATAAGAGGAATGGGCTGAACAGTTCTAATGGGGTGGTGCTGGTAAATAATATTAACATTAATAATCATATTAATTTAAAGGTACAAAGAAAAGCAGGCCACAAATCAAACAATCTCCAGTGTCTATAGCCAAATGCCAGAGGTATGGGAAACCATCAAGAAGAACTGGAAATCTTAGCTCAGGAGGGTAAATGTGACTTGATAGGAATAACTGAAACTTGGTGGGACAACTCCCATGACTGGAATACAGCAACTGAAGGATATAATTTGTTCAAAAAGAATAGGAAGGTGGACTTGCAGTATATGTGAAAAATACACAGAAATAGAGGAGGAAAAGATTGTTGGATCAGAGCATCTGGATCAATGTGGCTGGAGCAAAAAACAAAAGGAGCATGGTAGTTGAAGTCCACCACCGACTGCCCAACCAAGGAGAAGATTTATTTTATTTATTTATTTATTTATTTGATTTGTATCCCGCCCATCTGGTAGGTCAGTACCACTCTGAGCGGCTAGATGCAGATAAAACTTTTGAAAAACAAATTGCAGAGACATGATGTAATAGTGATGGGAAATTTCAATTATCCTGATATCCATTTGGAGGTAAATTCTGCAAAAGATGGCCCTTCCAAGAAATTTCTGGCTTATGTCACTCATAATTTTCTCCTACATAAAGTGGAGAAAGAGACTACAGGATTTGCTATCCTTGACTCGATTCTAACCAATAGAGATGACTTTGTGGAGAAAGTGACAGTAAGGGGAACTCTGAGCGAGAGCGACTATGTCCTTCTAAAATTCTTGATTTCAAAGCAAACCAAAGCAGAGTGTAGCCACATATATAGGCTGGATTTGGAAAAAGACAGTTTTAATAAATTCAGAACAAGGATGAGTAAGGCAAGAGATTCGAACAAGAAAAGGAATCCAAGAAGGATGGGAGCTTCTAGAAAAGGAAATTCTAAAAGGACAACTACAAACAATTTGAAGAAGAAAAAAAGGTGGGAAATAGTAAAAAAAAAGGCTAGTGTGGCTTCACAAAAAGCTCAGGGAGAAACAGAAAACAAGAAAAGACATGTCTAGGAAGTGAAAAGGAGGCCAGGCCACCAAGGAAGAGTATAGACAAGAAGCAAGGAGTTGTAGGGATTGGATTAGGATGGCGAAAGCTGAGAATGACTTAAGGCTAGCTAGAGATGCTAAAAGCAACAAAAAAGCATTCTTCAGCTATGTCAGTAGCAAAAGACAAAAAGAAAAAAGAAACTGGCTCAGCTATTCAATGGAGATGGAAAAATGATAACAGACGACAAAGAAAAGGCAGAAGTGTTCAATTCCTATTTTAGCTCAATCTTTTCCCAAAGGACAGACTATGTGAAGTGCAAGTGCAGGGGACAGATCTGCTGCTGGAGACTGATAAACGAACAAGGAATACCTCACTAGCTTGAATGAGTTCCAA